>NC_138347.1:139259837-139834837 GCF_046562875.1 Panthera onca
GGGTTGTGCTATAACATATGCTTTTCATAACTGCATTTGAGAATTTGTCTCTGTGTAACAATTAACAGAAAGAACAGTTTTTAGCATTTATTAAAAGGAAGCTTATGGGGTGCTTGAGTGGCTCAGTCACGTAAGTGTCTGACTCTTGATTTTGGTTCAGGTCATGGTCTCACAGTTTGTGGGTTCAAGTCCCACACGGGGCCCTGCTGTAACAGTGTGGAGCCCTCATGGGATTCTTTCTCCCTCTCTGCGCCCCCCCCATGTGTGTGTACACATACACTCTTTCAAAATAAATAAATAAATTTAAAGAAAAAGAAAAGTTACGTACCCTTGTTCAAGACTCATTTTTCTTGCAGAACTATGGACTAAAGTCAACAGAGTATTCTGTATTCTGGGACTTTACACATAGGAAAATTACAATACTTTCAGAGTAGGGCATTAATGAATATCTGGTGATTGGATAAGCCTCAGGTGTGTATAGTATTCAAGAGTTACCCATTTTATTAGCTGTTCATGGACTGAGAAATCGCCAAATCTAGGTCTGGACACCTTAGCATTGTGTCTAAAGATCTAATTGACAATAAGGCTCCTAGGGCCATATATTTAAGAGTCACATTCATCTGGAGGTAATGCCTTTCAAAGTCTGTGCTCATTTGGAAGATTACTAAGCATCAGTGACATCCTGGGGATGATAGATTTTTTAAAGTCTTTAAGAATCATCTAGACGAGGGGTGCCTGGGTGGCTCAGTCAGTTGAGTGACCGAGTTCGGTTCAGGTCATCACCTCGCAGCCCTGGTCACCTTTGAGCCCTGGTCAGGCTCTGTGCTGACAGCTCAGAGCCTTGGATGGAGCCTGCTTCCGATTCTGTGTCTCCCTCTCTCACTGCCCCTCCCCCACTCTCTCTCCTTCAAAAATAAACAAACATTAAAAAAAATTTTAAAAATTAAAAAAAAAAGAATCATATAGATGAAGTATGTATTTCATCGTGGAGCAACATGTAAAAGAAGTTCTATCTTAATTAATTTTTTTAATGTTTATTTATTTTTGACAGAGAGAGAGACAGATCACGAGCGGGGAAGGGGCAGAGAGAGGGAGACAAAGAATCCGGAGCAGGCTCCAGCCTCCAAGCTGTCAGCACGGAGCCCAACGCGGGGCTCGAACTCAAGAACCATGAGATCATGACCTGAGCCGAGCCGAAGTTGAATGCTTAACCGCCTGAGACACCCAGGCACCCCAGTTTTGTCTTAATTAATTTTAAATTGCGGTTAACTTTTTTTTTTTTTTTTTTTTTTAATATATGAAATTTACTGTCAAATTGGTTTCCATACAACACCCAGTGCTCATCCCAAAAGGTGCCCTCCTCAATACCCATCACCCACCCTGCCCTCCCTCCCACCCCCCATCAACCCTCAGTTTGTTCTCAGTTTTTCTGTACTGACTGCTGAAAGCCATATTCTACGGATCTAGGTGATGGAGGAAAATGTGTAGACTGAAAGATCTGGATCTTGATGTTATTCCTGCAAATAAATAACTTCTATTGTATTCATTTTAAAAGGCAAGAGAGGCCTACCACTTGCCTTTGTTATTTTTTTTCTTGATGCCTACTGCCTCTTTACGAAATGTTTGATGGATTGATACAGTGATTCATATCCAGCTTTGATTTTTTTTTTCCACCAATTCCATTTAGGGTTGATCTGCCAGGCTTGGGAAAATACTTTTTGAAAATCCATAAAGAATGTTCAACTTTTTCCCCGGCTAACAATTCTTTATGTTTATTAATCACTGTCTGAAAAAGAACACATCTTGTTAGCAGTGGGTATTGCACAGTGATCTCGACTTGGGCTTTTTAAATATGCTGCCGAAGGTCCCAGGGGACAAAAGACACGATAATAAACAGGTAGCAGGCATTTCAGCAGTTATTGGATTGAACTGCTTTTTTCAAAAGAGACCATGAAGTTCATTGTCATTGCTGCAAACACTGAAGGCTGCATAATCTGACGTCAGCACCAGCTGTGCTGTTACCCGGTGCATTCATCGGATGTATCTAGGCAGGAAAACGTGTCTTGTGCTTCCTGGATGGAAACACCGTTGGGTTTTGTTTGCTACATCTATAAATAGTTGCTATTTTTCTATTGAATGCATTAGCGGTACTCAGTAAATATAAACTTAACATTTATGGGAGGGCAAACATCCTAGTTCCAAGTAAGCACAACTTAGGCACAGAGTTTGTACACAGTTTGAGTATGAATGTGGGAAACTGACTGAAGGACACTGTGAGTCTTTTTTTTAAGTGATAAAAATTTCTTGCTAGCACCTCATGACACTGCAGAAGCTGTGACCCACAGCACCCCAACATCCTCTACAAACATTTCTAAAAGTTGGAGAGAGAGCCTCACATCCATGGTCTGCCCAAGGCACACTGATGTTGGAATCCCCAACTTTGCTCCCCACACACACAATGCGTCCGTCAGGGGAACAAAATTGACTCCAGTAGAAAGAAATTCAACAAGGGGGCTTACAAAATTTGGGGAGAGCGATAAGAGCAGAGGATAGGAAGTCCTCTACACGGCAAGAATTTCAAACAGAAAGCTTAGAAGGGCAGTAATAATGCTAATTTCCAACTTCCAAGGCCCAGAACATTATTTGCATCTACTTTATTTATTTGACAAAAGTTACCATTTAAAAGGCTTCTGCTCTGTAGACCATCACTGCTTTCTGAGGAATTCTTCCTGATGATTCTTTGGAGGTAATCTCTTTCTTGCTACTGAATATCCATTACCTGTAACCGTCCCATTGTAATGCAGTTGTTTGTGTTTATGTCACTTTCCCCTATTCATATTCGTGAGGACAGGATCTAACAGCCTCACATACCTGTTGGAAAATACTATTGCTAATAGAAATAATAGCTACTACTTATTAAACCCCCATCACTTACTTATCAAGGATTTACTCAGTTTCATTGAATTCTATGAAAACCCTATGAAAAAAAATTAATGCCATTTACAACTAGGAAACAGACCCTCACAGTCAGACTCGGTAATGTAGTAGAGCTAAGATTTAACTCTGGTTCCTCAAACCCTAAACCCAGGCTGTTCCCATGGTGCTTCACCACTGTGATGTCAGAGAATTATAGAGCCAAAGGGTGACCCACATGTTATCATGAATATCTCTGGAAATGGGGATCATCTCTCAAACAGCCCATATGATTATGGGAAACTTTATTTTTTAGAAAGTAGTTCCTTACAATGAACTTTACAGGGTATGATATTCTCCATTTGGGTGAGCTTCAATATGACCATAGAATATAGAAACTCTGAAGGAGTAAAACTGTACTTAGCTAAGGTTTTTGGACAGCCCAGCCTGTCCACTGCACTATTTTCAGGGGGCAGCACTTATATGGATCACCATGTGAATGGTACCCCTGGAGTTGTGCAGGGTGATGGCTCTGACTTATGCCAGAAATGAGAACTTCCTAGGTGCTTCACAAACATTGACTGCTGGCGATGATGTGTTAGTACCAAAGAGGAAAAGAGAAACTTGAAAAAAGTTCATTTAATAGTCTGTGAGTCTACCGTGTGAAATGAAGACAGTAAGTGTATCTACTTTGAGGGTGATTGTGGAGATTAAGTGAGTTAATAACACATGTAAACACCTAGAAAAATGCCTGTCACACAATAAGCACCAGTAAACACATGTAAACACCTAGAAAAATGCCTGTCACACAATAAGCACCCAGTAAGTACTAGTTAATTCATTAATAATATTTATGTGATTGGGGCATCTGGGTGGATCAGTCGGTTGATCAGCCAATGCTTGATTTCAGCTCAGGTCATGACCTCGCAGTTCGTGAGTTCCAGTCCCGCGTCAGGCTCTGCACTCACAGGGCAGAGCCTGCGTCACATCCTCTGTCTCCCACTCTCTGTCTCTCCCTGACTTATGATTGCTTTCTCTGTCTCAAAAATAAATAAATATTTTAAAAAATTTTAAATAATATTTATATGATTATTTGTAGAAGATACAATGGAAACTAAAACATCATCTCTACCTTCCAACAATTTTACACTTTGGTATTTCCCTTAACATTGTTGCCTCTGTAAGGAATGAATCTCCCTCACTCTTGCCTTCTGAAAGACCAGTGAAACTCGAGTTCTTCATCCAGAGGTGAGTATACGATGTCCTATTCTATGCCACCATGTTTCAAAGAATAAGGAGAAAAGATACATTTTTTTCTGACTGGACTACTGTGATGATTAGGTATAAGGCCAGACTTAACACTTGTCTCACGGTCATTTCTTCTAAAGCTGCATCATCCCATATCATAGCAACCAGACACATATGGCTATTTCAATGCAGATTTTCATTAATTAAATATAAAAATCAGCTCCTCAGTTATACTAGCCACATTTCAAGGGCTGAAGACCCACATATAGCAAGAGACCACCTTATGGAACAGTGTAGACATACAACGTCGTCATCGTCATAGGGAGTCCTACTGCACAACATTTCCCTAAAGTGATAGCAAATCTATCAAAAGTTTGATGTGCCTGTGGGATGCAGTTGTGAAGCTAGATCTCCAGGGCAGCAGCTCAGTATTGCAAATGACTAAAAATAAGCGTTGAGCTCTCTGGGTTTAGGCTGCTTTGGTGATTATGTCAATAAAGATGAATGCCCATAAATATTTCTCAAGAGCTAATGATTTCTTCACTGCCTCTCCCAAATAGAGAAGCTCACGCTGTTGTCCTTGCAGAGCCTACCACATCACCCAGAAGACATGCAGTGATAGGACGGACAGTAAGCAAAATCCTAGTGATGCACTAATTGTATTAGCCATGGAATCTGGGGCAAGGAGGCATCAAAACAGTAGTGACACCGATTTGAACTTTGGGACCAAGGATACCAACTCTGGGTTCCAAGACTTTGTGTGACATAGACAAGTTATTTACTCTCACAAAGCTCCAGTTTTCGTGGTAGTAAAAAGGGAGTGTGATCAGTTGCTGGGAGGATAGAAATAAGCCGGTGTGTGTAAAGCACTTCTCACAGTGCCTGGCACATGACAGGCTCTCCACAAAAGCCAGCAGACACAGAGATGGTCACCTGAAACTATGAGCAAACCATTTTGTTAGCCGGTTCCTTGGTTGTTATCTGACATCCACTTCCCTCAGCTTTTACAAAGTTGGTTTTTGGTGTTTTTTTTTTGCAAGAGAGACAGAGACAGTGCAAGTGGAAGAGGGGCAGCGAGAGGGAGAGAGAATCCCAAGTAGGATCTACACTGTCAGCACAGAGCCTGATGTGGGGCTCACACTCACGAATTATGAGATCATGGCCTGAACCAAAACCAAGAGTCAGATGCTTAACCGACTGAGGCACCCAGGCGCCCCAAGTCCCTCAGCGTTGTTGCAAGGATTATACAAGGTTATATATACGACGGTACTGCATAAATTTTCAAACAACATAAAAATGTTTTTACTTGCCTGATCACTTTAATGAGGCTGATTATTTTCACAGTTATCTCACATGGATTATTGATATAAAAGTAGATAGTTTATGTGAGAGATTTGTGGGAAAAAATAAAAAAGAAGTATTCTAATGCATGGTTTTGCTATTTCCCAAGTTCTATTTCTCATGGGGAAACTTCAGATTAATACAAGCACTCAACCTGCCCCTTGACAAGAATGAGTGTAACTCAGATTAAACTAGCATGCTTCTGGGACCCAGAGTGTACAAACCCCCCCCCCCCCTTCTCAAGAGGTTCCAAGCCTTTCCAGAAACAAAGGAAGTCATTAATCGTTAGTCAGCAGTATTTTGCATTTCTTAAGACAGCAAATTCACTTTGACATTTTGTATTTACTTTTCTAGCAGAGTGAGAGAGCTCATGAAGGATTTGGAAAATTGTTCCAAAGTGGCATCTGACCCATTTACTGCTGTAAGTAGGGCTTTTAGGGAGCCCAGAGAAATGCCACAAGTCAAGGAGATGTCTTCTTAAAATTTTGCTCTTTCTACTTTAAAGAAAATAGGTTTTGAATAAATCCTGACTCTAGAATTAAAATGTCATATTGCAAGTCATACATCAACGTTAATTCTTTGGCATTCTATTAGTCCACTGGCTGACTTTACTCGTACTCTTGTTCTTATCACAGAGGGAGGAGGGATAAATAAAAGATGAAAGTCTTTCAAAATGAAGAAGTGAAGCAAAGTGCCAGAATCTAGGTCTTGGCCTTTATTAACAGCTCAGAAACCTCATTCCTGTGGGGAAAAAATTGCACGGATTGAAAGCAGCACAAAAATGATCATGTGAATCAAAAAGGTATACATTTATTGTCCCATTAAAAGGTCCAGCATTTACCACAAACTGCAGAGTCAGGTGTGGTTATTCACCTCGGTTAAGAGCAGAGTCTAAATTATATTGCTACTTGAAATAAGGATAGACTGTCAGGAGTGCCAAAATCTCCAGGTCCTTGTCTATGGAATTTTTATTACAATTACTTTCCCCTGATTTCCTCTGAAATTGGGTATTCAATTAAGGAAGGTAGCCTCCATGACATTTTAATGTTCACAGTTTTCTTCCCTGACAACCTCTCAACATACCCCATGGGTAATCTTGTCATCCTCAGGAACTCATCCTTCTACCCCTCTTACTTGATTGGTCCCATATGTAAGTCCTTGCCTGGAGTGAACTACAATTCATTCATTCATTTATTCATCCATTCATCCATCCATCCATGCACCATTTGCTCATCCATTCATCCATGCCTCCATTATTCATTTTCTTTTCACATGTATTACTAGGTGCTAGAAATGAAACAAAACTACATTCTAATATAGAGCTTCTCTCCTGTGCCCTTTCTTTCCCTCATCCCAGGGATTTATCATAGACAATTTAAAAAGTTCACTTTCAGAGTTCAATTTTAGTAGAGAAAGCTGGACTTCTTCATGATGTTTTTTAAATCTCCTATTGATTTCCTAGCACATGCCATATAGTTCCTGCTCTAAATATCTTTTCTCTTCACATCTCCAATTTTATTCATGAAAGATTACTGTGTCCTCTATGTACAAAAAGAGACATAGCACTTCCACATGGCTCTCCATGTCCCCTTTCCTTAAATCATGCACAGAAAACCCATAAATTTTTCTGATTATTTTTTTCTCTTGGATCCACAATATAAAAAATTCCTTTGAAAGCCAGGACCATACACACTGGCATCTTTTCAAAAGCCATAGTGCCAAACTCAGTGCTGTGGCTGGAAACTCAACAGACGATGTTGCATAAAACACAGACAAAACTTTGCTCAAGATCCAGCAAGTTCTCCCACAAAAGCAAACAGGCATTTACAGTGAGATGAGAGGAAGACATCCACTGAGTTCCTTGAACAAACAGAATCTCATGGCAGTACCACTCATGATTCAGAGAGCAGAACTAGAATTAAAAACAGAAAAACTATAAGAAATCAGACTCCTGGGAAAGAAGAAGGAATGTTTAACACTTAAAATGTGTTGACAATAAACCTGATTCCGTCACAAATGCTTCTCCCATTGCCACAAATCCAAAACCAAAGCAGTGTTCTCGGTGTTGGTAATGGCATGAAGATGTATTCCACTATAAAAGTCAGAATACCTGGAGCTGTCCTTAACCTTCCTCTCTTCCTCCTCACCATCCTATTAACACATCCAGTCTGTCACCAAGACCAGCCAATTCTACCTCTGGGACATCTCCCCAGTCCATCCATGCTATCACGCCCCCTACTTCAAGCTATCATCATCTAGATCACTCCAATAATCTATCTTGTCTACCCTCATCCTCTCTTGCTTCCCTCCAATCTACATTCCACACAATACCCGCAGTGTTCTTTTTTTCCCAATATTTATTTATTTTGAGAGAGAAAGAGAGAGAGAGAGAGAGAAGGGGAGGGATAGAGACAGAGGGAGAGAGAGTATCCCAAGTAGGCTCCCTGCTGTCAGTGTATGTGAGGCTTGATCTCAGGAACCATGAGATCATGGCCTGAGCAAGAGTTGGTTGCTTAAAAGAGCTACCCAGGCATCCCCCACCCATACTGTTCTTAAGTAAAGATCTGGAACCAGCCTTGCCCTACTTAATGCCTGTCTATGCCTTCCTATTGTTCTCTTTGATAAATTTCAATCCTTAATTTGTCTGAGAAGCTCAACATGAGCCCACCCTTTCTCAGTTTGTTATATAATGCAGCTTTCTTTCACTGCTTTCCGAACACACTGGCCTTTCCTTAGTCCCCTATACATGCCATGCTTCTTCCCATGTCAGCAGCTTCACACTGCTGGGTTGGAGATCAGACTAGCTAACTGCTCTCCTCTTACTTGTCGATGTGTATATGAGTGTGTTAATATGACAAGCCAAAAACTAGATGGCTTTAGCTACCATCCAGTTCTAAAGAAAAAACAAAACAAAACACTACCAGGGGTATCATAGCAGATGCAACATTATCTAAATAGGACTTTAAAAAATATGAAATTTTTCTTTTGGGTACCCCCCCCCCATCACCCTCCTTTTCTTGCCTTTATTCTCATCCTGCTGAAAACCACCACCATCAAAGTCAACCAGATGTAAGGTTTACTCCACATACACCTGTATTATTTGGGTATCTCTGGAATTAGCTCTATTCCTTTCTTTATCAATATTCATCCCAAAGGCCCTTTTTAGTCCCATCCTTCAGGTCCCTGCCATCAATTTCCCCCACTAAGTTGGTGAGGTACAAGGAACATGGAGAACACAAAAAGCAGGGTTACTGAACCTGGAATACTGAGCTCATGCTCCATGTCTGCTACATAAAGGCCCTATGATACTAAGTGTATCACTCTTTCCTCATTCCCTACTCCTTTTTTTTTTCTTACTTCTGGCTTCCAGAACTGTGAGCAATAAATTTCTAGTGTTTATAAATCACTTAATCTGTGGTATTTTGTTATAGCAGCCAGAACAGAATAAGACATCCATCATCAATATAGCAGATAAATAAACAGTGGTATATTATGCTATGGAATACCATACAGCAATAAAGGAGTACAGATACCCACAATTACATGGATGACAGTTGCAGAGAAGCCCAATGCAAGAAGCCAAATACATAGAGTATGATTACACTTACATAACATTCAGAAACCAGAAAAACTATAATATTGTTTAGGATGTGTTGTAGGGAGTGAACCATCTAGAAAAGCAAGGAAAACATTTCCCCATAAAACTCAGAACAGTGGGGTTGGATGGGTTAAGCTTGGAATATGCCAAGTTCTATGCCAGAGTTCTATGGACTCTGGGGTGGCTGCTAGCATTCCATGTCCTACTCTGGTGATGCATTGATGAGTATTTGTTAACTGTGCATTTGTATCATGCCCTTTTGGTCTATGAGTCTTAGATTTCACAAGGAAAATAAATGTAAAGGAGGGAGACATATATTTAGGGGAAGAGAAAATAAGAGGAAGACATTTTTGTCTGGAGATCCACAATTGCCCATCTGAAGGCTCCAGGTCAGCTCCTGGGGATGTTCAACCTTAGAGATACTTCCCCTCTACTCTTTACCCTGGGAACCAGGAACTGGACTCATCTCTTGGGCAGGAAAAAAAAATCTGTCTTGGAGAAACAAGACTGGCCCCCTTAGATTCAGGGGCAAGACTTGCCCACTTTGAGACCTGCTCTGCCTTGAGCACAGAGGATCTTTCCCTACGTTTTATTATAAAGAATCATTTTCAGTTGTCCTACAGCAGCTCTACATCTCCAGGGCTTTGCCCATGTTGTTTCCATCTGCAAGGATCACTCCTGACACTGCCCCCTGTCCCTGCCTTACTCTTACTTTGATGATCCCTCCCCAAGGAGTTCTTGCCTTAGTCCCTAAGTCTGCATTCACTGCCCTTGTATGTGATCCCTCGACACTCTCCACTTCCCTCATAAGTGCACTTACCACACATGGTAATTATCTTCTTTAAAATTCACTTTCTCTCACCAGCTCTCAAACCCAAGGAGGCAGGAGAGATGAACATTTTATTCACACTTAACATTCCCCAGGGCCTGGCACTATGCTGGTATAAACAGTCAATATATGTTGAATGAATAAAATACCAAAGGGAGACTCTATTCATTTACCTCTAACCTCTACAGAGTTGTTATGGAGATTAACCTATTATATATTTAAATATGCCAAGTGCAGTGTCTGGGACAAAATAACTCTTGGGTTTTGTCTAGCAAATAGTAGTGGTTCAATAAATACCAGCAATTCATTCTCACGCATCTATTTATGGCTACCACTGGCTAAACTTATTATTCCCTGTACTCTAATGTATTTTGGTTAACATATACCTTTTTGGAAATGCAAAGTTTTAATTCGCTGAACAAATTATTTCATCGCAGGCAATTAGCTAGGCAGGTAGACTTTTTCATCTTCGAATCATAGCACAATGGACATACCACCCCTCTTTCTGCCTGTATAGGAATCAAACTTTGCCAGTAGTAGCCCCAGCAGTTATTAAAGTCAGCGTAGATCTGCCTGATGTGGCCAAAAGCGTTCCTGGAAAGACTCCAGGAAGCTGGAGCACCCACTGGCATGCCACCTTGGAAGAGGGGAAGAGGAAGCAATGAGGAGTGGGGGGCAGCCTACAGCTCAGGGAATCCATCAGGTGAATGGACACTGGTTTCTGCCTTCCCTGAGTCCTCTTGACCTATGTGTTGTCATTTGCTCCTTGCCTTTTTACTCCATTTTGGCACCATCAGATTCCCTCCCCTGTCACATTAGCCTGCTCTCCATGCTGATGGTATTTGCCTGTGCACTGACTGTGATCTCAACCAGAAATGGCGGCACTGAAGGAGAAAAGCACGTTGAGTCAGCAAGCTCTGGCTCTCATAAAGAAGCTGACCGCTTCCTTTCTGGTCCCTTGCCTCTCTGCCTTCTCCCCTCCCTGCTCCTCCCACCAGCTGTTCTCTCTTCTCCCCTTCCTTGCTCCTGGGTTTCCCATTAGCTGTCTTTCATCCTTCCTCCTCTGCTAATCCTCTATTTCTTCCTGCTGCCATTACTGCCCTTGAGTCCTTTTCTCTGACATCATTTTCACTTCAAATGCTTTCTGGTAAACAAAATGAATGAAAAGGTAGAGGAAAAGAGAAGTCAAGCAATGGTGAATAATATACAACTATATCTTTTTTTCTATGAATATATCTTTCTTTCTAGGGATCTGAAAATAGATCACCTCAGTAATCTTTACTTACAAATAGCATAGGGGTGGGGTGTCTGGGTGGCTCAATCAGTTAAGCATCTGACTCTTGACTTCAGCTCATGTCATGACTCACGGTTCGTGGATTGGAGTCCCTCCTCGGGCTCTATGATGTCAGTGCAGAGCTTGCTTGGGATTCCCTCTCCCTCTCTCTGTGCTCCTCCCCGCTTCATGCTGCCTCTGTCTCTCTCAAAATAAATAAATAGACTTTTTTTAAAAAATTAGCATAATAATAGCACCTTCATAACCTAATGGTGAAGACCTATCATTCTAAGAACTGTATCTAAACAATTCCAGAACTGGGATCATGTATTTTCAATGGGGAAATATCTTAAAGCAAGACTTATGTTTTGAATAGCATCTAGCCACAGTAATTCCTTACCCTTTCTCAGGAATTCAAGGGAAAGAAGCCTTGATCTATCTCAATGACTAAATCCTCCTGTAAGTGTCTCAGAAACAAGAGAGCCATACCAGAACCTGCATAATTATGGTTCCCTGTGGATTCTTGTCCTTCCGCCCCACCTGCAGGAATTTCTCAAAGACCAGGTGGGCTACCAGCCAGAGCAGGATTGATGCCAGAGCTTCAAGATGGCAGAACAAGTCATGGTAAAGGAATATTTATCTCAAGTAGCAAGAAAGGAAACAAAGGAATGATTCTCAAAGTGCACTAGGACCAGGAGTTTCAGTACCCATTACTTGGAAGCATTTCGGAAATACAAATTCCTGGCTCCCACTAAAGACCCCCAGAATCAGACACTGGCTTCATAACCAGTTCAGAACTCCTGGTCTGGAGGAATGAGATGAAGTTTCAGGTGTAGATGTGATTTAAAATGAATCTGAACAAATAATCATGACTTAGAAATGACAGGGAAAGGGGAGATCAAGGCAAGTGAAAGCATTTCCCCCTATATTTGTGTCTGACCTCTACTTTGACCCTTGGTGTTATGAAGGTGACTGCGTCATCATCATTTTTTAAATTTTTTTAATGTTTTTTTTTTAATTTACTTTGAGAGTGCAAACGGGGGAGGGACAGAGAGAGAGATGAGGACAGAGGATCTGAAGCAGGCCCTACGCGGATGGCAGACAGTCCGATGCAGGACTCCAACTCACAAACCATGAAATCATGACCTGAGCTGAAGTTGGACGCTTGACCAACCGAGCCACCCAGGTGCCCCCTTTATCATTTTTTTTAAATTCACACTGATATGCTTAGTCACATATTTCATCTACTCTGGGGAAACAATTTTCTGGTATGTGTTTTTATTCTTTCATTGATTTTCCCTCTTTTTGTCTTATAGCATCATTGCATACATTCTTTTCATTATTGTTAATCTTCGATGAGATGAATTCCTCTTGGGCTATTGGATGGAGGATGTTGTCTTGTCAGAGAGGAGCTAAGGTCAATATTCCTTCCTAGCAATGATTTTTCTTCTGACAAAGGTTTGGGTGTGAGTGCCTTAATATTTATTTCTTGCAGCCAGTAGAGATTAACACTGTAGACCTGATCACAAGATAGACCCTCTTCCCTCCCCTCAGTCCCTCCAATAATTTGCTGCAAAGAGGGCTTGCTGTTTGCATCCCCCTGAACCATGCCTTCTCTGCCGATTATGACTCCAAGTAAAACTGAATCCAGAGAAAGTCTTGCATTAACCTTCCGATCTGCTTCCCACTTGAGAAAGAGAGGATTATCGGTTTTGAATCTCAGATATGCCACTACTATGAAGAACTGATATGCCAATGTTCAATGTTGTCTGAGGTCTACATCCACAGCCATCCTCTTTCTTTTTTTTAAATGTTTATTTATTTATTTTGAGAAAAAGAGAGAGAGCCCAAGCAGGGGAGGGGCAGAGAGAGAGAGGGAGACAGAGATTCCTGAGCAGACTCTGTGCAGTCAGCATGGAGCTCAATGTAGGTCTCGATCTCTCAAACCGTTAGATCATGACCTGCGCCAAAATCAAGAGTCAAAAGCTTAATTAACTGAGCCAACCTGGTGCCCCTGTCTCCAGTATATTCTGACACTTTTCTTCTTTAATTTCACACCATTTGGCAGTGCTTATTCACATCTAATGGTTTGGAGTTTCCAAGACTTTAGTTTCATCAAACATGTATTTGCATGTTTTTAGTTCTTTTCTGTTACTTTATGATGATTTGTGAAAGTAAGAAATCCAGAACACAAGACAAACAAACAATGAGAAAACATGTCCTATAGATTCCCTCTCTTCTCCGTGTAATCTTCTATCTCCACATACTTTGCCCAGACTTTTGTCACTTCTCATGTGGAGTTTGTAGTAGCCTCCTAACTGGTCTCCCTGCCTACAGTTAGATTTTGTGCCAACCATTCTTTTAATAATGCAGTCTCTTTCAATTTCAGAATTACCATGTTAGCATCTTGTTTAAAACTCTCCTTCCAAGACAAAGTTCAAACTCCTCTACTCAGCACAAAAGCTGTTTACGATTGGCTTAACACTTGTCTAACACTCTAGTTACAGTCTTTCATTCACTCTCTTATCCAAAAAAATCCAAAAAAATTTTAATGTTTATTTTTGAGAGAGAGAGATACAGAGTCTGATCAGGGGAGGGGCAAAGAGGGAGGGAGACACGGAATCTGAAGCAGGCTCCAGGTTTTGAGCTATCAGCACAGAACCCGATGTGGAGCTTGAACTCACGAGCTGTGAGATCATGACCTGAGCCAAAGTCAGATGCTTAACCAACTGAGCCACCCAGATGCCTCTCTTATCCATTATTGAATACCTAGGTATTCACCGGCAAACACTGAAATTATAACAGTAAATAAAGAATACGTGTGCTGATGGAGCTTTTGATGGAGCTTCTTCTGTGAAAAGACAGATATTAGATGGATAGATGCCTATATTCATATAATTACAAACTGTGATAAAAGCATTGCATGGTAAATATGGGGTGTCATGACCTAAAATAACCTGCTTAGGGAGAAACATAATACAAATTGTGGCATGGTCAGGGTTTATCAGTCTCCAGAAGTGACATTTGAGCTAAAACCTAAAGGATGACCAGGAGTTAGTACTCAAAGGAAAATACTCCAAAAGACACCATCAAGAAAGGTTTGATAGTGCAAAGAACTTGCCATTCCTAAAATACCATTTCACACAGGCATTTTTTCCTCCAATCCTATCAATTTCCTTGGGGCTCCCTAAACTAGAAATCAGTGTCATCACCTGTGCTAATACCTAATAACCCTGGAATGTTCACCTGATGTCTGTTCACCTTTCCAAGTTCAGCCCATTTGCTACTTCCTGTAGTAAAATGATGATGTAGATGGTGCTGCGTCTTCACTCTCCCCATTACGGGCAGCGTGTTCAATTCATGCTGAGTTTAATTCTATTCTCATGCAGGTAGTTTTCTTTGGCCTGGGGAATGTTAGCACATATAATGCAAGCAAAGGCTTTATATATAGCAAAGGCGCTGTGTGTGTGTGTGTGTATGTGTGTGTGTGTGTGTGTGTGTGTGTGTGTGTGTGTGTGTATATATATATATATATATATATATATATATATATATATAGACTTATTGTCAAATTGGTTTCCACACAACACCCAGTGCTCATCCCAACAGGTGTCCTCCTCAATCCCCATCACCACTTTCCCTTCTCCCCCACATCCCCATCAACCCTCAGTTTGTTCTCAGTATTTAAGAGTCTCTTATGGTTTGTCTCCTTCCCTCTCTGTAACTGTTTTTCCCTCCTCCCCTCCCCTCTGGTCTTCTGTTAAGTTTCTCAGGATCCACATATGAGTGAAAACATATGGTATCTGTCTTTCTCTGCCTGACTTATTTCACTTAGCATAACACTCTCCAGTTCCATCCACGTTGCTACAAATGGCCAGATTTCATTCTTTTTCATTGCCAAGTAGTATTCCATTGTATATATAAACCACATCTTCTTTATCCATTCGTCAGTTGATGGACATTTAGACTCTTTCCAAAATTTGGCTATTGTTGAAAGTGCTGCCATAAACATTGGGGTACAAGTGCCCCTATGTGATGCAAGCAAAGGCTTTGAAAGGCCTGTTCTCTTGCTTATTCTTACACCTCTGCCTCCACTGTAAGATCATGTTGAGGCAGCCTGGTAAAGAGATGTGACAGAAATCGGGTACTTGGGTGGCTCAGTCAGTTGAACATCCAACTCTTGATTCTGTCTCAGGTCATGATCCCAGGATCATGGGATCGAGCCCACAACAGGGTCCACACTGAGCGTGGAGCCTCTTTAAGATTCACTCTCCCTCCCTTCCTCTCTCTCTCTCTCTCTCTGCCACTCTTCCCCCTCTAAAAAATAAATAAAATAAAATAAAATAAAATAAAATAAAATAAAATAAAATAAAATAAAATAAAATATAAAGAGATGTGACAGACACAAGACAAAGAGGTAAGATCATCCTACAGAAGCTGACAGCCAGCTGACCCCCAAATATGTGATAACCCTCAGTCAATAAGAGCCACACTGCCTACCTAAACCCTCAGCTGATGGTAGACACATGAGCAAGTTAAGCCAATATCAGTAGAACCATCCAGCCAACCCTGATATTCACAAACAATAATAAATGTTGGCTGCTTAAGCCACAGACTTTTGGAGTAATTTCTTATGGAGCACTGTGATGATAGTGAAGCAATATTCCTCCTTTACAAATCTTTTGGATCTACTCAGGCAGAATTAATTCTCCTAGTCTTCAGCCCCATAGCACCTTGAATGTCTCTCTCATTTCACTTTTCTCACTGTGCCAAAATTGGTTTATTTGTTCAACTTTTTCATGAGGATAGAGTTGGTACCTAATTTGCCTTGGTCTCATTAAGAATTAGCAATATCTGACTTTCTGGCACTTAATATGCACTTACTAAGTATTCTTAATTAAAGATGAATGAGAAAATCATTAAGAGGAAAGTGAATAAAAGTCAAAATGATCAGGAAGCCTTCCTAAAAGAATCCAATAGAATGTAAGCTCCATGATAGCACCAATGTGTTTCTCTTGCCCACCACCATAAACTTAGCACCTAACACAAAGCCAGGCACATAGGTACTCAATTATTTGTTGAAGTGCATGAGTAGATAAAGAAGGAATTTGAGAGGTGAATCTGGAGGTGAGCTTTCCCCCTCCACTACCATTTACCCCCAAGAGTCCCATACATTTGGCAGAATTGTTATCGGTGTGTACTCACAAGCTCCATTTCTATTTCCCCGTGACAACCCTCTTCCTTATGGAGGCCACAGGGTCATCACCCTCAGAATGGAAGTAGGGCTAACTTTCCCAGCCCCATCAGATAACTGAGATTTTAAAATAACAAAGGTTGGGGTGCCTGGGTGGCTCAGCTGGTGAAGCATCAGACTTAGGCTCAGATCCTGTTCTCACAGTTTGTGAGTTCAAGCCTCATATCAGGCTTTGTGCTGACAGGTCAGAGCCTAGAAACTGCATTGGATTCAGTGTCTCCCTCTCTCTCTCTGCCCCTCCCCTGCTTGCTCTTTGTCTCTCAAAAATAAACATTAAATTTTTTTTAAATAAAATAAAATTACAAAGGTCATTTACAGTGTACCACACAAGTACTTCTGTGATACCTTGAAGTAAAAGGGAGGATTGGAGAAGAAATAAATATGAGGGGATGAGTTTGGCTTATTGTGTGTGCGTGAGTTTGTTGTTTTCTTTTTTCCCCCAATGTTGATAAAGGCGGTTTTTCAGGAAGAAAAAAAATCAAAGCCAACCTTTTTAAAAAACAATCTAATTCCCCCAGGCTCTGAACCTGTATCAATCCAGGCATATATGTATACATTCATTATTATCTCTAATTATAGATGAGTGAAAATATGAAGCTACTTATAAATATACCAATCCCTCATTATCTCCATTTATGAGGAAACCCTTGGGTAACTTTTAACCTCCTGAGTTCCAAGTTTACCAAAGTCCCTAACATTCTTAAATAAAAGAAAACACTTATTACACTAATTGCCTGTTTTACAGATTTTATTTACCTCATTATTTCACATTCAGAATCAAATTTGCTAAAAAGAAGAAAAAAAAAGAAGAAGGAGGAGAAGGAGGAGGAGGAGGAGGAGGAAGATAAAAGTAAAAAAGGAAGTTTGCTAACTCCGCTTATTGTTCCTAGAAGAAAGCCTCATGTGAACATTTGAAGGAGGGGACATTCTTTGATTAGAAACAGCCAATTAATTTCTTTTACTCCCTTTACCTCCAAAGAAGATGCCAAGATTAAACACTGTGAATAGCAACAAGGTAATGGTTCTGGCCATTTCTTCCTTCTCATTATAGCCACCATCATAAATAAATTTAGTACAATGAAGCATTCAAACTTATTACAACAGTTAAAGAGGTCCATCAACAAACAGAATCTTTAGGGAAGGCCACAAAAAATAGGGTAACTTTTATACTTGCTATTTTTCTCCAACAAGCCTGTTTTGGTGAGACAAATCCAATTTCACATATAGTTAATTAACTACAGCTCTACCATTATTCTCCACAACTGTCTTTTTGGAAAAATGTCATATGCAATATTCGGTTCTGTTTATTAAGAAGAATTCACAGGGGCACCTGGGTGGCTCAGTCAGTTAAGTGTCTGACTTTGGCTCAGGTCATGATCTTACGGCTTGTGAGTTCAAGCCCCGCATCGGGCTCTGTGCTGACAGCTCAGAGCCTGGAACCTCTTCAGAATCTCTCTCTCTCTCTCTCTCTCTCTGCCCCTCCCCTGCTCACACTCTATCTCTCTCTGTCTCTCAAAAATAAATAAACATTAAAAAATTTTTTTAAAAAGAAGAATTCATAGTATTGCATTTTGAATTTCTGGGGCTTCCAACTACAGTTTTTAATGAGCCATACCTACAGAGATGTATTATTATAAGATATAATAATAACAACAATGACAATAATCACTACCATGCTAAATATTGACTTCTTACTTACTGCCAAGCACTTTAGATGCATGAGCTTTTTAATCTTAAAACGATTCAATGAGTTTAAGTGTTACTGACCACAATTTATGCTGATAGGTTTGCCAGAACTCAATTTAAAATGCCTAACAAGGTGCCCAAAACATAAGACTTCTATAAATGGTAACCATTAGTATAATTGTATAGCCATTTTTTTTTTCAAAAACCTTAAAGGAATAGTCATAAAATACAGTTTAGTGAAGGTGGTTCTAAAAAGAACTGAGATAATATGTTCCAACAAGAAAGCTTCTGGTGATCTAAGTGGGTTAGGAATAATTTAGAATATCTAGAATAGCTCCTCCCTAGCTTCTATAGCTAAGTCAAGTAACAGCATTACCCCTATATTTCCTACTTAATTCCTAATCATTATTAAAATATATTTCTAAATTGACAAGGCAAAAGCCTTGATAGTAAACAATAAGTCAGTTACTTGATGTCAGGCTACATGATCCACACCAAAACCAAGAGACCATATTAGGTGAGAATTACTGACTTAATTGCAAATGCTAGGCTCACTCACTAGTAATCAGTCTTGAGCTCACCAACCTAAGAGCCACCCATAACTTTTTTTAAGAGCTACACATAATATTAACTTGCTTAATTATACCTAATTGGTTTCCTGCTCTTCCCTGTCTTACTTTTCTCCTGTGGTTTCCTGGATTCACCTCCCTCAATAAATGACTTGCTCTGAAATTCTTGTCTTGAGATCTCCTAGACTCAAGATTATTGTTACCATGACATTGTAACAAGTTCAGCATTTCACTCCCAGTAAATGCAGATTGGCCAAACAAAATGAAACAATGTATGTAGCTGCTTTATACTCTAATTATTCTAATCTTCTCACAAGCCTCTAACGCTAGACAATAGTGGAAGGAGAATCTAGAAGCCTTAAAAAAAATACTAACAATTAATAATCAATTTTTATTGGCTGATAAAAGAAAAAGACATGTAAGATTCAAACTATAGTCCATCCTTCCAGTTTTTTCCCCCTTGTTTCTATTTACCAAAATGGCATCAGTGAACATTGGATGGGGTATGCTAAGTATGTCCCTGTAGTAGATGTGTAGAAGGGAGCCTTGAAAGCTTTAATGGTTCCTTTCAGGTTGTTTTGTTGTTGTTGTTTTGTTTATTTGTTTGTTGTCTTGTTTTGAGAGGGGGGTGGGGGGGAGAATGCAAATGTGAGCCTGGGAGGTGGCAGAGAGAGAGAGGGAAAGAGAGAATGCCAACCAGGCTCATGGCATGGCTCGACCCCACCACCATGAGATCATGACCTGAGCCAAAATCAAGAGTCAGATGCTCAACTGACTGAACCACCCAGGCACCCCCTTTAATGGTTCCTTTTGTGGGGCGCTAGGTGGCTCAGTCAGTTAAGCATCAGACTTTTGATTTCAGCTCAGGTCATTATCTTAAAGTTCCGTGAATTCCAGCCTGCAACAGGCTCTGCACTAACATGGCAGAGCGTGCCTGGGATTCTCCCTTTCTCTCTGCGCCTGCCGCTCCCACTGCTCACTTTGTCTCTGTCTCTCTCAAAATAAATAAATTAAATTAAATTAAATTAATGGTCCCTTCTGTGAAGTGGTTGAGTAAGCCTGCTCCCTGCATTAATGACACTGAGATGCAATGGCCCCATTTGAGCTTTTGTGGTACCATGATTTACCTTTGGCTGAAATCCTTGTCCCCGCCATTTTCTTCTGCTCAGAGGTTCCTGCCTTTGGTAGCCTCTCCACACCTGTTTCTTCCTCTAAACCCATGAATCCTCTGTGTACCCCAAAGACCATGGGAAGGCAGGAGGGCTTCTTCTGTCTCATCTAGGAAGCCTTTTTTCTCTGTCCATGTCATTTCATCTAGACTATGCGATGCTGAGAATGGAGCCTTTCCTAGAGGCTTATTAAGGAAACATACCACTAGACTCTTCCCCTAATTTTTCATGCTCCTTCATAATTATGTGGATATTTCCAACCTCTGGGTTGTACCCTGAAAGGCAGAAAAATATAAATGCCTATTTCTTACTTATGTTTTGTCTCTCCTCCCACCTTTCATCTTTATGCCCCCAAACAAATGAGATAAGCTTTTCTCTCCTATATCACATCAAGAGTTCCCTCATATGAAAAACCCTAACATGAAAAGCCTCCATGATTTGGAGGCCCAGACATGGCTCTTGATTAGGTAAAAGAGGATCTTTGAAATTAAGAAATCTCCACAAGGCGTGGATTTAAAGACCATTGTATCAGTACAAGAAGTCACCTTTGAGGTTTAAATCGGGCCAATACTTGGGTTCTGTACCAGTGGCACCACGGGCTCATGGCTCAGCCTTGAAACGGAAGACTACAAGCCAACATGATTGAAGAAGAAATGAAATTCAACAGTCTAATGTATTTAAAATATCTGTGTCACATATGTAAAGTGCCTAGAAGAGCAAGTGGAGTCTTGAGTCCAGTGCTGAGATTGAAAGAGACCATAATGGAAGGTTTGCATTTAAATGGATCCCTAAAGAGATAGATAAAATTTGAACATACAGAGATGGGTAAAAGCATTCCAAGCAGACAGAGTAGTCTGAGCAGAAAACAGGCCATGAGTTAGGATCCAAGGTGTTAAAGGGCCAGGGGTAAGGGTTTTGAACTTTATTCTATGTGCAATGAGGGACACGGAAAGCAAGTCTTTGATCAAGGAAGAGGTATGCTCAGAGCTTTAAAAGAAACAACAATACGACAGCAATTCTGAAATGAAATTTATACATTAGATAGTAAACAGAAATTGACACATTCAGATTTCAACAGGCAAGATCCCAGAATAGAATGATGCTTAAATAAGATATCATTCCCTCTTCCTAATTATTTCTTGGTGCCAAAATAGCAACTGACCAAAATGCCAAATCTAACAGTGATAGTCATTATAAAAACAGTCATATATATAGATGACAGATAATTTATTTTAAAAGAATATATTATTTTCCATCAATTAGTGTACCTTTCAAAATGAACCCCACATTTGCTATTTTATGATACTTTTTTAAAAACTATTTTGCAATTATTTTCATTTCCAATACTTTTTTTTAAGAAAGTATTTTAGAAGTAACCTAACAACTCCCTGAACAATGTAAAACATGTACTGTTTTACTTGTCTAAACCCCTTGTAGCAAGTTAAAATAAAGCCTAATAATTATAATAAAAGCAGACATTCTCATGTCAGACATCAGCAGAATTAAATATAACCAACTGAAAGGAAATTTCACAGTACTGAGATGTCCTAATAAAGGTACAGGAGACACCTACTAGTGTAATGTGAAGATTTATCATAAATAATTTACACTTATGTGTCATTTGTTAAAAATAAAGTACATTGGTGTCCTAGATTGTCTGAGAGAGCTTTGCATAATTTCTAATTCACAACTTTGATAATTGCCAGAGTGGTTCCCAGCCAGTAGTACAGAGCAGCCAAGAGCCTATAAAAGCGTGTTCAGATGAGGCTTTCAAATGCAGCAATGACGCCGGCCAACCTTCTTTTGTTTTTGTCTCATGCCAGCTCATTCCGAACATCAAGGAGAAGACTTTAATTGTTTTATTTTGGATCTGCTAAAAATGAAATGCTAATTTAAAAAAATATCCTCCAGGGCACCAAATACCTACATCATGCACAGTAGAACGAAACTTAATTTTTATACACTAAAATGATCTTGAAATGGAGCAAAATGGAGCAATATTAGGAAAAACTAGTGATTTCAAAATGGAAGCAAGGTAATGTTTTATTGGTCATCTGTAAGCAGGTTTAAAAATACTGCACTGTAGCATGGAAAATTTGGTACTTGAGCTCATCTGATTTGGTATTTAGGCTCATCTGATTCAGCTCTTTCTACAGCCAATATCTGAGCTATATAAATCAACTACAGAAAAAAAATCTCAATTTCAATTGGATAACAAAAGACTTACCCAAACTACACAGGCACCGTTTAAAAAAATAATTAACTTGTAAATTCTAAATTAAAGAATTATATATTTATGTGAAATATTGTTGTACATTATGAAGTTACTCAGTATGAACAGACCCTCCATATTAAAATAGATTTTGTTATTTTCACCATACCACCCCATTAACATTAAAATAATATGACAATACATGTCTTTTTTGCTGGCTCAACATAACATTTTATGAGAGGGACTGAACATGTAATACTTAATATATTATTAGTTATTTTCCCTATATAAGTCATACCTCAAAATATATGCAATACAACACTAAAATGTACATGTAATGATGAGATATAACAGAATTGTGAAAACTAATTAATATTCAGAGACATTGCCATTATTTAACTGGAAGATATTTTTGAGAAAAAAAATTCTTTAAGTTCAAAGGAAACACCAGTCAAAGAAATGTCTTTGGAGCTCCAAGTACTATTTCTAAGGAGATAAGCATGTTGGACTCTTCCAGAAAGGAAATCAAATGGAAAGCTTGTAAACGTTATTAATTCAGTAGCAGAGACAATCTTGAGAAAACAGAGTCATCATTTTCAAAGGAAATTGGCTTTTGTAACATAAAAAAAATAAAACTCAAGGAATTAAAGGTGTACCCATGATATAGGTCACACAATGGAAACCCTAAACTAAGCCATTGCTGCTTGAAATCAAGGAATGGGGACATGACCAGAAGCTACAAGTGAAATAGCAGAGGCCACCCTGGGTGACATCTGTCTCTTCTTTCCAGATAAACAGCCTATAAGCACTGCATTAAGGAGGAAAATGGACAACTGATATACATTTTGCTCAACTTCAAATAAGTTGACTGGAGAAGAGGAAGGCACAATGGAAAACAAACTTGGATGAAACTTTTTTTTAATTATCTGTAAAAATGACTTCAAATTTAAGTTCATTGAACTCTAAGTATTTGAGAAAACATATTCAAAGAAACTATACAGATCTGATCCAAAATCTCATTGGCACCATTTGAAATAAGGTTAGAAGTCATGTGAAATCTGTGAGTCAGAGAGCCCACCATAGAAGGCCATTTAACACAAATCAGTGTAGGGGGTTAAAATGTCACCCCAGGGGCGCCTGAGTGGCTCAGTCGTTTGGGCAGCCAACTACAGCTCAGGTCATGATCTCGTAGTCTCTGAGTTCAAGCCCCACGTCAGGCTCTGTCCTGAGCTTTCAGAACCCGGAGCCTGCTTCCGATTCTGTATCTCCCTCTCTCTCTGCCCCTTCCCTGCTTGTGCGCTATCTCTCTCTCTCTCAAAAATAATAAACAATAAAAAAATTTAAAATATGTCACCCCAAAACATGCCATTTTGGCATATTGATTATTTCGAATTAAAGGTACTTGAGAAACAGCCAGACCAAGGATGCTTTGCCCCTTCTTCCTCACACTGAAAGCAGGAGATAAGTCTCCCATGTGAAACTTACCCTCCCTGTACCAGGAGAGTAGAAGACATCCTTATCACTAAAGACAGGTAATTCAGGGAGAAGAAGGCTATATAAATGTATCTTGTTACTTCTTCACCATCTTACCACTCCTAGCCCAAACTCCTTTGTCTTGTCAATTCTTCGCAAACTTATTGTTTCTTTGCCTTAAAGGTATAAAAGCTTCCTTCTCTGGTTACTTCGAGTTTCATATCTCTGTGGGCCTCCTGTACATGCATACATACATAATTAACCCAGAACTAATATCATACTTAATTGTGAGAGGCTAGATCCTTTCCCTTAAGATCAGGAACTAGGCAGCAATGCCCTCTCTCACCACTATAGGGATAGAAAACAGATCAGTAGTGGCCAGAAGTTTGGGAAGGGAGGCCTATTTGACCAGGGAAAACACAAAGAATTTTTTAGGGCTGGCAGAACTCATCTATATGCTAGATATATAACACCGTGCATACATCAAAAACCTGCAGAAATTTGTAACACAGAGAGCCAACGTATGCAAATTTTCTTAAAACTCAACCAGGGAATTGGAGGATCCTAACATGGAATGCAGACTGTGACAAAAGAATACATATATACATATATATATATATACATATACATACATACATACATACATACACACACACACATATACACATACACACACACACACACACACACACACACACACACACATATACATAACCTCACTGAAGAGAATGGGTAAAAAGTGCTAATCTAAGTAACTTTAGAGAATGATACTTTGACCAGAAACTACAAGACTAAAGACAAAATTAACTTCACATAAACATTTTACTCTAGTCAACAACGTTGTTTCTCACAACATGTGCCTTCAATGAAAGGCACAGGGTTCTTCGGAGAAATGACTGATTCCAGGGCTGGAGCGTGAAATAAAAATGATAATCCTGGAGCATCTTGTAGTACTAGAAGGTAAAGAAATGTTAAAAAAAAAAAAAAAACCAAACAAACAAAAACAAAAAAAACAAAAAACAGCAACACAGGGCATGTCAAAAGAACACAGCGGCCAACTGAAACACCTCCCAGTGGCCAAACTGGAAAAATTTGAACAACAAAATAAATAACTAAGCCCTGCATTATAACCTAAAGTATAAAATAAATATCCCTAAGTCTATGCTGATTTAAAGAAATGATTGAATAAAATAAAATAAATAGAGGAGAGACAAATCTCTTATAATCAACTATTCTAAATAATTTATGTATATACTATGCCCTCATGGAGGTGGAGCATAAGGGCTCACCTATGGAAAGGGGAAAGAAAACTCTACAGCGTAGAAACCTAACAAACACTACGTCAGCCAGGTGAGCAAGGTCAACATCCTCCATGGTAAGTCATGTTGATAGCATGTCTCCTCGACAGGATGTGATGAGAGTACCAGTTTACCTCATGATTTTCCTCCCCAAAACATATAACCCCAGTCTAATCAGGAGAAAAACTTCAAATAAATCCCCACTGAAGGAGATTACAAAATGCCTGACCAATACCCCCTCAAAATTGTGAAAGTCCTCATAACCAAGAAACTCTGAGAAACTGGCACAGACCAGAGGAGTCTCAGGAGATATGACAAGTAAATGTAATGTGACATCCTGTACGGGATCCTGGAGCAGAAAACAGACTAGTGATATCTGAACACAAGTGTTGTTAACAGTAATGTACCAATATTGGTTTCTTAGTCGTGACAAAGGTTGCATAGTAATGTAACATGCAAACAATAGGGAAGGCTCAGTGAGGAGTGTATGGGAACCCCCTGTTACACATCTGCAACTTTTCTGTAAATCCACAACTATTCTAAAATTAAAGGTTGATTTAAATTTTAAAAATAAGGTACTGGCCTTTGGACACTGTAAAGAAAAATCTTCTCTGACGTCCAAATATAATACATAATCAACTTCCTCTGTCTCAGCTCCACTATCTTATTTCCTCTTCTTTCATCTTGTCCTTGTCAAGGGCCATGGCCTTCCCCCTTATCAGGTAGTCCGTCTTCAGATCTGCTTTCTCTCTTCCTTCTCCTTAGATCTATCCTAGAGCATGCTTTTGGAATTTTTTTCAAAAATCTTTAATTAAAGCTGCAGTGAACTGTCCCCAAATATTCCCCCTCAGTCTTCCTTATGTCAAAATATCTACTCCTCTGGGGATCCTGATTCCCATTATCAATGAAATAGACAAAGATCTATATCCATGGCACAAGGGCAGAGAAGCCATTTATGCCTCAAGAGCTCTTTAGTACAAAAGAACAGGCGACAGGCAGTGAAATCCATTAATAACCTTAAGCCCCACAGGACAAACACTCTAAGTATTGCTTACAAAACAATTCCTATGGAACAGCAAGGAGTCAATAATAACTTTCTAACCTGACTACACTTTCAAAAATGGCTCCAAGGTATATAGTGCTACCTCTCATTTCTTTTTTTCTTTTTTTTTTAATTTTTTTTTAACGTTTACTTATTTTTGAGACAGAGAGAGACAGAACATGAACAGGGGAGGGTCAGAGAGAGAGGGAGACACAGAATCCGAAACAGGCTCCAGGCTCTGAGCGGTCAGCACAGAGCCCGACACTGGGCTCCAACTCACGGACCTCGAGAGCGTGACCTGAGCTGAAGTCGGACACTTAACCGACTGAGCCAGCCAGGCGCCCCGCTACCTCTCATTTCAATTTCCCTTCTTCTTCCTGCTTTTACCAGCCTTCCCTTATTCTTCTGCCATCCTTTAAGTACATGATAATAAATAGTAATAACATTTTACATATATCTAGTGATTACTATGTGCTACACAGTCTCTGGATTATTTAATTTAATCCTCACAATAAAGTCATTACTATTATTAGCCACAGATTACAAATAATAAAACCAAGTTCAAAGAGGTTAAATAAGTTAGCCAAGGTCACGTTTATAAATGATAAAGCTAAGAAATGAGTATATATGGCTCCAAATTCCAGGATCTTAATCTCTCTGTATCTTGCTTCCTATCTTTACATCTTTTCTTCTTTCAATTACCCTTTTGGAGACTTTTAACATTTGTCATTGGTTCTCTGTCCACATGAGTTATAGTGGCCAATTTTTGGGAATCGTGTTTTTTTCAGAATATCACTGAGGGCCCAAAGCATCTGATCAGAAAGAGAGAGCAAAGGAGACATCAAACTGAACAAAATCCTATAGTTGTGCCTAATCTCTTTTCAATCCCAACTCAATCCTTGCCTCTCTGGTTACAGTACCCATCTACACGTCTCATTTATGTTATATTCAGATCTCCCTCAAAAACATAACCTTGAAAAATAATAAAATATCCTTAAAAGAATGAGGCACAAAATTACAGAATAGTAATGCTTTCACATGCCTTGGCAATTTCCATTGTTGTATGTCTGAACATACCTGAAACTATAATTCATCAATCAGTTTGTATTACCATTTTACGATGCATGATGGTTACTACTTATAGCCACTGCAGGATCTAAGATTAAAGCTCTAAACATTTTTAATCTTACACCTAATCAGCTTTCCCAAAAGTTCTCCCCCATTCACATTAGACTCATCAAGAAAATTAGTCCGTTCAATTAAGAAAAAGACTAGAATGGTATTAATTAAAAATTTGTTCCTAATTTTACTAATTCTTGAGTTATAAATTATTTTAAATGTACCTAAAGAGAAAACATAAAAGACACCCAATTAACTAATAATCTCCAAGAGAATATTAATGTTTGAACCACATCTCTTTGTTTTGTGGATGTCCATATAATACAAAGTGCCTTGATCATAGTAGAAACCCAAAGAATACTTTATTAATCATGCAAAAAAAATTATTGTTTTTAAATATTTACAAATAGTTGTGTCAAAAAAACAAAAGTCCCGAGCTCAAATTCTAAGTGTTTGGGAATCTTTCTGGTCATTAAGCAACTTCAGGAGAGGAAAATTAATGTCGGGGTATTAGTTCCATTCTCCCACGTTTTCATAAACTGTTCTGTAAGAATTTTAAGCAAACAGGAAATGACCCTCCTAAGGCACATATAACTTTATTCAGAATACCAAAACTTTCTACACTGTTCAAACACTAGAATTGTGAAAACATTTATTAATGTTTTATTAATGGAAGGAAGAAAGTGAAACTTTTAATACTACTTATCCAGACAAATCAATACCCACTAAATAGAAGGTGATCCTCCAACTGACTACCAGCTGTAGAGCATAGAAGTCTCCCACAATTGCAGATTTTCAAAAAATGAACACCCAGGGGCACCTGAGTGGCTCAGTTGGTTAGGCATCCAGCTTCGGCTCAGGTCAGGTCATGATCTCATGGTTCGTGGGTTTGAGCCCCAAGTCTGCTCTGTGCTCACAGCTCAGAGCCTGGAGACTGCTTTATATTCTATGTCTCCCTCTCTCTCTGTCCCTCCCCCACTTGATCTCTCTCTCTCTCTCTCTCTCTCTCTCTCTCTCTGTCTCTCAAAAATAAATAAACATTAAAAAAAAATGAACACCTAACACAGAATCTGTCTTACACCATTTCCTTATCATCAGGCACTTTGAAATGGAATTAGAGTATCTATTAATGTGCTCAGCTAAATGAGCCATTCAAAGATGCTCTAATAATCAACCATTATATGGCCAAATAGGTGTTTAAACTAATTAGATGTCTGAAATTACCAGCCTACATCTTGGATGCATTTTATTTCAGATAAAATATGGCAAGATACATTAAATGACATATCGAGCAATAATTTTTATAATCAAAATGTAATTCATTTATTTTATGTAGATTAGCATTATCCTTAATTGACTTGAAATCAAAATATTTTCCAAAATGTCATTTCACTGGTACCCTATTTACTAATATTCAGAGAAGTTTTCATCATATTTAATGTTACTTTCTGTCATTCAGAAACAACTTCTTTTTTTTACCCCAAGCTATCAATCATGGCACTAAAAACCTCCGACAATTACTATATAAAATAAAACTGCTCACAAGAAAAAAACCACCACTGGGGAGGATGCCAAAATGCATAATCTGCAAATTATTTAACCACCCAAAACTAAATACATCTTGGGCTACTATCTTACTTGTAAAATAATTTTATATATTTTTTTTCTTTTATTATGTAGTGAGTACAAGAGTTTATCCTTAAAACAATCACAATCAACACATATGTATATGTAAAAACCTTTATTGTCATCTCACCAACAGTATTGAATTCTAATTCCCTAAGCAAAGAAACTCCTTTATAGGTTCAGTATGTATACTGCTCACATATACATACCTACTCACATTTTGCTCTTCTTTTTTAAACTTTAAATCCATACATGATAATTAAATTCTCTCTCTCTCTCTCTCTCTCTCTCTCTCTCTATATATATATATATATATATATATATATACATACATATACAATTTTTCCCCTAAATCTCCATATATTCTTCCCTTTAATATGTTAACTCAGAAGTGATGATGGGTTATTGCTGTTGCTGTTTTTACATCAACTATGAATAAAAGGCTGATGTACTCCTTAGTAACCTTCATCCCTGTAACCGTAGCCTTAGGCAGCAGGTAATGGGCTCTCATCATGTAAGTAAAAGGGATTTCTGTGTTCGCCCTGTGAACATTTACCCCAGGGATTCTCAAAGACTGGACTTGGTTTTCGTAGCTGCAGAAAACCAAATACCATGTGTGACTTGTTCAGCGCCACTTGGTAGTCTTCTTCAAACAGTTCTGTTTACATATTTTACTTTGAAAGTCCTAGCCATGCTTCCACCTCATAGAACTCCTGCATTGACATCGTCCCACTTTTCTGTCCTCTCTTTTCCAATGGTATCTTGATGGGAAACCAGAAATGACTCCCTACAGAGCCTCAGAACTTGCAGCTCTGCATACCACAGATGCAGATTGGACAAAATGAGAACTGTGGCGTCTATCTAGAACTCACCACATTTACCGAGTTCTGTTCTGAAGGGGGCGGAGCTCCTTAACTGAGTCTAAGACAATTCATTGCTGAGAAATCTCTGAAGATCTGAATATAGGGGTCTGGACACTAAGGACTGGCCAAAGCAAGGTGCCGAAGACACTTGAATTGGCTCTTCAAATAAACATGAGTAAGAGTTCACCAAAGGCACGTTCTTTCTAACTCAGAATGAAGACCAGCAGCAATAGCCATGACGTTCTCTGAAAGCAAATGGAACTGGAAATGTCTTCAGATGTCTCAAAGCTCCAATCTCTTCAGCCAGTAAAATGAGAGTAACCACAACTCCTTACTGAATAAAGTCATTGTCAAAATCATCTACATAAATGTTTAGCACAGAACCTTCAAAATGGTCACTGTTGTTGTCATTACCATCTTGACTTTTCAGGAATTCAGTTTTTAAGTGTATATTATGATGAAACCATATATGCCTGGATATCAAGAATACAATTTTTTTTCTCCCTGAAATCTTTATCTTTCTATGTGTTCTCTGCTATCTGTCCGGCACCTGGAATAGCAAAAGCCAAATGAATGAATGAATGATCAAATAATATGTTTTAGCACTACTGCATTTTATGTTCATTTCTTTCCCATCTACTTTCATGGAATCTTGCATTCTTTATGCTGAATCAGTGATGTGTTCTCCATTTCTTCTCAGCCTATACGAGAACACTAGTCTTCACATACAGAGATAGCTGTTACATTTGACATTTTAAGTGAGCTATTTTCCCCCTACTGCCAATGTGTTCCTACTAAAACCATTTATCATCTCTGTCATGAGCACAAAGATGACTGGGAAGATAAGTAATAATAGCAGGCAAACTGATCTACCTCAAATTCTCTAAGATTACTAAGTGCACTGTGCTTTTCTTCTGCATAAAGGATGATGGAGTGACAGACCAATACATTAAATTAGGAAAGGCAGCTCAGTTACACAGAGGCAGCCAACTGATTCTACAGTACAGTTTTACCATAAGTCTACCCTATAATCAATTATATATTTGCTTAAGATCCAAATCGCTGCAGAGGTTTATCTGTTAATCAGATTGGATTATGATCATTACCTCTATCCATCCAATAGTTTAAGGGGAAAAAAAGAAATATCCATTTGAAAAGACATACCAAAACCTTTGCTATATTTTTTAATTTCAAATTCTTTTGCATCGCGTGAATTAAAATTGAATAAGACTGTAATTCAAGGACACAGCGTTCTGAATTTTCCCTCCTCAATAGCCTGTTCTAAAACAATTCAAAAGAAAACAGCATATTAGCCCAAAGTCACTGAGCACTTTTACATGTGCCATTGCTCAAAATGTAGCTTAATTTTCCATGTCCTTTAATGATTTCTGGTAAGAAACTATCATTTATATTTGAGAATATATGTTACTGCCAGCACCCTGTTGTGATGAAACAAACAACAAAAATATGAAAGAGGCAAAGGAAGGTAGAGTTGAAGCTTCGTCTGAGAAATGAGGCTTTTCCTATCAAATAGGATACTGGTGTTGACAGTGGTTAAGCAGAGAATGGAAAGGGACAGATGCAAATTTAGGGTGTTTTTTCTCTTAGTACTTTTGAAGTGAGGTGAACATCAGACATTCTCCTATGGCACCAACAGTATAGAAGCATGCTGCTAGGCTAAAAACAAAAATTAATTTAATCACGCCCGACTAGAATTTTTGAAACTATTGCTCTGGTCCAGTCAGGAAATAGATAAGGAGTAAGTGAACATAAATGTCTTTTGTAATAACTGCTAAATAGCTATTTTGATACCACTCTCTAATTTCTAATTGGGCCACAGGAATAAAGGCATAAAGACATACTATGGCAACCATGAACATGCACCTCTCAGATCTCCAACTTAGGAGCATAATTAGCAACAGCCCAGGGTACTGCATTCTGAAGTCCCTCACTGAGTCTGTGATGGGGCCACACTTCAGCCGCTGCCTGAACCCATTCCTGCAAATTCACTGCTGGGAGTACTTTGGCCAGAGGGCTCCCTGTCGGCCTTGCTGAAACTCTTAAAACTGCACTGCAGTCTAATACCTTCCTTCTTCCTTCCTTCTATCCTCCCTTTCTTTCTATCCCTCTCACCCTCAGGGGGGTCAGACCTGCACCAGAGTGTGAAAGCCCTTCGGGTACCTCTGGTTATCTCACACATTCCCTCACTGGCACTTTCCTCAGTAAGTCTCTTCTCATGGAATCCTACTCTGGTGCCTGCTGCTCAGACAGCTGTGCCCTACGCCTGTACTCTCCACAAAATAAAATTGTGACAGCTATATATTTTTGTCAACAAGCACATTTAAAAATCACTGGATAAATACATAAATCAAACAAGAGAATCTTCTTTTTTTGCCTGTATTTATGCCCTAATTTATGTTTGGTAAACTCAGATTTCTATTTATTCAGCTTTCTTTCAAGTTCAACACCGTTGTACCAATCTCCCTGATCTCTAACACAGACATCTTGCCTCGTAACATTCAAAAAGCATGTTCAGTTTATTTTAAAATTCCAATAAAAGAACAAGTTTCTCCCACTGCTGAGGCAAATATGACTGATAACCAGAAAGAAGTTCTTTCTTCGGGCGCCTGAGTGGCTCAGTCAGTTGAGCATCTGACTTTTGGTTTCAGCTTAGGTCATGATCTCAAAGCTTGTGGGTCCAAGCCCCATGTCAGGCTCCACTCTGGCAGTGCTTGGGATTCTCTCTCTCCCTGCCCTTTTCCATGTTCGTTCTCTCTCTCTCTCTCTCTCTCTCTCTCAAAATAAATAAAAATAAACAAAAAAGTTTATTCTTTCTTTCTTTCCTTTGTTTAGAGGTAGGGAAGTAGTTTGTGGTAGAGAATGCTAGCTAATCACCAAGCCCCTTTCCTCTTCTTTTGGACACACAGCCACCAGCCCATATTTCTCAGGCTCCCTTGTGGGACTAGGTGCAGCCATGTGACTGAGTTGTAGCCAGTGAAATGTGAGTAGAAATGAAGGGAACCATTTCTGCCCCGGCCCATAAAAACGTGCCTGTGTGAATCTCCATGTTCTTTATCTTTTCATCTATCACTGCCTGCCAGCACAGCTCACTTGGAAACATGTTGAAGATGAAAAAGTGGTTAAGACCAAAGGAGTCTGGATCCCTGAATTACCAAGTATATAAAAAGCTGTCTTGACCAGGTCTTGTTATGTAAACAAAAAATAAATTCATTGTTTTAAGCCTCTAAGATTTGGTGAATTTATTACAACAGCAAGAACTACCTTAAGGAACTTAAGTTTTCTATCAAAGTACCCCTCACAGGATTCATAGTGATGCTTGCTCATGCAAGGCAATGATGATATGGAGGAGGTGGCAGATAGCTCCAAAGACAATCATCAATTGTTCTTCTGCTTCCTGTGTGCACAAGCCATTCTTCCTTTCAAGAAGAGGTTTATTCCCCACCCATCCCCCGCCACCTTCTTGAATCTGGTTGGTCCTGTGACTTGTTTTGACCAATGGAATCCAGGGAACCTTGAGCAGTCCCAAAAGTAGCCCTTAAAAGCCCAGACAGCCTTGACCTTGTTTCATAAAACCCAGTGGCCACTCTGTAAAGAAGTACAGGCTGTCCTGCTACAGACAGAGGCCAATTGGAGAGGCCCTCTCCAAGATGAGATACCAAGAGGAGAAAGACGACATGGGAAAAGACTCAAGTGACCATGGTCTACAGACCTTGGTGAGGCAGTTACCTTCTCACAACCCAGCCCATGTGCCAGCAAAATGCAGCCATGTGAGTGACCCAGCTAATACCATGTGGAGCAGAACACTGTCCAGTCAACTCACAGATGCATCACAGATAATAAATAACTTATTATCATTATCAGCCACTAAGTATCTGGGGTGGGAGGAGCGGGGAGAGTTGTTCTTACACAGGAAAAGATAAATGATACACCGGAATTTTAAAGAAAGGAAGGAAGGAAAGAAGGAAAGAAGGAAAGAAAGAAGGAAAAAAGGAAGGAAAGAAAGAAAGAGAGAACGAAAGAAAGAAAGAAAGAAAGAAAGAAAGAAAGAAAGAAAGAAAGAAAGAAAAAGAAAAACAAAGGAGTTTGGAGAAGGAAATAGCCTGAGAAGTAATGGTTTCATTGTTTTGCTTTCGGTTGTGGAATTCCAATTAGAAATAATTATATCCTTTTACCCTTTTAAAATAGTATTGTGTTCTCCTGTGAAATAAATGCCAAATAGACATCTTTACCTAGTAACAAATATACCCTGATTTTTAAAAGTTTCTTTATTCATTTTGAGAGACAGAGACAGAGAGAGAGCACAGGAGGGCAGAGAGAGGGATGGAATGAGAGAGAATCCAAGCACGTAGCTCAACGCAGGGCTCAAACTCACGAATCAAATCTTGAGATCATGACCTGAGGTGAAACCAAGAGTGGAATGCTCAACCAGGTGAGTGAGCCACCCAGGTGCCTCAAATATGCCCTGATCTTGACACAAACCAAAGCTGTAATACACACAAAATTCTTACTATTTTTAAAATAAAACATGAATAATATTTTTACACCCCTCCCCCACAAAAGGGTCAACTTATACGGGAAAATGAAAAGTGAAAACTTCCCTTTCATGATTCTTTCATGACTGCAATTCTACCTCCTCTCCCAAAGGCATCTACTGAGGACATTTCAACTTCCTATGTTTTAGTCCTCCAGAGTTTTCTATGCAATCTTTGTGTTTGTGCATGTGTGCCATTTTCTATATTTGAATATGATGAGAGTCAGTTGTATATGTCATTTTGCAATCCATATAATTCATTTTTGAGGAAACAAATATGCTATTACTGACTATCAACGGATTTAGTTTTTACATATGTGTTTTCTTTTTGTTAAGTTCAAATTTAGAAGATTTCTCCTCTAGCAACAAGAATGTGTCACCAACTACTTCCGTCCTTTGATTTAAGCATACTGTATAACGACAAGAGTTTACGAGACACAGAAGACTATTTTTCCCACAGAGCAGTTTCTCATTTCTTTGATTCTGAGGCATTTTCATTACATGAATACTTATTTTTCACATTTCTGTTTTAACTACAGTTGATCCTTGAACATGGAGGTTGGGAGACTAACCTCCTGTGCAGTCAGAATTAAGTGTATAACTTTTGACTCCCACAAAACTTAACTATTAATAGCCTACTGTTTACCAGAACAGCCAATTAACACATATTTTGTATGTTATCTACTGTATTTTTATAAGGTAAACTAGAGGAAAAAATATTAAGAAAATCATAAGGAAGAGAAAATACATTTACAGTACTGTACTGTCTATATGGAAAAAAATCTAATTGGAACCTGCACAGTTCAAACCTATATTGTTCAAGGTCAACTGTTTCCCAATAGTCTTTAATTAAGAAAAAATGATGCTGAAAGGGTAAAGCTCTTATATTGACAGTCATCAACAGCTTATTGGCAACAAAAATTATCAGAGCACTAATAAACCTTTACTGCCTCAAAACTATATCACTTATCTGAGCTTGGAAAGAGGAGAATTAGAAAGACATGACAATGTATAGAAATTTTTTTCCCTAGAAATTTCTTTGTGCTCAGTATTCATGAATAATGTCTGTGTTCAGATTCTTCAGTTGACTTTGGGAAAACTAATAACTTCATTCTATAGAGAGATTTCTTGGGTTAAAAGTGCCAGATTTCTTGAATGTCTGGCATCCAGAAGAAATGATAGTTTTGGGTCTTTAATGTTGGAAGAAAATGCATTTCCTTCTTTGTAGATGAATACAATGTCCAAAGACATTTCCAGAGCATACCATCTTAAGAAGGAAAAATGACTCTACTTTTAAACAATAATTCACATTAGACTCCAATATTACCAGAATATGAAGTAGGACACATTTGCATCTGATATCGACAAACTATGTTATCTTCTTTCAACAACAACATAGAATTATCTCCATTTGTGAGAAAATTCCACGGAGTTGACTGCTCCTTAGCACCAGGCAATAGCCTTATTGAGGCAATTTTCATTTCATTTCATGAGAGAAATATGCTCGAACTATGTTTCTTCAATTGTTTATAGCCTCTTGAGGTTTGTGACTGTCAAGAAAGCACTAGATAATAGTAATAGCTGTGGCAGATTGTGTCTTCTAAAGATGGCCTAGATAGTGTCTCCTAACCCACATAATCCTTTTACAATGCAACTTTATCTATTGAAAGGTAAAATTTATAACCCTTCCCTTTGAAACCAGCTGGGCTTTTGTGACAGGTTCAACAAAAAGAGTACAGTGGAAGTGATGCTGCCTGACTTTGGAGACCAGGTAATGAAGGACAATTTAGTTTCCACCTTGCTGCTGAATAATCACAATTGGAGCCCTGAGTCTCTATGCTTGTAAGCTAACTGCCCTGAAGCAGCCATGCTGTGAGGAAGCCCAAAATAGCCCACACGTGAGAACAAAAGGACAACTCATGACTTCTTGAAAAGAACTGTCCAGTCAACTCCCAGTTTACTCCAGCCCTTTATTGTTTCAGCTACAACCCCTCAAACCAGAACCAATCAACCGAACCCTTCCCAAATCCATGGCCTACAGAAACTATGTGAGAAAGTGAAATGGTGGTTGTTATTCTAAGTCACTAGGTTTTTCAGTGCCTTGTTACACAGTAATAGCTAAAAGCTAATATTTATTGAGCTATAATAATATTGAGTACATATTTTATTTATCAAGCATATAATATTCATGTGCCAGGTAATGTTTAAAGAAAATTTCTTGTATTAATTCACTTAATTCTTTCAAAAACCCATGAGGTAAGTACATTTATTCTATTTCAAGGTAGGAAACTGAGGCAAAGAGCGACTTTGAAACTTTCTCTTCACAATGGTAGATGGCAAAAATGGAATTTAACCCTGAGTCTAACTCCTGAGCTAATACTTCTATTTTATTATTTTATTTATTTATATATATATATATTATAATAAATATATATTTATTATATGCATGTCACATATCCAATATATTTATGTAATAAATATATTTAACATAGAAGATCATATAATATACATCTATAATAAAATATAGATACATTTTATAAATATAAATGTTTTTACATAAATATAAAATATAAATATATTTTAGTATAAATATATTTAATTATATATCAATATATATCAATATACATACATATGTACATACATATGTATATTGATATACATACATAACATATATGTATCCATATATACACATATGTATATCATGTACATACACTGATAGATATATCAATGTATATCATATGTATATCAATATACATATATCTATCAACCACAGTTATTTTATTGGATAGATCAAAAATATTCAATATTTTTTAAGATAACACACAAGACGTCAGAGAAGTATCTGCTTGAAGCTATTCGTTCAGAATTTCTTATCAAAGCATTTCCTGAAAACTTGTTTTCATTTTGTTTTGCTTTGTTATCATGAAGTAGGCTTTTCACTGAAGAACACTATAAGAAATTTTGATATGAAAAATGTTTCCACATAATCAGTAAGAAGCAGTATTGTAGACAGGTCTCTCCATCATTGCATGAGTAAACACTTGGTAGAAATTACTATAAAGCATAGGATATTCAGACACGGGAATATCATTGTGCCTTTTGGAGGCACTGTTTTTTTTTTGTTTTTTTTTTTTGCAATGAATTTACTTGTCTGGTTTCCCCTACTTCAAGATTTAAGATACTAACTTTAATAGTCAGGTGTGATCCAAAAGCATGAAAGCATACAAATACCTAGAGGGGTTATTTACCTTGGGAATTCACATTAAAAAACCATTAATTGAGAATTATTTATTTTGTATTGAGGACAAGTTTGAAGTATGAAGTATTTCTAACAAATTCTAAAGAATATGCAGCAGGACTCAAATCTTCAGTTCCCCATTACTACAGAGTTAGTGATAAACCTAAACTTCTATGGCTAGAATGGTTCCATTTGATTCCTCTTGGGTGTGGTTTTGTTTTACATCAGGCTCACATTTAGCATGTGGAGTCCAAAGTAAGCACACAAATGAAGGGCTGTGTACCATGTATCTAAATATTTGAAAATTAAAACATGCTACACCCGCAGAAAAAGCCTCGAAAATCCAAGATCAAGGGGCTGGCGTATTCAGTGTCTAGTGAAAGCCTGCTTCTTGGTTCATAGGCAGCATCTTTTCACTGTGTCCTCACATGGTAGAAGGGTGAGAGAACTCTCTGGCACCTCTTTAATAAGAGTGCAAAATCGTTCATGAAAGCCTCGCTCATTAAATCACCTCCTGAAGGCCCAATCTCCAAAACCCATTGCAATGGGGGTTAGGATCTCAACATAGGAGTTTTGAGAGATCACAAACATTCAATTCACAGTATCTTCCATCAAAAGGTCAAGTCTAATTCCTCTCCTCTTGAATATGGTTCTATCACAGTGACTCAGTTCTAATAAAAAAATAATGTCACACAAGGGACTCTGTGGACTTCCAAGGCTAGTTTAGAAGGAAAGGTGATGTAACTCCCTTCCAGATGGAGACCCACCCCCTAACTGCACACGTGTGTGTGTGTGTGTGTGTGTGTGTGTCTACTGACTCTCCAAAGTCATAGAGTCAGAGAGGCCATGTGTAGGTGTCCCAGCTAACAGTCCTAGCTGAGATGTCAGCCAGCAGCAAGAACCCATCATGAGACATGTTAGTGAAGGAGTCTAGATGATTGAAGCTCAAGTGATGCTGAATGGAGGAGAAACAGGTTGTTCCCACCAAACTAACTCAACCCAAATTGGAGAATTATGAACAAAACTGTTACTGTTGTTTTAAGCCACAGAATTCTGGGGTGGTTATACAGAAATAAACAGCCAGAATACAGTGTTAAATACCAGTTTTTCTAACAGCTATGTTACATTGTTAAATGTCCTAGATTTCTAAGTTGGAAGATCTAAGAATTTGAACTGAAGCTTCATCATTCATTACTGTGTGGATGTAGATCACTTACTATTAGCACCTCTCTCCTCATTTGATGTTGGGATAATAACCCTGCCTCAGAGATATCAAGAGTTTCGAGAGGAAAATGCATACAGAAGACTATGACCCAGAGCAATTCACATTTCAAGTATGTTCCTTGAATCCGGATCTGACAGTTCCAGGTATTTATTCATTCTTACTTCTTTGTCCCTATTGCTTTTCCATAAGCGGAGAGAACTGTGAAAGGTATGCCTGTTACATCTGCATCTAAAACTGTGAATAATCCGTAGTAAGAAATTAACACTGGAACATTCTTCATCAAAGACCATTATCCACTGAACCATTCTAGCCATTTTAAGAAGAAACTCAAGAAACAGGCAGACTTTCATTTTTGAAGTCATTAATAACCCCAGAAAGAAAAATGCTGTGTGTTCTATTGGGAGCTTCTGATCTGATTCATCATCTGGTAAACCTTTTCACTAAAAGAGTGCTTGAGGGGGCAAAGGACTCCCCACGAATGCATGATACAGCTCCACTCTGTCATCTGCTCCTGCTATGACATTAGAATGTTCTGCATCCTAAACAAGTACTCCAAAACAGAGTGGGACTTAAAAGGTTGACTTTTCTAGAAGCTAAATGTCAGAGATATGAAGTCTTTTTTTTTTTAATTTTCTCTTAATGTTCTCTAAATGGCATCAGAAGATGGATTTCAAAGAAGTATAATATGTTTAAGATTTCACTTACCAAACAAATGCAGTAAAATGTGATATCAAACATCTGCGATTTTCAATCACATACCTAGCAAAGAAGCACAAAACCGTTTTAGTGAAGCGCATAATTTGACATCCTTGCTATCAAAAGCAATTTTAAACACATAACTCAAAATGCCCATTGACAGCAGGTCTTTCTTGCTGGGTATTAATCTGCCAGGATGAATATGGAAACATCAATGGCTCTCAATTAGAATCATAAACCTTAAAAATGAGAAATAAAATCATGGTGGCATGAACAGGGCACAGGTGGGTAACTGACAAGCCTGCATAATGTGGAAAAATCATAGGTTAGAGGAAAAGTCATAACAATAATATAAAGCTTTGGGTTTGTACAGCCACTTCTCCCAAAGAATCAAAGCCCTCTACATACATTATCCCATTAATCCCCCTGCTACCTGCTGCAGGGCAGTGTTAGGGCAGATGCCTATTGGTGGTGATTCTGTGGCCATCGGCATCCTGTGTGGCAGCCTTTTGTGAACCCTATTACTTCCCTTCTCTTTTCAGTAATAAAGTGTGAGATTAGCCTTAGAGTCACAGCTGGAGATGTAACGCAACATCAGTTCTTAAACCAATTTGTCCCTTTCCCCAACTTGTCACACTACACAGATAACTATCTAAAATATTTTTACCTACAGGTACATTATTAATGGGCTGTAACTGTGTCTCTGAAAGAGAGTTCAAAGACATCAAAAACATCTGTAACTATTAATTAGAGCCTTGCTTAACTACATGAGATTATTTCAGAAAGCAGGTTAGCTGTGGGACTCATTTGTTGCTCAACACCCCAGACATTTCAGACATTTAATTTTTTTAATCATTCTCCTTCCACCTCCTGTTACAAAGATTATATGCAGTGCATGCATGTGTAGATTCATGAAAAATAATAAACAAAAAAACCCACTATTTTGCTAGCATGCATACTAACTTTTCTGGAAATTAGATTATCAAAATCCTATTTCACATCCCTTTAATCATTGTGTTTCAGAAAAAAAATAAGCATCTATGAAATATAACTACTTTTCAAATGCTATCCATTCATATTCTATCAATCAAAATTGTCAAACACACCTCACCTTCTTTGAGGAAGAAAAAAATTACACTGGTTCAGAACACTATTTCTATGATCTACAAACCTTTATGTAAGCTTATAGTTTTACCACATTGGAAGATTTTATTGGGTGAATATTCCTTTGATAGTCCATCCAAGGATGGTATCTGCCACTTTGAATTATCTTCGAAAATAAAAATTTAAAACTATGTCTGTACTGAATTTTTAAATCGATGACTTAACTTTCAAAATATAATTAGTTAGGAAGAAGCATAACCAATTTTTTTTTAATTACCTGGGAAGAATGCTCTTGATCGTGAAATACATAGCTAAAGGAAAAGTGCCACGCAAATTTTCAGATTGTGTCTGCATAGAGCTACTACCTTGAATTTTTTTTTTAATTTTTTTTTTCAACGTTTTTTATTTATTTTTGGGACAGAGAGAGACAGAGCATGAACGGGGGAGGGGCAGAGAGAGAGGGAGACACAGAATCGGAAACAGGCTCCAGGCTCCGAGCCATCAGCCCAGAGCCTGACGCGGGGCTCGAACTCACGGACCGCGAGATCGTGACCTGGCTAAAGTCGGACGCTTAACCGACTGCGCCACCCAGGCGCCCCTACCTTGAATTTTTATATAAAATAAAATAATCGGTATCCACCTGGTTCATAACACCCACATTTTCAAAAGAAATGTCATTTTCAGAAGTGGATCCTCCATAACCTCAGATCACAGGAAGTAATTTTAAATGGTGACCTTTCTCATCAAAGGTCTTTTACAGCCACGCTATATTTCCATGGAGTGTTTACTATTAAGAATGAACATTTTGAAAGATTTGTAGTATATCTCTCATCGGCAAAAGACCATCATTGGCCCACTATTTCTTATGGTTGCCAGGTATCATAAGCTGTTTTCAGAATGGTAATTGCCAGAATTCCATAGATCCTTTACTTCAGCTTAAGTAACTCCAATATTCTCTTTATAGTTTTGTTCTGGTCATATATTGTTGCTTAACTACCTACTCCAAACCCCAATGGTATTTTTAAGCACTCATTTTATTATTCTCACAAATTCTGTGAGTCTCAGAAATTCAGATAAGGCATAGAAGGCATGGTTTGTCTCTGGTCTCTGACGTTTGAAGCCTCTGCTGAGAAGTCTCACACAGCTAGAGGGCAATTCAAGTGGATGAGGAATGAAATCCCAGAGTTTGGACTGGGATATCTGACTGAGACTGTTGACCAGAATCTTGATACATGGCCTCTCCTTGTGGTTTGGACTTTCCCTCAGTCTGGTGGCTTTGGGGTAGTCAAACTGCTTACTTTGGTAAGTTCCCAGCCTTCAGAGTAAGTGTTCCAGACAAGGCAGAAGTTTTATGGCCTTTTACAACTCAACCTTAGAAGTTAGTGTCTATTCCACTATACCCTATCAGCTGAAACAGTCACAAACCTACCTAGACCCAAGGGGGAGGAACATAGACCCTAACCTTAATGGAAACATTATCAAAGAATTTGAGGCAATATTTTAAAACTTCAACATACCCATTAAGTTCAAGGAGAATATTTACATTTAGGAAATGGTTCCAAAGTTCAAACCAAAATTTAAAAAAAAATCATGGATCAAATCCAATCCCGCTATTTTGCAGAAGAAAGAGCTCTTGACTGAAGGAAAATCTTAGGCAACATGTTTGTTTTCTTCTTGTAATCTGAACTAGGTAATATGCATTTCTCTCAAATTGAATCCTGGTATTCTTACTTAGCACTCTACAGAAGGGGCCTTTCTTTGTTAATGATAGGAATAACCCATCTTTATCTCTCCTTGAAGCTCCACACAAAGTACAGAGACACACTATCCTGAAGGGAATATTTATCTACCACAGTCACTGCGAATATCCTGAAAAATAAATCTAAATAAAATAAGTTATCTATGTACATTTAAAAGTCTCATTGTCCACAGTGAAACATATTAGTGAGAAAGATTCTCTCCATAGCCTGCATCCTGTTGGTACCCCCCGATTACAGTTACAGAATAAAATAGAATTGAAATGCATTCAATCAGGTTAAGAAAGTATGAAAACTATGAGACAGGTCTCCTCAAACACAGCAAAAGCATATAGAAGTCAGTACATTTCTCAAGGTTAAAAATGAGGAGTGGAGAAGTTGTTTCCCTAAGGAGAGACAGGAATTTCACTGCTGGAAAGAACCACAATGAAAATTACATGGGGAAGTTGTAAATCATTCCAAGATTGATAGGGCACAGCACAAAATAAGAAGTTTACACATTAATTAAAAAGATCTGGGAAGAGACTGAGGGAAGATGATTTCAAGGGCAAGATATTGATATTGCCTTCCACAATCCTTGGGCTAGCACGTGTAGGGCAGATTGGCAGGTCCATTACTAAGGGCTTCCTGGGGTAAGGATCACCAAGGATGGTCCTGGGGCTGACTGCACCAAGCCATGGAGCTTATGAAATAGAGAATTACTTCTTTATCACAAAAATAGAAGTTTGAACTGCTAGTACGTGTCTTATTTGAGTTTGAATTTCTAACACTAGGAAGAAATGTTATCCTTGAATCTGGCAATTATGGAGGTAAGCAAATGGCATCAAAATTCCACATGATAATGAACTAAGAAATGATGTTTCTGAGATGAGGATGATTAAGAAATCTTCTACTTAAGGGTGGAAGGATATGGTTCATATAATTCTAAGTGTCAATTAAATGTACACAAACACACACACTTTTGAAGCTCCATTTTCACTGCAGTCTTGCAAATACATGCTTCAAACTAACAAAATGAAAATTTTAATTATTCTCTTACAAAACATCCATGACTTTTATGGTGCGTGTGCGTGCTCGGGTGTGTAAATAATAAGTAATTTAATTATTTTTAAATGGATGCCTTAGAAAACATACTTTTTTATGAAACTATTTCATCAGTTGTTAAATAGGTAAAGAGATGAATAAATAAGTAAGTAAATAAATAATTGACACTTCATGGTCAGCTTTTGTGGTTACTCTTCAGTCCCACCATCAGAAGCCATGATGGGTACAGTGAGAATCTCTCAAGAGACGTTTGTTCCCTTTGAAAATTTCCCAAATGAAAAATAAAGAAACTCTGATGAAACTAGAATTGAAGTGAGGTAATTAATGATCCATAATTAAACTAGTTGCCATAAAAATCATTTAAAAAACAGATTTAAAAATTTTTAATTTAAATTTTTTTAAATTTTTTTCTAAAAACTCAAATAATCAGAATCAAAATTTCTAAAGCCTGAATTCATTATGGAGCCATTGATCAAGCTCGTAAATGACAAACCAAGTATTTTTTCTAAGGAAAAAAAAATCACCTGTTAGTTCTACAACTTTGCTTCATATACCTTCTTACAGATTCCCTTGGCTAGAAGAACCAACAACAAGTGTAGAAAATGAATTAAACACCAAGTATATAGTACAGGAGACCTATCTGTCCCCCCTCCCACAGCTATACCTATTCATGCTATGACAGCTTGTTGAATGATAAAAAATAGAGCCGGGGGAGAGGTCTTGATGATAAACAATTGAGTCAAATGGATTAAATTAACTACTTATTTGGATGCCAAATACTACTTACAATGAGCCAGCTTTTAAAAAAGAAACACTTTTGAGGGGCGGAATACTAAAATAATCTCTTCAAGTTATGCTATTCTAAGACATTTTATTTTTTTAAATGGCTATCTTGTCAAAATTCCTAACAAGATTAATCATTTCATCATGGTCCAAATCTTATTTTCACAGTTTCTCATTTCCAGGGTGCCCATTGCAGTAAGAGCCATGGGGGTCAAAGAAATAGATCCCAAGGGGTGCAATAGGCCATTGCATCCTCCCTGATAGGTCAAAGAGGAAGACTATACAGTTAACTATGAGGCTGGAGAATAAACTGCTTGGCTCTTTATTTGTTTTTATAATTTTTACCAATTTGTGAAAGGAAAACAGGAAGTAAAACCTAAGTAATCAAATTCTAGAACTTGATTCCACTGTCTGTTATGATTCTTCTTAATCACATGGATATTCCAGTTTCCCCTATAATCCATTAAACTGAATGTTCTTCATTATCCCATATCTGAAAGTGCTAGTAAGGTTTGGTAGCAAATAACTGGTTCCACTGAAGCTTCTGGTCCATCTACTCCATCTTAGCTTCTGACCCCAAATTTTTAATGACTTCCAACTCACTCATGACTTCAAGATAAATACCTTTTTTACTTCCAACTTACCAATGCTTTCAGTGCCGTGACTCCTTCAAGTTCTTCTAGACCATGGGCACTATCATTGCTTCTTTCCCTTTCATAGTGTGTATACCTCAAGGTTAACCATATGAACTAATCTCTCACCAGCATCCTTCACTGTCTTCTGCCCATCACCTTCTGAGAAACCACCTAGGTGAAGTCCAACACCAGCTAAATTCCTCCAGGCCTCTAGCTCTAATCTTTTTTTTTTTATTTAAACCCAAGTTAGTTAACATATAGTGTAATAATGATTTCAGGCATAGAATTTAGTGATTCATCACTTAAATATAACACCCAGTGCTCATCCAAACAAGTGCCCTCCTTAATGCCCGTCACCCATTTAGTCCATCCCTCCACCCAACACCCTGCCAGCAACACTCATGTTGTTCTCTGTATTTAAGACTCTCTTATGGTTTGCCTTCCTCTCTATTTTTATCTTTTTTCCTTCCTTCCCCTATGTTCATCTGTTCTGTTTCTTAAATTCCACATATGAGTTTAATCATATGATACGTGTCTTTCTCTGACTTATTTGGTTAGCATAATACATTCTAGTTCCATCCACGTTGTTGCAAATGGCAAGATTTCATTCTTTTTTGATCACTGATTAATATTACATTGTGTATATATTCCATATCTTCTTTATCCATTCATCTGTCGATGGACACTTGGGCTCTTTCTATACTTTGGCTATTATCGATAGTCCTTTAGCTCCAATCTGGGTGGTGTTGTACTAGATATTCAGAATAGCATGTCAAATGCTACCTTGCTAAATTCCCATCCTAGAACTTCAGCTGAGACATAAGAACCATCAACCAGTTCTACCACACATCCCTTGGTCAGTTTCCATTCCCATCCCTCTCAATTACCACTGCAGCGCTGCTCACTTTCTCAACATCTTTCCTCAACCACAGCAATCTGCCTTAAGGAAACCAAAGGAATTATGTATGGTTGGGCAACATTTCTGGAATGGTGGAATGAGGAGTTCAGCAAAGCATTCCCCAAAAATCAATGATAAAATTGGATAAAATTGTCAAAAGGAAAAATTTCAAGATTCTGAAAACAGAACAAAGGCACAAAGCATTTTGAGGGGGATCTATGTAAGAGAAACCACTAAAGTAGTTCAGACAAACACTTCTCTGTGGTATTTTAGCCTGGGGTTCTACCATTCTTCCCCTGCCATCTATCTATGTACTAGATGCCCCTCTATGTAGTACGATGATGAAAGCCATGAAAACCAGAAGCCTCTCAACCAGGAGAGATATGGGCCAACGTTTGCCAGAACACAAAATCCTCATACTCCTGGGCATTGATAGTCACAGTAGCAGTTTTAGTGACAAATAAGAAAGGCCAATGTCAGTTAGCCTGAGACTGTGATCCTAGTTGGGGCCAACAAAACAGGGAAACAGAATAGGCATAAATTTAACAGGAGATAGATTGCAAGAGTAAGCCTTGGTGGGCTCCCACATATTTCTGGGGGTCTTAAAGATGGTGTGCATGTCCAAGGTTGCACATATTCTCAACAGAGACTGGAGAAGGCACATATCTACTTATCCCTGGATGAATGTGAGGACTGTGCTAGCAGAAAGCTAAAGCCAGGAACAACTAGTAAACTGTCTGAACTTCAAATATGTCCCCCAACTCATGCATAAATCCATAAACAAAGGCAGACGCCTTACTGGCTCAAGGTAGATGAGTAAAACTTGTAATTAGTGAAGGAACACTAGCAATTCTGGCATGGGAGCAAGCCCATGAAGTCAAGCTACACATAAAAGTGATAATGAAAAAGAAAAAATGATAGTAGAAACATCAAACACATCTTCACACACTCTGGGGGTAGCCAGATTCCAGAGAATTTGTCCAAATAAATCCTTAACCAATAAACAAAAAAAAACTCAAATGACAACCAGAGAAGATTCAAATTCACATTTGCTATATTATCTAAAATGTCCAGTTTTCAACAAAAACTTATAATACATGCAAAGAAACACAAAACTGTTGCCCACACATGAGGAAAAAAGCAGTCAAGAGAAACCTGACTATAATAGGTGACCAAATGTTGCACTTAGCACTCAAAGACCTGAAAGAAGCTATTACAAATGGGTTCAAGGAAGAAAAGAAAACCATACTTACAAATTAAAGGGAAATATGGTAACGGTGATTCATCAAATAGAGACTATCAAGAAAGAGGCAAAAGTTGTAAAAAGGAAAAAAAAGGAAATTCTTGAGTTGAAAACTATAATGCAAATAATTGTCACTTCCATTTTCCACTCAACATATAAGTTACTTTGAAGTCATAACTCCCACCCTCAAAATAAGAAGAAAACTGAAAAACTCAAGCTCAACAATTCTTCTTAGATTCTTCAGACAACTGAGGTCACAGAGCAAATCACTGCCTTGAAACCTGGGGAGACACGAGAACACAGAGAATCACAGCTTACCAGAGGCAGATACCACTAGAGCCTCAAACTGGTAGGAACTCTAAAAACTGTAATTGACAATATCTGGAGATTGAATGTGGACTAGCTTTAGAGTTAAAGCTCCTGAGGGACCAGTTTTAGAGAAACTGTATATTCATGAGCTTTACCTCTAAGTACCTCACCAGATTCCCACTTGTGAAGACTGGTAAAAATGGCCATGTTCTTTGTGAAGGAGAAAAGGAAAAGTAAACATTCTGAAATACATCATGAGCATTCTGTTCTCCAAAACAAAGGCCTACCTCAAGGAAAAGTACTTCAGTAGAACCTTATCTGACCTAAGGAAGAACAATGAGCCAACTCTAGCCCCCTGTAGCTTTCTGTCTCACATATGGGCAGTTAAAAAAAAAAAAAAAAAAAAAAAAAAGAAGAAGAAGAAGAAGAAGAAGAAAGAAAGAAAAGAAACTCTTCTGAAGGTTACAGTCCAAAGACTCCAGCCCTCTTTAAAAAAAATAAATGGACATTTATTCCTAAGATGATAGAATGCTTCCCCTACAAAATACAACATCAACAAGGCTCCAGTATACCAATAGGAAAATACAATTAACTGAGCAGCAAGACATGAACTCTACTTAAGAGGGAGTTTCTAGGGAAACCCAAAGCCTACAGGAGAGATAAAAACAAGGATACTAGAGTAAACTGAAGCATCTGACAGCTACAGCTAATGCAAACATTAAATGCAGCCTAACTCCTAGACAGATAAACATAAAACTGAGGTCACACTCAAGACCTCAGTTCCAAATACATCGTGTCTGGATTTCAACAAAAAAATTACAAGGTATACTAAAAAGCAAAGAAAAAAGCACGATGAAGACACAAAGCAAATATCAGAAACTAACACAGATATGGTAGAGATTTTTAAATTATCAGATCAAGAACTTAAAATCACTTAAAATCACGAAGTTAAAATATGGTAAGAGTTCTAGTGGGAAAAGTGGACAACATGCAAGAACATATAGTTATATAAGCAAAGAGATGACTCTAAGAAAGAACCCAAAGGAAATGCTAGAAATTTAAAACACTGAGAAATGAACAATGTCTTTGGTGGGCTCATCAGACATTCAACATGGCTGATGAAAAAAAAAATCCGTGAATTTGAAGATAAGTCACTAGGGGTATCCAAGCTGAAATGTAAGAATAAAACACACACCACACACACACACACACACACACAAAATCCAAGAGCTGCAGGAAAATTTGGAAAAAAGGTATACTACATATGTAATAAGAATACCAGAAATAGAATACAGAAAAGAGCAGAAAAAGCATTTGAATAATGGTTGCAAAATATCCAAAATTAATGACAGTCATCAAACCACAGATCCAGGAAACTCAAAGGACACCCAGCAAGATAAAAATACAGGGGGGAAAAACCGCACCGAGATATAACATATTCAAAAACAGGCGCAGAAAACAGGGGCAGCTAGATGGGTCATTCAGCTTAGTGTTTGACTCTTGATTTCGGCTCAGGTCATGATATCGTAGTTCGTGACTTTGATCCCAGCATCTGGCTCTGTCCTCATAATGTGGAGCCTGCTTGGATTCTTGTTCACACTCTCTCTGCCCCTCCCCTGCTGACTCTTTCTTTCTCTCAAAATAAAAAAAAAAATAAACTTTAAAAAGTGCAGAAAATAAAATAAAGAGAGAAAATTTTTAAAAAAGCCAGAAGGGGAGAAAGGATAAGAATTAATTGGACATCTCTTCAGAAATCATGCTAAGACCCATAACCAGTGAAGAAATTGAATCAGTTATCAAAAATCTCCCAACAATTAAGAGTCCAGGACCAGATGGCTTCCCTGGAGAATTCTACCAGACATTTAAGGCAGAAATAATACTTATCCTTCTCAAGCTGTTCCAAAAAGTGGAAAGGGAAGGAATACTTTGAGACTCATTCTATGAAGTCAGCATTCCTTTGATTCCCAAACCATACAGAGACCCAGCAAAAAAGGAGAACTACAGGCCAATATCCCTGATGAATATGGATGCAAAAATTCTTGACAAGATACTAGCAAATTTAATTCTATAGCATATAAAAAGAATTATTCACCATGATCAAGTGGGATTCACTCCTGGGATGCAGGGCTGGTTCAATATTTGCAAATCAATCACTGTGATACATCACATTAATAAAAGATAAGAACAATATGATCCTCTCAATCAATGCAGAAAAAGCATGTGACAAAATCCAGCATCCTTTCTTAATAAAAGCCCTCGAGGAAGTCGGGATAGAAGGAACATACTTAAACATCATAAAAGCCATTTATGAAAAGCCCACAGCTAATATCATCCTCAATGGGGAAAAACTGAGAGCTTTCCCCCTGAGATCAGGAACACGACAGGGATGTCCAGTCTCACTGCTATTGTTTAACATAGTGTTGGAAGTTCTAGCATCAGCAGACAACAAAAGGAAATCAAAGGCATCAAAATAGGCAAAGATGAAGTCAAGCTTTCACTTTTCGCAGATGACATGATATTATACATGGAAAACCTGACAGACTCCACCAAAAGTCTGCTAGAACTGATACATGAATTCAGCGAAGTCACAGGATACAAAATCAATTGTACAGGAATCAGTTGCATTCTTATACACTAATAATGAAGCAACAGAAAGACAAATAAAGAAACTGATCCCATTCACAATTGCACCAAGAAGCATAAAATACCTAGGAATAAACCCAACCAAAGATATAAAATATCTGTATGCTGAAAACTATAGAAAGCTTATGAAGCAAGTTGAAGAAGATACAAAGAAATGGAAAAACACTCCGTGCTCACAGACTTGAAGAATATTGTTAAAATTTCAATACTACCCAAAGGTATCTACACATTCATTGCAATCCCAATCAAAATTGCACCAGCATTCTTCTCGAAGCTACAACAAGCAATCCTAAAATTTGAATGGAACCACACAAGACCCCGAATAGCCAAAGTAATATTGAAGAAAAAGACCAAAGCGGGAGGCAACACAATCCCAGACTTTAGCCTCTACTACAAAGCTGTAATCATCAAGACAGCATGGTATTGGCACAGAAACAGACACATAGACCAATGGAATAGAATAGAGACTCCATAAATGGACCCACAGAAGTATGGTCAACTAATCTTTGACAAAGCAGGAAAGAATATTCAATGGAAAAAAAGGCAGTCTCTTTAACAAATGGTGCTGGGAGAACTGGACAGCAACATGCAGAAGATTGAAACTAGACCACTCTGTTACGCCATTCACAAAAATAAACTCAAAATGGATGAAAGACCTGAATGTGAGACAGGAAACCATCAAAACCCTAGAGAAGAAAGGAGGAAAAAACGTCTCTGACCTCAGCCACAGCAATTTCTTACTTGACACATCTCCAAAGGCAAGGGAATTAAAAGCAAAAATGAACTATTGGGACCTCATGAGGATAAAAAGCTTCTGCACTGCAAAGAAAACAATCGACAAAACTAAAAGGCAGCCGATGGAATGGGAAAAGATATTTGCAAATGACATATCAGGCAAAGGGCTAGTATCCAAAAACCTGTGAAGAGCTCATCAAACGCCACACCCGAAAAACAATAATCCAGTGAAGAAATGGGCAGAACACATGAATAGACACTTCTCTAAAGAAGACATCCAGATGGCCAACAGGCACATGAAAAGAAGCTCAACATCGCTCCTCATTAGGGAAATACAAATCAAAACCACACTGAGATATCACCTCACACGAGTCAGAGTGGCTAAAATGAACAAATCAGCAGAGTATAGATGCTGGAGAGGATGTGGAGAAACGGGAACCCTCTTACACTGTTGGTGGGAATGCAAACTGGTGCAGCCGCTCTGGAAAGCAGTGTGGAGGTTCCTCAAAAAATTAAAAATAGATCTACCCGATGATCCAGCAATAGCACTGCTAGGAATTTACCCAAGGGATACAGGAGTGCTGGTGCACTTATACCCCACTATTTATAGCAGCACTTTCAACAACAGCCAAATTATGGAAAGAGCCTAAATGTCCATCAACTCATGAATGGATAAAGAGGTTGTGGTTTATATATACAATGGAATACTACTGGCAATAAGAATGAAATATGGCCTTTGGTAGCAACGTGGATGGAACTGGAGAGTGTTACGCTAAGTGAAATAAGTCATACAGAGAAAGACAGATACCATATGTTTTCACTCTTACATGGATCCTGAGAAACTTAACAGAAGACCATGGGGGAGGGGAAGGGGGAAAAAAAGCTACAGATAGGGAAGGAGGCAAACCTAAGAGACTCTTAAAAACTGAGAACTGAGGGTTGATGGAGGGTGGGAGGGAGGACAAAGTGGGTGATGGGCATTGAGGAGGGCACCTGTTGGGATGAGCATTGGGTGTTGTATGGAAACCAATTTGACAATAAATTTCATATTAAAAAATAATAAAAATAATAAAATTGACAGAAATGAACTAAGAAAAATAAGTCACGCTAGCAAAAAGAGGATGCACTGAAAACTTTAACATAACGAAAAGAAAAAAAAAATCATCATCCTACAATTTTGTACCCAGCCAAATGATCACTCAAAAGTGAAGGAGAAATAAAGACTTCATGGAAACAAAAACTGGGGGAATTTGTCTTTCGTAGTTCTGCATCACAAGAATCATTACAAATTTAAAATAAAATAAAATAAACTTCTTCAAAAAAAAGGAAAATAACATAAATAAGAAACTCAGATCTACATAAAGGGGAGCATTAGAGGAAGAATAAATGAATTAAACATTTTATTTTCCTTACACTTAACTGAGCTAATAGACAACAGTTCAAGTATGATACTAGCAACAGTTAATTGAGTGGTTACAGCATATTAGTTAGTGAAATGAATGAGAGTAATATTGTAAGGAATGGGAGGAAGCAATTGGAAATACTCTGTATAAGATACCTGTATTACTCATAGAATAGTATAGGTATTTTCATTTTTTTTCAATGTTTATTTTTGAGAGAGAGAGAGACACACACAGAGCACAAGCAGGAGAGGGGCAGAGAGAGGGAGACACAGAATTTGAAGCAGACTCCAGGCTCCGAGCTGTCAGCACAGAGTGTGACATGGGGCTTGAATTCATGAACTGTGAGATCATGAGATCATAAGCTGAAGTCAGATGCTTAACCGACTGGGCCACCCAGGCTCCCCAATACAATAGTGTAAGGCTTTTTTGAAAGTGGACTTGGACTAATTTTAAATGTACTAAACTACCAAAAAAAAATTTTTTAAGTGTAACTGGTATGCTAAGAGATGAGATAAAATGGAATAGTACATAAACTGCTTGATTAAAACCAGACAAGGCAGAAGAGGTAGCAAAGATAAAAAAGAACAAATGGAATAAATGGAATACAGCTAGAAATAAAATATACCAATTACAAAAAAAACAAAAAACAAAAAAACTGACAGTAGAATTTTTAAAAAGACCCAACTACCAACTACTAAAGATGAGATTAGGGGTGCCTGGGTGGTTCAGTCAGTTAAGTGTCCAACTTTGGCTCAGGTCATGATCTTGCAGTTCGCGAGTTCGAGCCCTGCAACAGGCTCTGTGCTGACAGCTCAGGGCCTGAAGCCTGCTTCAGATTCTGTGTCTCCCTCTCTCTCTGCCCCTCCCCTGTTCAAGTTCTGTCTCTCTCTGTCTCTCAAAAATAAATAAATGTAAATGAATAAAAAATAAATAAATAATAAATAAATAAATAAAAATATAAGATTAAAAATCTTTCTGACTTTTAAAGATACACTATAAGTGTATACTTATATACCAAGAGAAAGATAAACTATAGTAACACTGATTAAAAGAATGCCAGGGTAATTATATTGTTTCAGAAATGCCAGACTTCAAAAAAGGAAAATTACATATATTAAAAAGAGTATTATGTAATGATAAAGAGGTCAATTCTCTAAGAATCACTAATGTATATATGTTTAACAACAGAGCATCAAAATATGTGAAGCAAAATCAGACAGAACTACAAGGAGAAAAAGATTATGTTCACAAATATTGTTGAGACTTCAATATATCTCAATCAATAATTGACATAACCAAAGGACAGAAAGTCAGTAAAAAATACAGTTGAACTGAACAGCACCATCAGTCAACATGATTTAATTGACATTTATAGAATACTTCATCCAACAGTAGTAGAAACCACATTCTTCTCAAGCTCATATGGAACATTCACCAAGATAGACCACATTCCGGCCCATAAAGCATACTTTAATTTTTTTTCATTGACTATATTCTCTGTTAAACTTTCTATCTCCATGATTTATTTGATTTATAACTGGAAGTTTGTACCTCTTAATCCCTTTCACCTATTTTGCCCATCTTCCCCTACCCCCAGGAACTATCAGTTTCTTCTCTATATTTAAGACCCTTTTTTTCTTTATTCATTTTGGTTTTTTTTTAGATTCCACATGTAAGTGAAATCATATGGTCTTTGTCTTCCTCTGTATAATTTATTTTACTTGGTATAATGCCTCTAGGTCTATCCATGTTTTACAAATGGCAATATCTCATTCTTTTTATGGCTGAGTAATATTCCTTATATATATATACCACATCTTCTTTATCCATTCATCTATCAGTGGATACTTGGGTTGCTTCAATATTTTGGCCATTGTAAATAATGCTGCAATAAACATAAGGGTACATATATCTTTTCCAGTTAGTGAGTTTTTTTCTATTAGTTTTTGTTTTCTTTGGATAAACACCCAATAGTCGAATTACTGGATCATAGGTAGCTCTATTTTCTATTTTTTGAGCAATCTCCATGCTGTTTTCCACAATTGTTGTACCAATGTACAGTCCCACCAAGAGTGCACGTAGGTTTCTTTTTCTCCATGTCCTTGCCAGCACTTGTTATTTCTTATCTTTTTGATACTAGCCATTCTGACAGGTGTGAGATTATATCTCATGGTTTTGATTTGCATTTCCCTGATGAATAGCATTGGGCACCTTTTCATATGTCTATTGGCCATCTATATATCTTCTTTGGGAAAATGTCTATTCAGGTTCTTTGTCCATTTTTAGTAAGATTATTTAGGTTTTGGTGTTGAGTTTTTTAAGTCTTTATACATTTTGGATATTAACCCCTTATTGGCTATATCCAATAATCTTCTCTCATTCACTAGGTTACCTTGTTCCTTTATTAACGGTTTCCTTCACTGTACAAAAGCTTTTCATTTTAGTACAGTCCCAATAGTTTATTTTTGTTTTTGTTTCTGCCTAAGGAGACAGATCTATAAATGTTTTTAAGGCTGATGTGCAGGAGGTAACTGTCTATGTTTTCTTTTAGGATTTTTATGATTTCAGGTCTCACACTGAGGTTGTTAATCCATTTTGAATTTATTTTTGTATATGGTATATGAAAGTGGCCTAGTTTCATTCTTTTGCATGAACCTGTCCAGTTTTCCCAATACCATAGAAAAGACTGTCTTTTCTCCATTGTATTTTCTTGCCATTTTTGTTATAGATTAACCATATTATCATGGGTTTATTTCTGGGTTCTCTATCTTGTTTCATTGATCTATGTGTCTATTTTGTGCCAGTCCCATATTGTTTTGATTACTATAGCTTTGTAGTATATCTTGAAATGTGAATTGTGTTATCTCCAGCTTCATTCTTCTTTCTCAAAATTGCTTTGGCCATTCAAGTATTTTGTGGTTTTAAACAAATTTTAGGATTATTTATTCTAATTCTGTGAGAAATGTTACTAGTATTTTGATAGTGATTGCATTGAATCTGTAGATTCCTTTGTGTAGAATGAACATTTTAACAATATTAATTCTTCCAATCTGTGAGCACAGTCTATCTATTTGTGTCATCTTCAGTGTCTCTCATAAATGTCTTACAGTTTTCAGAATATAGTTCCTTCACCTCACTAGTTAACATTTACATAAACAGCATTATCAACCAGCTTGATGTAATTGACGTTTGTAGATTACTTATTCCAACAAGAGCAGAATACATATTCATCTCAGGCTCACATGGGACATTCACCAAGATGGACCACATTTCACACCAAAAAACACTTAAAAATTTTTGCTTAAAAGAATCACAGAAATTATTATTTTGACTGCAATGGAATTGAACTAGAAATCAGTAACAGGAAGATATCTGGAAAAAAAAATCACAAAATAGTTAGAGACTAAAAAACACACTTTTAACACATGAGTCACAGAAGAAATCTCAAAAAAACTTTTTAAAATAGTTTGAACACAATGAAAATTAAAATACAACTTATCCAAATTTGTAGAATGCAATAAAAGCAGTCTTAGAAGGAAATTATCAAAGTGAATGCATATAATAGAAAAGAAGAAATATAAAATTAATAATTCAAGCTGCCACCAGTTGGAGAAATAACAGCAATATAAACTTAAAGCAAACAGTCAAAATAATAAAAATGGGCACAGAAAACAATGGAACTTAAAATCAGAAAATAATAGCGAAAAATCAATGAAATAAGAAACTTGTTCATTGAAAAGATTTATTCATCTAAAATTAATAATTTTAGTCAGGCAAACTGAGAAGTAAAGAGAAAAGACACAAGTTACTAATATCAAAAATGAAATTTAGACAATTATTTCTGACCCAGTTGACATTAAAAGGGTAATAAAAAATAATTTTGAATAATTCTATGCTCACAAATGTAATAATTTAGATTAACTGGACCAATTCCTTAGAAGACAGAAATTTACTGAAATTCACACAAACAGATATAGATAATCTGAATAGCCTATATTTACTAAATAAATAGAATAAGTAATTAATAGCCTTCCAAAAAAAGAAAGCACCAGGCCCACACGGTTTCATTGGTGAATTTTATCACATGTAAGAAAAAATTATGTGAATTCTCTACAATCTCTTCCAAAAAAATAAAAACAGTGAACACTTCCTAATTCATGTTTTAGCAAAATCAGATAAAGACATTATAAGAATGGAGTACTACAGACCATTATTTCTCATAGATATAAAAAAACTTCAACAAATTATTAGCAATTCAAATCCAAAAATATATACAAAGAATTTAACACCATGACCAAAGTATACAAGACTGGTTCAACATTGGAAAATTAATTTGTATAATTCATCATGCCAATAGGCCAAACAAGAAAAATTATATGACCATATTATTATATGCAGAAAAAACTTCACAAAATCTAACACCAATTCATAACAATTCCCAGTAAACTATGAATAAAGGGATCGTCTTCAACATGATAAAGAATATCTACAAAAAAACTTACACCTAACACCATACTTAATGGTGAGAAAATACTTTCTTCCTAATATAAGGAATAAAGCAAAGATGTCACCTTTTACCACTACTTTTCAACATCATACTGCAAGAACTAACTAATGCAATGAGAAGAGAAAATAAAATGTTAAACCTAAACTAACCATATGACCCAGCAATTTGACCCAGGTATCTACCCAGTGGAAATAAATACATGTCCACATAAAAGAGTGTATTCAGGGGCGCCTGGGTGGCTCAGTCGGTTAAGCGTCCGACTTCAACTCAAGTCACCATCTTGCGGTCCGTGAGTTCGAGCCCCGCGTCGGGCTCTGGGCTGATGGCTCAGAGCCTGGAGCCTGCTTCCGATTCTGTGTCTCCCTCTCTCTCTGCCCCTCCCCCGTTCATGCTCTGTCTCTCTCTGTCTCAAAAATAAATAAACATTAAAAAAAAATTTTTTTTTAAATAAAAAAATAAAAAGAAGCAAAATACAAAGTGATACATTCATGCAATAGAATACTAACCAGCAATAATAAAGTACTGATGCACACTACAACATGGATAACTTGAAAAAACCATTACACTAAGTGAAAGAAGTCAGATACAAAACACTACTTATGTTACATCCAGAAAAAGGTAGATCCTAAAGCATATTAGTGGTTACCTGTGGTCAGAGGTATAATGGGAACTGATTGCAAATAGGCAGGACAGATATTTGGGAGGTAATAGAAATATTCTAAAGCTGGATTCTGGTAATGTTTGCACAATCCCATAAACTTACTAGAAATTGCTAAATTGTATACTTAGAGGGGCGCCTGGGTGGCTCAGTCGGTTAAGCATCGGACTTCAGCTCAGGTCATGATCTCACAGTCCATGAGTTCAGGCCCCACGTCGGGCTCTGTGCTGCCAGTTCAGAGCCTGGACCCTGCTTCAGATTCTGTGTCTCCCCCTCTCTCTGCCCCTCCCCTGCTCATGCTCTGTCTCTCTGCCTCAAAAATAAATAAAAGCATTAAAAAATTTTTTTAAAAATTGTATACTTAGAAATGGATGAATATTATGGTATATAAATTATACTTCAATAAAACTCTTAAAGGATAAGGATGCAAATAATAATAATGTACCACCTGCCTGAATACTGACTCATCACCCACATACTCACAAAATGTGTTCATCTTCATTCAATTCTTGCTTTCTTCCCTCCAAACATAAATGGTATGTTTTACCTCTTTGTTTATGGTAATCTCCCACCTGTACCCAAGACGTATCTCCTTCCATTCTATTTGATATTCCCCACTAGTTTTTCCCCCCTCATTCTCCTCTATCTTCAACTTCTTGCTATTGGTACCCTTTGCATTAATTTATCAAGCTCATTTCTCCCATAAGAAAAGTAAATAAATAAATTCTCTTTCCCTTGAGCATATCGTTAGTCTGTCTTCTTCCTGTATTCTTCTTGCTGCCTATATCCTTCTATCTTCCATTCCTTCTTCAACACACTGAAATATGGTTTCTTCTCTCTAAACAGATGAATCTCTAAACAGGTGAATCTTCTCTTACAAATGTCATTAATTACCTCATACTTTTAACTCAATGCATATTTGTTAATCCTAGTCTTATTGGACTTCTTCATGCACTTGTCCTTGTTTATCATGACCTGATTGAATTTCTCTATCTCCTAGATTCTAGGTATCATATTTTGGTCCCTTTAAGCCTTGTCTGACCTTTCATCTTTCTTTATGCTCTCCTGCACTTACAGCTTAATTATTACTTTCTGCTAGAATTCTACTCTTGGTTATTTCCAAGCTAATTATATACAGTCTTCTTAAATAATTCCATGCACTCTTGTTTCCAACAACCATCTTGTGGCAGGTTGACTACACGTAATAGCCCTGATTCTTCACCCATCATTATGCTTGCACCCTTTGTCATTTAAATTTGTAATATCCTACCACTGTGACACTGGGCCTGGCTATACAACTTGCCAATGAGATGTTAGAAAATGTGATGGGCACAGAAACTAGAAAGCATGTATGTGAAAGGACTTGTAAGCTGTTGTTCCTCTCTCATTGCCCTGAGAATAAGCACATCATACCTATTAGAGAAGGAGAGCATGACTACAGAGCTGAGATTCCCTAGTTGTCTCAGCCAAAAGCATTCTTCATCATCTGTCACAAAGAGAAACACAACAGAGGAAGCTAGCCCTGACAAGTTTTATAGATGTCAATAAATAAATGCTCATAATTGTATGCTTCTGAAGTTTTACTGTTGTTTGTTACATACCATTACAATGGCAATGGATAACTGATATATACCTCTATATGCTGGAAACTAGCAAATCTGTGTTTTCTTACAGACTCTGAGCTTTACACTGCCTGAATAGCTCTAGCCAGATGTCTCACACACATCTCAAACCAACATAAATAAAACTGAATTCATAATAATCTTTTGCATCTAATAAGACTAATTCTACCTCAGGTTGTGGCACCACTATCCAATCCAGTCAACCAACCTAGGATCTCGGAGGTATTCATGCTTTTTCCCTCTCCTATATTCCTCATCTCTAATGGTGCAATATTTGATCCAGTGAATAGCAGTTAGCAGTTGTGGGGAAAGGCGTGTGTGTGTGTGTGTGTGTGTCTGTGTATGTGTGTGTCCTGGCATTAGGTGGAAGTTACCTTTCCTAAAATGTCATCCCTAAAAGCTAAAAAAATATGCTGTATGTTTCCTCTACCTGTTTAAGCAAAGGAGAATTTAAAATTAAAAAATACAGCAAAGGAATAAAATTTTGAGCAAATTCCTCCCACATATTAGATATGAAGTTGAAAGAAATGATTTTCTTAGCACTAATACTTGTTTCTCTAATTTTAAAAATTGACAGGTTTCATGATATTATGTTTCCAAATACTAAAGTTTGGGGGGTGGTGACAGGAGTTGTGATGGTTTTAAAAGTATCTTTCACCTTTGGATACACTTGAAAAAATTAATTTTGAAAAAAGATGAGTGAAATGGCTACCAAGGTTGCATACAGGTTGGAGGTGACAATGATAAAATAATGTGTTGTTCAAGCAACATAAACCATGTATAGGAAAGCAACAAGGCAAAGAAAAATGAATTAAAATGTGGCATACCCCTATGTGAAAATGTTCAAAGAATGACAGCAGAAGAATTTAAACCTTCTCATGGAAACTAATAGAATGTATCAACAGTCTAGAAGGTGATAAAAGACAAGTAAGAGGAAAAAGCTACTTGGAAAGTTAGGTATGAAACAAAAAACCTACCATATCCTTCTGAAAGAAAAAAGGTTGAATGATAGTTTTTCCAAAGCAATAAATTAATATTAAAAACTTTAAGATAAATGTAGTGTAGAAAGCATAAAGACTATTAGGTATGTGTTTCTGCATAGTCTTAATGAGCCAAATGATGTCTAAATAGACCATATGTTTTATTGGAGTTCTTGTTTTTTAAAGAAACTTCTGAACAATGTTTTCTACATGGAAATATTGCTTTGCAAGAAAGGTATGAGTTAGGGAGGCAGCATGGCATAAAAGTTGGAATCTAAAAGACGTGACTTTAAAGCCAGTTTCCACCAGTTCCTAATTGATTGACTCTGATACATTTCTTAATCTCCCTGGGCTTTGGTTCTCTACTTTTAAAAATGAATTTCAGGTGTGCTTGGGTGGCTCATTCAGTTAGGCATCTGACTTCGGCTCAGGTCGTGATCTCACAGTTTGTGAGTTCGAGCCCCACCTCCAGGTCTATGTGGACAGCTCAGAGCCTGGAACCTGCATCAGAGTCTGTGTCTCCCTCTCTCTCTGCCCCCCCCCCCCCTCTGCCACTCATGCTCTGTCTCTCTCTCTCTTTCTCGCTCTCCCTCAAAAATAAAATAAAATGATTTTTAAAACAATTGGTGTTGGGGTACCTGGGCAGCTCAGTCAGTTAAGCATCAGACTCTTGATTTTGGCTCAGGTCATGATATCATGGTTCATGGGAGCCCTGAATCAGCCTCTGTACTAGTAGTGGGTGATTGGGATTCTCTCTCTCCCTTTCTCTCTGCCCCTCCCCCATTTATATACTTGTGTGGGCGTGCACTCATGCACATGTGCACTCTCTCTAAATAAGCTTTAGAAAATTAGTAAGACACTCAGTGTTGTTGTAAGTATAAAAGGAGATAAAGTGTGTAAAGCATTTACCAGAGTGTTTAGCAATAACAAGTCTTTAATAAATGCTATTAAGTTTTACTTGTGTTAATACTATTACTACTCAAACTCCCCAAAATATGATTGTTTGTGATCTGTGCTGAACCTCCTTTATTTGCAGTCATCCCGTATCATTTGAACTCCCTCTCCTAACTATGACAGTACCCACATTGCAAAGACTGTCTCTTTTACTTTGGTGTACAAGATATGATATAGCCCGAGACTTCTTACAGTTATGATATAGACATGCAGTCTACATTCCACCAATCAGATACACCCATGAGAGTCAAAGATTCAGAAATGAGCTTGAACAACGATAGGAAAGAAGCTGTGGGCAAGGTGCACATTTTAATGATGCAAAGCCTGATTTTGAAATCAGCAGAAAGAGACAAAGATTCTGGCATTGATACTTGCCGAGTTCCCAATACATGACAGACACAGCGTGTCTCTAGGCAGCCCAAAGGTAGCAGCTACCTTGTCTCAGTGGTGTTGTTCTAGAAACTGTTCCTGGAAGTTTCCCTCAAGGAGTATTAGAAAGCTAGAGATATAGACTACTGGCTACCTGATATCCCTTAAAAATCCCTTTCAGGTTTAACCAGCTAGAGTAGATTCTGTTTTCTGTCAGAATCCTGACCCATAGTAATCCCAACCTGGAACTAAGTTCACATAAAATTCTGTTTTGTTTGGAATCTATGGATGGCAATAAAGGGGAGCTCAATAGGTGACTCCTTGCATGAAGATCCTATTCTAGGCAAGACTACAACCTCAGGGATGAAAGTGAATCCAGAGTCAAAGCTATGATACAAAAGAATCCTCTCGGTGTTACAGGGGTTGGAAATCTATGAACAAAGACAAAGACCAGAATGCTGGTCACTTAGAAGATCTCCCACCCCAGACTCTGCTTTCATGCGTGAGTCCTAGGAGAGACACTTTGAGGAAATACTCAAAGTGTTTTTTCACAAATTCTATTTAAGATATTAAGGACAAAAAGCCACACAGCTTTGTGGTCTATAAGACAGAGGTCAGCACTACTGGAACATGAGGCACTCTTTCTCACTTGGAGATTTCTCTGGAGAATCAAACAGCTAGAGCAGGTTTAAAGGCAGGTCACAACAGGCTCCTCGTGGACCAGAAAAAGAATAAAAGAGGATGTTGCATTGATGGTTGAGAGCATCGTCAGGATATGTTTCTGTAGAGTGACAACGCAGCATCGCTCCACCTCTGTGTGGCTTGAAGGCATCAGAGCACTTTCTAAAAAAATTGTTTTTCAGGGCACCCAAGCAGAATTGAAAAAGAGGTGTTATTACAGTCAACAGAATTGGTCATGAGCACACATCTTTTGGGATATAGTTCTGAGGACAGTACAGAGAAGCAATGGGTGTAAACATTCATACTTGTCATAATACCACTCTCCTCCCTTCCCAGGGCTCAGTTTTATTCTTTGGCTAGTCGATCAGGAGGAAACACAGGTTGTATTTGGGGAGTTTCTTTTAACCAAGATCATTAAAGCAAACAATGAGTGAAGATCCTATGGCTCTCATAAATTGAAGTTTGTCAAGGTTTTGTAGAAGATAGTATCTCTTCACCGACACAGTCACTCTAGGTTCTAGGCTGACAAACATAGAGATTTCGTGGAGAACCGAATCAGTTGCTCAGAGTCTGCTAGAATACACCAGGAGGTGTAGTGACCCACCTGCTCTTTTCTAACCTGTCATTTATACATCCCATATGAAGACTTTGTGTCAATGCACCTGTATATGGCAATATGGAAGACATTACCAGACAGTTTGAAAAGTCAGTTCAGAAGACCTCGTTCCAACCACATAATCAGTTGAGTGTCTAATCCCTTTTCTAATCAATGCTGGCCAGGGTAGCTGCAGTAATTTTCAACCCATGTGGTATGAGCAATAGCAACTTAAAAGGAAGACTAGATCAGGGACACGAAACACTAAGGGTATGGCAGCACATGGAACTGCCCTGTCATCTTCAAGTTCTGCCAAGTGCAACGCACGTCCAGGAGAATTGAAAACTCTGGTGTAGCAGCTGTCTACTCTGTGGACTAAGTAGTACTTACTAGCATTTTGCCAACGATCCTGGTAAAAAATCTTGTGTTCTCCTCACTCGTTGGTATAAAAAGTCTATCAGAGGTCATTTCTTTTGAGAAAGATACAAATGAACTGTAATATTTTAAAGCCGAGCTTCCCAACCTTAGCAGAATACTAATACCCAATAGATAGTATTCTCAGAAAGACTCCATATTCAACTAACCCCCAACATGAAAGAAAAGAGATTTGACCCTTTATCTAGGAAAAGGGGAGGACATAATATAATGTGACCTAATGACCGAAGTAGGAGGTGACTTCTGAAGACCCACGCCTGGGATTGTAACATGAGAAGACAACCATTATACTGGAGCAGAGGGCACAGAAAGGTTCATCGAGCTTCCTGTGGGAACATAAAATTCTAAATACTGCAGTACATTGTGCCAGCTTCTGCAAGGAAACTTTTTCATTTTGGCTGAAACATACCACTGAGTTGCTGAATAAGTTTCCAGTAGCTAAGAGTAAAAAAGGACAGGAAGCCAATCAAAAATGTATTGCCTGTCATCTGTGTGTTCTGCATAGACAATGTTACGTAACTTGGATGGCATACTTAGGGATACTTAAGCAGATGGTGACATGAGTCATTTTCTTAAGTCATATGAGTCATTTCTCATAAAAAGGAAGAGAAAAAAGGCATTGCCTATTTATTGGGACAATGTTAGCTGTTATAATACAAAAAATATAATGAGTCAAACACAACAGTTGTTAATATTTTGCTTACAAGTCCAAAATAAGAGGGACTGTGACAGGGAAAACCTTCTCGTTTCTGAAATACATCATAAATCCCTCTAATACCCAGTTCCCAGCTTCTTGGGGCTGTCTCATTATAGTGACTTTTCCCTGCAAAGGAGTGGTATCCTGAGCAAAGCCTTACCAGGGTATGAAGTGGAAAGTCCCACCATTGTGTTATTTTATTCTGCTTAGGGCCACAATATTCTGACACAGAGAAATGATTTTTTTCTAATAATTCAGAAAGAGCAATCAATTTCAAAAGGAGTGAAAAGTCACTCTGGACCAGAAGAAATCATCAAAATATTTAACAATTTGATTCAAAATGTACACTGAGCATCATAGAGATACCAAATAATTAGAAAAGAAGTTAGCCACAATTCTGAACTAATTCATACCAGCTGGTATCAACCCTGCTCTTTGTTCATATCAGGGTGAAGTTGCAGAAGAAATTCTCCAGGTACCTATGAGATCAGGCTATAGGAATCAGAGGATGGGATTCTGTGCCAAGGTAAAGAACCAATCATATCATCCAGGTGCAACTGTCATCATTATGCAGATCTTCTAAGCCAAAAGCCTCTACCAGCCTCCAGTTCCTGAAGTTTGAATGGGAATGTCATGGTATTTGGAGCTTTTTAGTCAGAGACTATGTACCTATTCCTCAAGAACCTCTGTGGAGTTCAGCATCTTGATAGGGATGAAAGGAAGCCTGTTTTATGTAGCAGATATTTGTAAGTATGATTGAGGTCAGAACTGATTTACCTCATACCTGGGATACAGAAAAATGGACTCCCATATAGGCCTACCTTGCTTAGCAGATGGAAATGAGGACCACAGGGAACCAAGTTCAGGAAAACTATATGAACATCCTGGTAAAATTTTGTCCCTTTTTGTTCCCTCCAGAAAGGGATTTCTCTGTAATAACAAAAATTGATAGAAGATTATGTCAGGGGTCATGCCTCAAGCCCACGCTGCATTATCCTGGAATAAGAGACAACATCAGTGCTTCACCTAGATGCCTCTGTATCTCTATTATACCATTTTCATGCACCCCCACATCCAGATTTAGAGTTTTCAATGGGCAGGACCTGTAGCTCTTTAAGAGGACTGCCCTGAGGCCATTAGAGTCACTTGGCTGCAGACACAGAGATAAGCATTTGGCAGTTTATGTTTACCTGAATCAGACTTTAGCCAGTGACTAACATGTATGGGAATTATTCCCTTGCCCAGTTACCTTGCTTTGGTTTCTGACAACTCTGAAGTGCATCTTATACCTCAACACTCTATATAAGGATGGAGGCACAGACACCCTCTGTGGAATTGTGGCCCAAGAACTCACCCTTATCTCCAGCTTCTTCCTCTTTCTGTCCCAAGCACCAGTCTTTTTTGAGTTCCCCTTAGCGATTTCTACAATAAATCAGTTGCACACAAAACCTTATCTTATGATCTGCTAGGAAACTTGACCTAAAATGTTGGGATTCAAAAGGGAGGAACCACAAAGGAAGTAGCTAATATTTGTAGATTCAGCAGAAGCCTTGGGGGATTCATGGCAGCTTTGAGGAGTCATCAGTGCCAAATTCTGTATTATCCCTCAGAAATATATTGAAAACTACTTAGAATTTGTTCTGTACAAAGAAAAGATACTCTCTTGGCCTACTTTCCTCTATCCTTTATCTCTCCCCTTCAAGTATCCAGTAAATAAGAAATCTTCCATTTGAAGACAAAAGCAAGGTAAATGTGTCTCCTTCAGTTTCTAATGAATAGAACTGAGAATTGCACAGATGAATATAAGATCCAATAAGACCTTAACCAAGTACATTTAATTAGCTGGGCTAATAGAGGGAAGGAAGGCCATACATACCTAAACCAAAAGATTATCCAAAAATAATTTATACTTGTTTCAGTTAAGCAGGTTCATTTTCCCATTTGTCTCTGCTTTAGGCAAATATACAAGTGAGACTCCCTTCCCTGAGTACCCATCAGCTAGGGCTAAGAAGAACACAGCTAGAAACACACTATACAGTAAAGGTCTGAGGATATGATAGCAAGTGGATCGAGCAGGTTTGCTTCATGTGGACTGGCAAGAAGTGAATCCAAGTAATTTAAGTGCTAGAAATAATGACATTTCTCATTAGATTAGAATTTGGTTAGGACTACTTCATAACCCCAGGAGCAAAGAAATGACTTGGTGACTCTGGATACCCAATATATCCCCTTCCCATCAGGAACTGCTAATAGGAATGGAAATTTCCCGAGAGCAGCTTCCTAGTTATTCCATCAGAAAAAATTTTAAAGATAGTACTAGACTACAAATAAAAAATCTGACTTATCTATTTCTTGGGTATAAAACTGATAGTAATTTTTAAAAGGTTAATGAGAAACTATTTTGCATGACTTACTGTGGTCAAGTTATTTTATTTGTTTAGATGACATTTTGGCTTACGATGGAACACTGAAATTGAAATTAGATTCTCCGTACTGGATATCGTTAAGTTAAAGTCTGTCATTTTTAAACTCAATTACAAGACTGGAAAAACTGTTTCAGAAAATAATTGATTTAGCATGCTTAATTAGAAATAAACGAATCTTTGGATGAAAGTAGGCTACCAGCAGGACAGAGGTGGCTGAGTCTTGTTAATTTTGAGAAATTCAGATGTCAACATGTTGTTTTGTTTTGTAATCAGGAAACAAACTCAAAACAAACTTCGAGAAGCTAAAGATTTTCAGAAAAAAGGCAAGAAGAGATTTTCAGGGAGAAGAATTCTTGAATAAATAAATCACTTTGTATTTACAATAATATTAAATAAGGTAAGCCTCTGTGTCTTTATTTTATAATCTCTGAGCATTCCAGTGAGTATTAAAGACAATGTATTTGTATTTAATAAATGGGTTATTATTTTTACAATGCTTGCATCTTTGTGGAAAGTCTAATACCATTGACTCTGGCCCAGAGAAACCACTCTTGAGGACACAGTCACACAAGAGGTACATGGTATCACCTATGAAGATTTTTCACCTGATCTTTTCCTACCCCAGACTCCCAGGATTCTGCACCATCACTTTCTCACAGTGAGAATCATTGCCTTAGCAGCCCACTATTACTGAGAGATGTATGGTATATTTCTCTGATATATTGGATGGTCAGTTAGGCGGCCGACTTCAGCTCAGGTCATTATCTCACAGTTTGTGGGTCTGAGCCCCGTATCAGGCTCTGTGCTGACAGCTTGGAACCTGGAGCCTGCTTCAGATTCTGTGTCTCCCTCTCTCTCTGCCCCTCCTCAGCTCACGTGCTGTCTCTGTCTCTCAAAAATAAATAAACATTAAAAAAATGATCATTGCTTAAAAAAAAATGAAACACTAAAAAAACCTGTCAATCCTTGAAATTGTTTTATACAGGAATTCAATTCAAGTCTTGAGTACCTACTATGTGCTATGCATTCTTCAGGGTGCTAGGATCTAGGTGCTAAGCAAGAGAGAAAAGATACCTGTGTTGTCCTGAAAAGCTTTACAGCCCACTGTTTTTATTATTTTTATTTATCAAATAGATATATACTGCGCATATGTGCCACACATGGATTTATAAAAATAATGCTTCCTAACATATCAGGTAGGCATTATAAATATTTCCATTTTACAGATGAAGGAACCAAATCATAGCTAGTAAGTGGTGGAGCCAGAATTCAAACATAACCACTTTTTTCTGAATTTGTGTTATGTTTCATCTAGTGGAAGAAGCAGCCAATAAGTAAGTTCACAAACAAATATGCTATTTATATCAGCTATGAAGGAAAAGAACGATCTTCTCCATCTCAGAAAGATTTGACCAGAAAGCAGAACCAGTAGGAGATATATAGGCTATCACAATTCTGAGGCTGGAGCTTAGAGTTCACACAACAGGCAGTCAGGAAAGGAAGATGAAGATCAGGCTAGAATCCCACTAGGAGAGAATGAAACCCATGTCCATTCTTATTGCCTCTGACCTTGATGACAAGAGAATCCTGTAAAAGCAGGACTCTTGCTGGCTGTATCACATGCATCTGGCCCAGCTGCGGCTTCACATCAGAGGCGAGTCAGTAGGTCAGCAGCAACAACACCTAGATACTGCAAAATGGCGGCAATCTCCTTTGCAGTCTCCCACTCTCTTCTCTGAGAGACAATATCCTTTACAGCTCCCTGTAAAGACAAATATACTAGAAAGGGAATTCTGGTACCTCACAAAGCCATTACATATGTTCTGAAAGAGAGCAGGGAGATGCGACTGGGCAAAAATAATAGTAAGCAGATTCCTCGACCTTAAATAATCTAGAAGCAAGTGGGGAAGACAGACATTGAAGAAGTCATCAGTGTGATGGATGTCAAAACGAGGGTTATAAGATCTGCTGGGAAGACCTGTAACTAGAAGAACTAGGTCAGCAGAGGAATCAGTGAGGAAATTACTTTTAAACTCGAACTTGAAAAATGATTAGAAATTAGCTGTTGGGGATGAGGTTAAGAGAAAAAAATGACAAAATATTCCAGCTATAGGGGATGTGCAGAGGCCAGAAAACAAGAAGAGCATAGCTGGAAATAGAAATTCAGAGGAAGATCAGACTCCAGAAGTAGGTAGGTGCCAACCTTGTACAAATATATAAAACTTAATATCCTTTTCTGCATTGTCATCCCATTGCTGCTGCACTGTGAGATGTTTAGAGGTAGGAACTCTGTCCCGCATCTCTGTATCACCAGACATTTAACATTAGGAATATGATACATATTTAGGAAATGTTGAATGAGTAAATGAATTAATTAATCAATCAATGGTTCCTGCCATACGACTTGTCATACATGTACAGCATGCTCTAAAATAACTTTTACATGTTGAAATAATATCAGGGCAATTTATTTTGAATATATATGGCTCTTCTCAAGAGGTTTCTATCAGAGGTCTGTAAAAATTTTAAAAATCATGAGAATATATTTGCAAATAATGTATCTGGTAAGGGTTAATATTCAGAATATATAAATAACTCTTACAACTCAACAATAAAAAAATCTAACAACCCAATTCAATAATGTACAAATGATCTGAATAGACATTTCTTCAAAGATACACAGTCAATAAGCATATAAAAAGATGCTGAAGGGGTGCCTGGGTGGCTCAGTCGGTTAAGTGTCTGACTTTGACTCAGGTCATGATCTCAGGATTTGTGAGCTTGAGCCCCACATTAGGCTCTCTCTGTGCTGACAGCTCAGAGCCTGGAGCCTGCTTCGGATTCTGTGTGTGTTTGTCTCTCTCTCTCTGCTCCTCCCCTGCTCGTGCTGACTCTCTCTCTCTGTCAAAAATAAATAAACTTAAAAAAATAAATAAAAATAAAATAAAAAGATGCTCAATATCACGTGTCATTAGGGAAATGTAAATCAAAACCACAATGAGATACCACTGCATACTCATCAGGATGGCTATTATTTAAAAATTAAGAATAAAAAATTACAAATATTGGCAAGAATGTAGAAAAATTGGAACTCTTTTACACTGCTGGTGAAAATGTAAAATAATGCAGCTACTGTGGAAGTATTATGCCAATTCCTTAAAAAATGAAACACAGAATTATCATGTAATCAAACAACCCCACTTGTGGATATATATACCCCAAAAGAATGGAAAGCAGTGTCTCAAAGAGATCTTTGTACATTATTTCTGGTAGTCAAAACTGGGAAACAACCCAAATGTCCATTCATGGATGAATGCATAAATAAAATATGGTATATGCATACAATGTCATATTATTCAGCTTTAAAGAAATGAAATTCTGACATGCCACACATGAATGAGCTTGAAGACACTGTGGTAAGTTAAATATGCGAAACACAAAAGAACAAATAATGAATGATTCCACTTATATGAGGTACCTAGAATAGCAAAATTCATAGGAACATAAAACACAATGGTGGTTTCTAGGGGCTAGGAGAGAGCAGGAAAGGGAGTTTTAGTTTAATAGGTATATAGGTTCAGTCTGGGAAGATGAAAAAGTTCTAGAGATTATGGTGGTGATAGTTGTGCCATGTCAATATACACAGGACTGCACACTTAAAACTGGCTAAATTGGAAATTTTTCTGTTATGTACATTTTCCCACAATATTACAAATGTTTTAAAGATAGGTGTCCTTGAAGATGTCTGCTTCAAAAGCAATTAAAATCATTAGAATGTACTATTATCTATAATAATGTCTTTAAGGTACAGAAAGAAAAATAACCATTGGTTTTCTTCTAGTTAAAACCATCGCTCAGGAGAGCTGAGTTGTCAAAGAACAACTGCACCAGATGGATGGAATTAAATGAGCAAAGAAGACTTCATTCAAGACTATTCCAATAGGGGAGAAAGACTTAACCCAACTCCATTAAAACAAAAAGCAGGAAGAATTTCAAGTGCTGGGGTAAGTTTGTGGGAAAGTACTCAGAGATACTTAGCCAAGAGGCTGATCATTGTGATTAGGTCATCTGTGTTTGACAATTGCTTCTGGAAGTTAGGCTCCTACCCTCCCACAAATATTGGTAAAATAGGCCACTTCTTTTTTATTGAAGTATAGTTGATACACAGTGTTAGACTAGTTTCATGTGTACAACATAGTGATCTGATGACTCTCTAACACTTGTTATGTTATGCTCACCTCAAGTGTAGGGGCACTATCACTCTAGATGATTGCATGGCAAGTGGGCTCCCATCCTGGGTTGTAAAACTGGCGAGAGGCTGGGAGACAAAGACATTTAAAGGAGCAGAGAAGGAATCTGACATGACCACATTTCCAAAGTAAATGCTCTTTAAAAAAGGAGGTGGAGGGCCTACAGTCTGAAAGTAACATGTCTAAAGTTTGTGAAGCTGAGAGAAACATTAAGGCTTACTTCATTAGACTCAAAGGCAAAATAAAAATGACTGTCACCACTTACTCTCAATAAAAAAAGCTATTAAGCATGTATTTTATCAAGAATATAATTGAAGCAGGAAGGGAGGGATAGGAAGCAAGGAAAATGCTGAATAAAGAAATTGGTAAACATATTACTAAGTTAAAATAAGTACTGAGTGTCAATAGGGCTTGTAATAACAATTAAAATTGGAGAGAATTTACAAATGAGCTGGAACTAAAATACTTGACAAAAATAATGTTCAAGAAACTGGATTCAGGATATTTTTTATTCAATAATAATTAACATACAGTGTTATATTAATTTCAGGTATACAATATAATAATTATTAACATTAGTTATCGTTTATGTGTCTTCTCTGTTATAGGCAATTTGCTACTTCCTTTACAAACATTTATTTAGTTTTCACCAGCCCTACTAACTAGTTATCCTTGTTTTACAGATGAGGCAATTGAGGCTCAGCATGGCTAAGTAAGTTCCTAAGTTTGCACAGAATCTAGATAACAGGGCTTCGAATCAAACCCAAGTCTGCCTAACTCTTCGCCAGATCCTCCCACCCTCCACCTCCAGGCTTTCAGTCATTCTAGGATCTCTGGCAGGATATGTAAAGTATTGATAAATTTTAGAATTAGTCAGGTATTTGAGGGTAACTACTGAAATACAAGAAGGAAAAATTCTTTGCAAACCAGGAAAGGAGAAGGGGACTAAATAAAGCTCAAACAATCAGAAGTCTCCAACCAAAAAGGCCAGTAGAAACCAATGCGGAGACCTAAAATCTCTACGTAAAGTCTGCCAAAGGATTAGGAGGGAGCAACCTAGCAAAACAGAGAACTTTTAAACAATAACCTCCCCATTAGACCTAAATACTATGGGAGAGGAATATGGCTCCACACCCACTCTGTCAGCAAAGGCCCAGATAGGAGTCTAGATTTCCACCCTTGCCCAAGTATAATGACCACGCCCCTCTCTACTACAGGGTGATATCAAAGAAGAAAAGTAGAGAGTGAGGATTTGCATCCCAGTCCAGCCAGCAGCATGCCCTCTTGCAAACACACACACACACACACACACACACACACACACACACACACACACCAAGAGTGTTGCCCCCATCCTAACAATGAGAAAAATCTGAAAAATCTGAATAAACTACAAAATCCTAACTTCTCTTGAGTATCTCAAAGAATGGAGGTTTCCAAGAAACCACATAGCCAGGTGGACTGAAAGCAATGATAATAACCACAAAACACAAACAGCTCCATTTGTTATTTTGAAGGGAAAAAAGGGTAACTGCAAAAAGTATACAAACACCTTATAAAATTGTGCAATTCAGAAATATTTCCTTATGATATTTTGAACAACATTCAACATTGTTCTGGAAATCCTTAGCAAAATTAAGCAAGAAAACAAATTAAAATATGTAAAAATGATAAAGGAAGAAGCACAACCATTATTATCTGTATGTCATATAATTTTGTCCTTGGGACATTTTAAAAAGTTCTGCAGATAGGAGCGCCTGGGTGGCTTGGTCAGTTAAGCATCCGACTTCGGCTCAGGTCATGATCTCACGGTCCGTGAGTTCGAGCCCCGTGTCGGGCTCTGTGCTGACAGCTCAGAGCCTGGAGCCTGTTTCAGATTCTGTGTCTCCCTCTCTCTCTGCCCCTCCCCTGTTCATGCTCTGTCTCTCTCTGTCTCAAAAATAAATAAACGTTAAAAAAATTAAAAAAAAAAAGCTCTACAGATAGATTAAATAAGAGAATTTACCAAGGTGGGGGAATAAAAATCTGTAAACAAAAAACAATTGTATTTTTATATATCAATAGTTAGAAATTAAATTTAAGTATGTCTTAATATTCTATTTACATTAACAGAAAATATTAAATATCCAAGAATAACCCTAACAAGATGTGTAGGAATTTTTCAGAGAAAACCATAAAACTTTACTGACAGACATTATAGAAAAAACTCAATAAAAGCTGAACATGCTATGTTCATGGTGTGGAAGATTCAAAGATTTAAAGTTTCCAAAGTGATTTAGAAATTCAACAGAATCTTCATCAAATTCCCCATTTGCTTTGTGGAAACAAACAAGCTGAATCTAAAATTGATATGGAGGTAAAAAGGGCCAAGGCTACCCAACACACTTCTTGACAACTTCAACAAAAGTCTTGTTCTTCAAGATATCAAGTCTTGTTGTAAAAAGCTACAGTAATTAAGTCAGTGCATACTATACAATGACAGTTAACAGATCAGTGGAACACCAGAGATTGCTGAAAAATAGACCTATACTTATTTGGACTCTTGAAATACAGTAGGCATGGCTCTCAAGAGTGTTAGGAAAAGAATCACCTTTTCAATAAATGTGAAAAAATGAATCAAAACACTAATAGAAGACATTATAGGAAAGTACATTCCTGTCATTTTGATAGGACATAAACAACAAGACATAAAGAACACTGAACATAAAGGAAAAGATAAATTAACTTAAAATTAAGAACTACCCAAAGACATCATAAAAGGAGTAAAAAGTCAGGGGATACAGCAGGAGAATGTTTGTAGCACATATATCCAAAGAACTTGCACTAAGAATACATGAAGAATTCCTAAAAATCAACAGGAAAAAAATAGAAAATGAGATTTTAAAAATAGAAAATGAGATTTTAAAATGAGCAAAACACTTGAATAGGCATTTCACACACACACACACACACACACACACACACACACACACGCGTGCGCGCACACACACCAGAAAAAAGACCAGTAAATTTACTTAAACGCTGCTTTACCTAATTAGCAATTAAGAAAATGCAAATTTAAGAACACTAAGATATCATTATTCATATAATATTAAAAATAAAGACTACCCAAATAGTGCTAAGGATGTAAAACAAAAGAAATTCATAAATTGATAATAAGATTATAAATTGGTGTGAGCATTTTGGAAAACACTTAGACATTATCTAGAAAAATTAAGAACACAAATACCCTATGACCCTGCAATTCCGCTCATCCAGATACATAAATATATAATAGAGCAACCCATACCTATGTGCCAGGTTATATATATATATGTATATGTATATATACGTGTGTGTGTACATGTGTGTAAATATATATATATATATATATATATATATATATATATATATGGGTATACACACACACACACATATATATATAAATGCACATAGAAACATTTATTAACCAAAAGTTGAAATAACCCAATTACCCAGCATCCACAGAATGAATCTAGAAGAGTCAAATATTCACACAAAGGAAAGGTTTGGGAAGCCAAAGGAGAGGAAAATAGAGTCAGGTTACATGGTACATTCTCAACAGGGGTGAGAATTGATTCTTGACTGGTGAAAAAAAATTTAACTCTTTTTTATCTAAAACACATATATACTGTATACATATATTAACAGATATATAGTGTATCTGAAGACATTAAAATCCCACGTTGTTGGGGGGATGGGGAGAGCAGTTAAGGAAAACAATATCTAAAAAGCCTCCTTCCTTAGGGAAATGATAATAGAAAATGGTTGGGAAATATTGGACTAGGCAATGAACACAGCAGGATGGGGATAAGGGTCTGCACAGTGAGTTTTAACCAAGAATACTATTACTCAGGACAGCTGAGACAAAGGAAGATGTGAGGCAGAAGGGATGTGTCCTAGCAGTCATTTAGAAACAGGTAGGTAATTAGTTCAAGTTATAGTCTTAAGCACTTAACTTTAAGTTTTAGAATCTCCCCAGAGGATAGTTTCTCCAGTAGCTTACTGAACTGTGTGTGATTGATGCTGGGGGGGGGGGGGGGGGGGGGCAACTCACAGAAGCACGAGATGGTAGGATGATCTTAGAGTGACTAGCATCTCCCCAGTGAGGCAACCGATTTGCACAATAATCACCAGTGCTTTGAGCCAGTATTGGATCCAATAGGAAGGGTTCATTTTATAAAGAATTCTAAGAGTTACCATGAATGCAGCATTGTTATCCTCCAGTTGGTATCCTTGAAAGTAAAGAAGAATAAAACAACTAAAGTTGGTTAAAGACTTAATTACTTAGTCAAAATAATAATGCATAACAGACAACCAGAACAGTCATTACAATAAAAGCCAGTGGGAAGCATAATTTAAAGAAGGGCTCAGAAGAAGAAAATGTTGAGTAAATCTCACAGTAATAAAAAACTGTGAGCTGAAAAAAAAAAAAAAAAAAAAAAAGAACAACAACAAAAACCAGTGAATAAAAGAACAGACTTCCAGCCAGAAAGACTTTTGGTGATAATGAAGCCCACAACAGTTAAGTGAATTGGTGTGGTCATGAAACTCTTGCCAATGTGGAGCTGAACCCATTAGGTCTTCTTATTACTGCTTTTCCCAGTAAAATGTAGCATCTCAAAGCACATCAATTGTCAGTTTTGCCTTCAAGTGATTAGTAAAAAAAAAAAAAAAAAAATCTATTTTCCTTATTTGTTTTTCAATTTTTATATTGAACTTGTGTCTACAAATTAACTCAAAGAAGCTATTTTAAAATAACCTTTCAAATAACCAGGAATTATCTTCAAGCGAAAAGTACATCAACAGCTTTGAATTCTCTACAATTCTCACTATAAAATAATATATGTGCATATATATACACATATGTGTATATATGTGCATATATGTGTATATATATACACACATATGTGTATATATGTGTGTATATATGTGTGTATATATGTGTGTGTATACACACATATATACACGAATATGTGTGTATATATATGTGTATATGTGCATATATATGCGTATATACATGTGTATATGCGTATATACATGTGTATATGCGTATATACATGTGTATATGCGTATATACATGTGTATATGCGTATATACATGTGTATATGCGTATATACATACGTGTATATGCGTATATACATACGTGTATATGCGTATATACATACGTGTATATGCGTATATACATACGTGTATATGCGTATATATATACGTGTATATGCGTATATATATACGTGTATATGTGTATATATATACATGTATATGTGTATATATATGTAGACATATACATATATGTGTATATATATATACACATACATATATATATATACACACACATATGTATATATATTGCTCTGGGCCAATAGTTATTATAAAATTATTCATAATAAAATAGCATCACAATCTATTTTCTCAAAATTTGCACAGTTCAGAAAGATAACTTGTTAAAGAAAGTTTAACAAGTGACTAAGTACTGCTCTTTGAATAAAACAGTACATGGTTATTCTCCCAAGTAATCTACATAGATTGGAGGTGAATGTATTAAGTTATTCATTAAGGAAAGAGGAAAGACTATTTGCTGGCACTGATCCTTAAAATATAAACCAAACAGGGCTCCAGTATCTATGAATTAGAAATTCAGATCAGAGTTGATAAAATACTTAATGCTGAAACTTGATGAGCCCAAGAAGAGCAAGTAAAAGATACAGATGTAAAATGCATTCTTGAAGGGAAATGCAAAGAAGAGAATTTTTTCAAGAGTCATTCTTCCCAGTTGGCAATGCTGTTACAGCATTTTGTTGATGATGAAAAATAAAGTAAAAAGGGCACATAACAGCAGATGGGACATTTCTATTATTATGTCCAGACTCATCAATTTATTATGCTGTTTCATAAGAAAAGACAGTGTTGATCATAGCAGTCAACTTTGAAGAAAATACTCAAGACACACAATCACTAGGCTCACTGGGAATACCCCAGGCTCCTGCTTTTAGGCACGTGCAGTCTTCATGGTTCCTCTCATCTATGAGAGAGAATCCATCATGGCTTGTCCAAAATGCCACAGGTAACATGAAACGCCGTTACCATCAAGAGAAGTGGAGGCTTAATAGTTTACTGTTATCTATTGACTTGCTCTGTGGAGAGTATTGAACCTGAAAAAATTGCTTTATTGAGAACCTTTTGCCTACAAAAACAAAAAAATTATCAAGAATTTGCTAAATCAGCACTTGCCCTCAGAGAATATCTATGCAGCTAGTTACCTGTGAATATGTTGCACATGGAAAAGTGAAATCTAGTACCAAGAAGAGATAACTGACTACAAGGACACTCAAGCATCTATCATTGTCAACAATTCTTTTTGGAGATTATGTTAAAAGTGAATACTTGGGGCACCTGGGTGACTTGCCGGGGTCCAGCCCCAGCAGGTCCAGGGGTTCCCAAAGGATGAATGGTGTCAGCAAAAAGTAACAAATAGAGGGGCGCCTGGGTGGCTCAGTCGGTTAAGCGTCCGACTTTGGCCCAGGTCACGATCTCACGATCCATGAGTTCGAGCCCCGTGTCCGGCTCTGGGCTGATGGCTCAGAGCCTGGAGCCTGCTTCTGATTCTGTGTCTCCCTCTCTCTCTAACCCTCCCCCGTTCATGCTCTGTCTCTCTCTGTCTCAAAAATAAATAAACGTTAAAAAAAAAAGTAACAAATGGACACAGACAACAGCAGTGTGTTAGACTAGCCACTTTATTGTGGCAAGTGTGGCGTTCTATTTGTTAGCAATTTCCTTGTAGAGTGCATCATCTATGTTTCTCGGCATTACCTAATTCTAAAAACGTTCCTTTGTGTAATCACCCATTAAGGAACAATATAGTTATTTTCTTGTAACGTTCCCTCCTGCCCTTTTGCTTGTTGATTAATTTCTTCATATTATTTTCATTATGTATCTACGTTTGTCTATAGTCTATAAAGCATTTGCTTTGCTATTTTCTTGAAAGGTCATCTATCTCTCAACAATTCAAGTGGAACGTTTACAGGGACATGACTTCTTAATTGTTTCTTTGAACCATTTGAGGTATAAGGAACAAAAATATTCCCTTTGGTCTGGGGTGCTGGGAGGGAGCCAAGAGAGCTCTGGGAACACACGCCTTATGCATTCCCAGAGAGACAATGTGTACCTAGGAACTAATGAACTATTCTGTACCTTAACCTACCAGGCCCAATCATCATATGGAATGACTCCTGGGGGCCAAGCAGGCCTAGGGGTTGGAGTAACTTGTATCTATAGTTGCAACATTGCAATGTATAGATACATTCCTTTGTTGCTGGAGTGGGGCTTTCAAACCCATTTGTCCCCTCCTTGGCTGGGAAATATATGGGGCTATCTTTCCTTTAGGTAGAGGAGTCTTTACAGGGGGGTGGCAAGGGCTGGATGTAGGGCCGCATAATTTCTCTGCAGAATCTTTCTTCTTTCCCCAGTGGTTCTTTTCCCAGGGGCCTGTCATGGGCAGTTCCCCAACAGACAATTCCCCAGGTACTTTCATTGGTAGGGGGGCTGCCCCAACCAACGCTAAGGACAAATTACATAAAAGCAGGAGTACAAGAAGCTTCACTGTAGGTGGGTTGCCAGGTAGTCCCAATCTGTCCACCGCCCAGGCCCTGCCATCAGGCTGGTTGGATAGCTTGGCTTCTGGCAGTGGCTCAGTCATTTAAGTGAATGATTCTTGGTTTTGGCTCAGGTCGTGATCTCATGGTTGGTGGGATCGAGCGCCATGTCGGGCTCTGCACTGACAGCATGGAGCCTGCTTGGGATTCTCTCCCTCTCCTTCTCTCTCTGCCCCTCCCCTGCTCATTCTCTCTCTCTCTCTCTCTCTCTCTCTCTCTCTCTCAAAAATAAATTTTAAAAAAAGTGAATTCTTAAAAAAGTCAGGATTGCTGTAGTTGGTATATAAAAAAGGGGGAGAAATTGCTAATAACAAAATAAGTAAATATTAAATTTTTGTTATTTCCTTCTTTGAGTAAATTCCCAAGATGAATTACCTTAAAATATTTGCAAGCACTAGAATAGTAAAATATTTGCAAGCACTAGATGCTTGTGACCAAGGCTCATTGCTTTTTGTGAACTCCTAGTAATGAATAAATTTGAGTAAAAACTGCACACAAGAACCAAAAGACCTCAATAACTGGATTGTCTCAGTCTGGGAGTGTTCTGCTTTATTAAATTTCTGATGGCCTTAGGTTTGAATATAAATCCCTTCCAGGTACTAGATTATTATATATAACCCTTGGAGTGAACATATATTTGAAGTCACCACTATGAATGTCAATTATCATAGTGTCATTTCTTAGGCATAAAAACAATCCAAACTCCTCTCCTGGAATCTACTATATGGTTACCAAACCTCTGATCTTAGTTTATTTTCTATTTGCCTCTTCCAGTTAAAATCAAATGTAGAAGTGACTGCCACTGAGAGGGTTCCAGTTAGTTGAAATTTTTCTATGTTCTGTTCACTTTAAAAATGTTAAAATGTGATTTAGCAATCGAAAGACAGTACATCGACAAAAAAAAAAAATTGTAAATTTGCCTTTTACCAAGTGTTTACGCATGCACAGTTATCTGATTGTCACAATAACGTTGTGAAATAGATAAAGGTGTTCCTACAGTGAAAAATGCAAACTCAAAAAGTTTATATCATCCTTGACTCTACTTTTTCTCTCAAAATTCCTATCCAATCTGTTTCTAATTCCTCCTTGCTCCACTCTCAAAAGGAATCTAGAATCCAACCACTTCTTACCACTTCCACAGGCAGCCACCTCCTGAGCGACACCATCATCTTTCACCTGGATTACTACAATAATGGTCTCCCTGTTTCAAGTTACTTCTCAAGTCAGCAGCCACAGTGATCATTTTAAACATGAAACAGATCTTGCTACTCCTTTGCCCAAAACCCGCAATGGATCCCACTTCACTTGGGGTAAAATCTGAATGAAGACCTTAGTGTGCCATACGAGGCCCTACTTAACTCTAGTCCTCTGTATCCCTTGTGCATTACCTTCTATTTCCCCTTTGCTCACCTTGCTAGAGTCACCCTAGTCTGTATACACTTCTTCAATCACACACACACAAGGCCTGTTCCTGCTTTGGACCCTTTGAGCTGGCTTTACCCGCTGTTTTAACACTTGCCTTCAATATCCCCATGGCTTCCTCCCTTAGCCACTTGAAATCAGATCAGTTCTCACTTCTTGGTGAGACCTACTCTGAACACCTATTTAAAATTGCAATTATCCTCAGACTCCAAATCCCCCCTTTGTCTTGAGTCCCTTTGCTTTTATTTTTTTAGCCACCACACTTAGGACTTAAAACTCTGAAATCTCCTACCCTTGCCTGCCTGTTAGAATGGAAACTCACAAAGGCAGAGATTTCTATCACTGCTGCATCCCGAGTGCCTAAAATAGTTCCTGAAACACAGAAGTCTCTCAATAAAAATCTTCTAAATAAGTAAATTATAGAAACATATAAGTGAGGTGCTCAACGGCATTTTTTTCTTAGTTGTTGCCATTGTTTCTTTGTTTTGTTGTCTTGGCTAATTGGGTTAGTTAGAACAGCACCGTTATGATCTGGGAGCTTCTTTACTTGGGATTGGTTATAACACTTGGTGAGCCAAGAAATGACTGAGAAAAGTAAAAAAAAAAAAAAAAATATATATATATATATATATATATGTGTGTGTGTGTGTGTGTGTGTGTGTATGTGTGTATATATATATGTGTGTATATATATATATATATTAATATATATATAGTATGTATATATATATATATATATATATATATATATGCACACACACAATTCCTTGAAGTAGTCTGCAAAATTTAAACAATTTAGTATTTTCACTGTGAAATAGGGTACTGAGCTTAGTCATGACCCCTGGGCCAGAAGGGATCATAAAGAGTCTCCATCTGTCCCATACAGTAACATTAGAAGGATTAAGTGAAATGCAAATAAGGAGAAGATGTAGGGTTTCATTAAATTTAGGAGCCAGGAAGAGACAAGGGAATTGGCTGATGCCCAAAACACAATGCGCCTCATGTGTCCAGAAAATATACAGAGATATTTCTTGTCAAATGATCTCTGTTATCTACTGTGTTACCAGGGGACTCCAGTGTCACATCTGTGGGAGGTTGGCCCCCAGGAACCATAATAAAGGATTAGGGAATGTGGGCCAATTATATCCATCACCATTCAAGATTGACAATGCACTCCCATTATTCTAATGACCTCCAAACAAAAACACAAACAAAACAAAAAAGGAAAAGAAAATAAGGAAATACTAGGATTGTATTCCTATCAAGGACTCAGGACACTGCATTCTAATTAATCTGGAGAACCTTATTTACAGTCTCTCCAAACCCAGTCTCCTGAAAACATTTAAACAGAATTTTCCAATGTGTTCCCTGTATTGATTTTTTTCCTTGAAACTTAATAAGAAAAATCATCATGTGGTTGATGCAAAGATGCAACCCTTTTTAATCAGCTTTCTTACTACATTATGTTTATGATCAAAAGTTTGCCTTTAACGTCTAGACAATACTGTAAAATGAATCTCAGTGCTGGCAATGAGCAATCCTACAAATATTCACTTAAAGATACACTGTCCCAATGGAATTGACTCTATTTTAGTACCAACGTCTTGATTTAAGCTGACATGCTGTATTAGAAATCTTATTTGTAAAGAAGTCAGTAGAATAAAACTATTTAAGCATTCACTTGATTTTAGCCAACCATATAAAGATTTACCCCAGAACTTAAGCATGCATTAAAGAAGGTACAGCCTTTGAATTTCCATTTGTGCACAATACTGTCTAGTCTTAAAATCTGGACAATGTAGTCCATTATTAGAAAATGTGCCAGACTATTGGAAAAAAGAAACATCTGCATAGACTTAGTCAAATTGTTTTACTCCATATTCTTTAAGCAAAGGATATCTTCAAGTCCTTCCACAAAATACTACTTTTAGGAAAAGGTGCAATATACTTTGTTCACAGAAAGATCAACTTTCTGTAATATGAAAAGCATGTAGGTTTGATGTTAGGTAGACATGGGCTCAACTCCTGACTGTATCATTTACTTAACATGAAATATTTGGTGTATTGCTTAAGAGAGTCTCAGTTTTCTCGTCTGTAATATGGGAATAATAGTGACTAACTTCGATAGCTTGTTTATGATGGTTATCAAATATATGTAAATCATCATACACATAGGAAGTACTAAAATAAGAGAGTGCTTTGCTGGCTCAGTTGGAAGAACATGCAACTCTTGATCTTGGGGTTGTGAGTTCAAGCCTGACATTGGGTGTAGAGATTACTTAAATATTTAACAAAAAAAAAAGAATATAATCTTTTTTTAAAAAGGGGGGGTCACAAGCACTAAAATAAATGGGAGTTATTTTTCATATTCTAAAAAGTAATCATACTGATATGCTAAAATACCTCAGTAGCCTAAATAAAGAGAATATGGCTAACCAAAGGATTATAATTTCTTCAAAAGTTATTCTCATTTATCTTTCCTCTCCTTTCTCACTGCTGTCAGCCCTCTGGAGACTTCTATCTCTCACACAATCATGAAAATGCCTTCCTAAAACTTCTCCTCAGCCCTACCGTCCTAACTCCAACATACCTGATTGATTAGCTTCCAGATCAGTCTATCTGGTAATATACCCCTTTGACAATATAATTTCCTCCTATCAAAAACTTGGGGCAACTCCCAGTTACATACCAAATAAAATCGAGACTTCTGAATTTTATATTTAAGGCTCTCCAGAACATTACACAAATTGCTTTTTCTGCCTGATCTCCCCTAATTCGTGGACACACACCCTGTATTTCAGTCATTATGGCCTACCCACTGTTCTACCATATTGGGGGAGGGCACAGGAAAGAGTGGAACATAAACACAACAGGGATGAGCTATCATGGGTACCCAGCTCAAGGTGATGTTTAAATTTGGCAGCTGTTTACCACTAGCTCTTCCTCCAGAAACAAATCCCATTTTTCTCTACAGACTGCCTTCTTTTTTGTCTTAGAGAACTGTGAGGTGTCTGTTAAAGATTCAGATCCTCTTAGGTGGTTTGAGCTGGAATGCTTAGAATTGAAGTGGTCTTGGCATTATAGGAAACAGAAAGTACACACAGAGATCTGAGAAAGAGTCTTTGTCCCACAGTCAGAGGAGCAGTTAAATCTACCTGGGAGGATTTTTCCACACTCATGGAAAGGTACTATACATCAGAAAATGCCAAGCGCCCACCAGGGGGTGATAAAGCCACTAATGAGAGCTCAAAGGGAAAACATTTCCAGACCGTGGTCAAGGTGACAACAGCACATTTTCTCTTCTCTCTTTCAGGACGCCACTTTTGATTACTCATATTATGAAATAGGAGTTTTATTGTGTAATTTTAGCCTGAAATCTAATTCAAAGAATATGGGGTGCTCACTCATCAAAACCTTAATGTTTGCAGAGCATCACTTGCTGCCCTGGTGATGGCAGCTCCCATAAAGTCTCCAAAGTCAGAAAAACAGCAGCTTCTTGATTATTTGTGTTCCCTGGTTTCCCAGGAAAAGTTCCAGCAGCTGAGGGGTTTGGTGTTGTACAAATAAACACTCTGTCTGAGCCTTCCGGCCTCTATGAGCTTGCCATGCTATGCCTTCTCCCTGCAACTTGCTCTGTTCAAATCCTTCCTATACTTGTGGATCCAGCTCAGTAGTTATCTGCCATGAAGCTCCTCTCATTCCCTACTCCTCTTCCCTGGCACAAAGTTTCTCCTCCTCCTTCTTCTTAGATCATAGACAATCTTGTATTTATTTGTGCTCTTTTTACAGTCCTTTTTGTAGTTGAAACAAAGAAAGGGTTGGTTGAGGGGGGTTGATCTTGTTTTGCATTTATAATTTTGTTATTCCTATATAGCGTCTAGTATAGGACCTTATACACAGGAGGCACTCAGTAAACACTGGCTACGAAAATGATTCAAAACAAAGCGTTTGTCAGCACCCCAAGTCATGTCTCAGAATTAGGGGAAATCATTTGAAGCGAGGCTTGGAGTCTGATTAAAGGACAAGAGACAAAGTAAAGAAGGAGATAGGGTAGCAAAGTATGCTCTAGGCAGAAAGAATTCCTTGCACTTATGTAGGGAGGTCAGAAAAAACACGGAAGGTTGAGAGACTACAGTAAATTCAGCGTCATGGGAGTGGAACAGTGTTTGCTCACATTTGAGAAGACACCGGAGAGTAAGTCTAACGAGCTATGAGGAGTTGTGGACAACGTCTGTCCCTCGAGGACACGCAGGCAGACCTGGGTGGCTCCCCAGCAAAGCAGAGCCTTTTATCTTCTCATTCAGCCTTCTACTAGTTTCCCAGGACAATGGTAACAAAGCACTTAACAAATCATGTAACTCCATGGCTTACCACAGTAGGAAATTTTTCCCTCACAGTTTCAGAGGTCAGAAGTCCAGAATCAAGGAATTAGCAGGGCCCTGTTCCCTCCCAAGCCTCTCAACTGCTACAAACCTCTAGCTGTTTCCCAGAGGAGCTTAGATATGTCTGATAGATACCCTGTTGTCATAGTACAGGCAGCTCTCTTCCTCGCAAAGCCAGGAGGCAAAAGGACCATAGAGCCAGGTCGACTTACAACCACTGCTCCTTCTTGATCTGTAGATCCTAAAGCTCAGTGTAAGCCCCCATGCCAGATTTCCTCCGTACCCAATGGTTGTGCTTTGCTAAGGAGGTGTCCCTCCCTACCATAGGATTTCTACCTCTCTTCAAATGTCTATTAGGAAAATCCTTATTAGACTGAACTGTGAAGGAAGGCACATTTCAAGTTCTCCCTCATAAAGCTTCTACATACTAAAAAATAAAAAATTATAGGTGTATATATAGGTATATATAAATATATATTACATATAACATATGCATGTAAATATATGTGTACGTGTACGTGTACGTAATACGTGTACGTGTATGTATATGTGTATATATGGCATTGCTGCCAAACCTCACACTGGCTTCTCCAAGTCTGTGCTCCAGCGCATCCATGATATCCAGTTACCTGCATAACTTAAACATTTTAGAAACTCAACAGGAAGCAGACAAGAGTCATACTGACTTTCTTTAGAGGTCAAATAATGAGAAGCCAAATTTCAAAATGTCTTCTCAATCTCTGGCTCTCAAGAGACAGAACAATGATAATTGATGCAGGGGATACAATCTGAAGTCTTTTTTTTTTAAAGCTAGTTGCCAGTAATGACTGCATCTTATAGTTTGTGTAAGTTCTTTTTAGATCAGGATGGGAAAAAATGTAGTTCCATATCCAGTCTCTGATGCCCCTCAACCCAACCAATGACTTCACCCCTCTTCTCTTCCTGTTTTCACTCATAACGAGGAAAGCTTGGGCTTGTATCACCTAAGGATCGAGGACCAATAAATGGGACCACAGGACTGTGTGGTATGGCCTCGGCTCAGAGGAGTGTGTACACACTGGGGAGAGGGGTTAAGGAGGGTTTGATATGGTCACCTGTCGTGCAATTTTAGAACTTGAGTTACAGTTGATTTCACTTAGGATACTCAGAGCCATGGAAGCACAGGGCCAGCCTGGGGTCTGACAGAAACAGACCTTCTGACATGGGCTCCAGTGCATAGAACTGACATACATTTAGAACGCTCCCTCATTTCAGCAGCAGAAACCTGCATCAAGTGGAGGTCCTGTCGATGCTGTACCTCTGGCCTACCTCCTTGTGTATCATGTACCCAGTGGAGTGCTGGATCTCACTCTCAGGAAATTTGTGAGCCAGTTCAATACACTATGTTAAAAATAATATAAACTTACAATTAAATTTTATCTAGAAAGAGGTAATCGATATAATGGAATAGATATACATTAATTCTTAATTATTTCTTTACAGCTTACTAATTCACCAGGGCTGAGGTATCATCTCTAAGGGCTCAGAATTTATTTGCTTTGTCCACTATGGGCTTCACATCACCTGGCACAGAGACGGAAACCAGTTCCCCCATCTCTCAAAGACAGTCGTAGGAATTCATGGACAAACGGATCTGCAATAGACATATTGAATTTGTCTCTGATTTTCTCCTTCAAAGTATGGTTGGGATTTCCTCAGATCCTAACATCCAAATTTACAGTCTTTTTGTTATGTCTGGAAACATAAAGAGGGCAAAGGAAAAGAACCAAAGAGGGTGGGGAAAGGATGTAGAACAGACAGTCTTGCCTCTAGGAGTCCTTAAGGCTGTGTTGTCACCCAGTTTGTCAAGCAAGCAGCACCTCTTCTAACGTTCGTTTGGCAAGAAAATCAACACTTAGAATCCTTAGTCCTAACAAATTAGGCAGGATGTCATTTTTAACATTTCTAATGCGATCCATTTCCACCTGAGGAAAGGCAACCTATCTCTTTGGAGCCAGTTACACCCTTCTAAGAACAGTCTACTTACATTGAACCACTGCAGGATGGAATACTCCACAAAACTGAGATGCTTACTAAGTAGCAGATAGAAGCACTTAGGGTCATATTTCTTACTATTGCACTTACATGGTTATAAAGCTAAGCTGTACAAGGTCTTAAATGTGTAGTGGAATAGATGCTGTCAGTGCCAATTCAAACTCCTTATCCATATCTCCCTTGCTGACCAAGTCATGATTGTGTTTGGGCTATTCACCATCCTCCACTTGGCAATGAGCTCCCATCTTCCACTCAGAGCTAAATCTTCATTCTTCCAAATCTAGTATAGTAATCCCATTCCCCTTGCTAGTGATTGGCTAAGAGCTGGGTATATATGATGCATTTGTGGTCAACAGTGTTCTGCAAGGGACATTGAGGAAGCTTTCCCATGAATTAAAAAGAAAAGCACACCAGAAGAGATGGTCCCTCTGTTTTCACTGGGAATTCTTAACTTTTTTTTTCTCTTAATGTTTATTTATCTTTGAGAGCGTGAATCCAGGAGGGCAGAGAGAAGGGAACAGAGGATCCAAAGCAGGCTCTGTTCTGACAGCAGAGAACTCGATGTGGGGCTCGAACTCACTAACCAAATCATGAGATCATGTCTTCAGCTGAAGTCCAACACTTAAACGACTGAGCCACCCAAGCGCCCTGACACGCTTCGTCAAGTACATTGTACCATAGCAGCTATCCTGTAACCACGATAGGAGATTGCTTGGTGAGGCTAACTTGAGAATCTTTGAATTGCTTAATTCTGCATCCCTGGAGCTGCCCTGTCCCAGAATTTCATGCAATTTAAAACATCTTTATTGTTCAGGCCAGTAGTTTTCAATGTGCTGTCTCCCCATCATGAGCATGAGCCTCACCTGAAAGCTTTTTAGAGCTACAATAGCTTTCCCTTAACCACAATTCTATTTTTATGATTTCAGTTACCTGCAGTCAACAGTGGTCTGGAAGCAGGTGATCTTCTTTTAGACAATAGTCGGAAGGTCATTTGTAGCCTAACACTAAGTCACAATAGCTATGTCATCTACCTCAATTCATTTCATCATGTAGACATTTTATTATCTCCTATCATTACAAGAAGAAGAGTACAGGGGCTCCTGGGTGGCTCAGTCGGTTAGGTATCCGACTTCAGCTCGGGTCATGATCTCGCGGTGCTTGAGTTCAAGCCCCGTGTCGGGCTCTGTACAGCTCAGAGCCTGGAGCCTGCTTCAGATTCTGTGTCTCCCTCTCTCTCTGCCCCTCCCATGCTCATGCTGTCTCTCTCTGTCTCAAAAATAAATAAACATTTAAAAAAACATTTAAACAACCATTTTTTAAAAATTTAAACAAAAAGAAGAGTATAGTACATTAAGATATTTTGAGAGAAAGATCACATCCATGTAATTTTTAGTATGGTGTATTATTTTAATTATTTTATTTTATTAATAGCTACTGTTGTTTATCTCTTATGGTGCCTTATTTATAAATTAAACTTTATCACAGGTATTATGTAATGGAAAATCATAGTGTATCTAGGAGTTCTGTACTTCTGTGATTTCAGGCATCCACTAGGGGTCTTGAAATGTATCCTCTGCTGATGGGGGGGGGGGGGAAGGGACTATTTTAATTTTTAGGATTATAAGAACTTTCCATTCCTTCCCTACTCAAGTTTTAAAATCATTTTCTCAGGACTTTAGTCTCTTTTTTTTGCTTGTTAGAGTCTACTTTCAAGAAATTATATGAAATTATTTTCTTTAAAAATTTTTAACTTTCCACTTTGTAAGGCCATTCATTTTCATTCAGGAAAGAAATAGCCTGTTATACATTTGATGTGTCAGGCAATCTTGCATCATTTTTTAAAATCACTATTATTTGAGGTAAATAAACCTCACTTAATAGGCTTAACATTTGCAAACAATTAATTTTACAGCTAGAGATAACACCTCAGCATTAGCGCTATTCACACTTGACAATGCAAACACATCTATTTGCATACTTACACTCAGATTTTCAAACATATCCTTATTAGAGGCAGTTTCAGAGAAAACATAGCCTCTCTGGGATTTATGTTGTTCAACATTAAATCTATTCAATAACGCTTCTTTGTTCGTCTTGATACAATTTTAGCCTAATAATCAAAAGATGTATTATTATTCCTGGAAGTTCATGTAGAGTACTTAGTTGAATATGGTAGAATCTTTGGATCTCAGACTTCCTCCCACATCATTAAGAGCTTACATCAACTGTCCTATCCCAAATTGTATTTATTCTTTTTTGCCCAGCCCTTGATACTCTGCTTCCACAGAGATCTTAGAGAGGAAATCAAGAATAATTTACACATTTTTATTTATTGCCTTTTTTAGGGTTTTCGTAATAACTACTTTTGACAAAATTCCAAGGTATTTTAAAGGAATTCATATTTTGTCTATTTCATGATGGGCACGGGTCTGTTAAATGAGCACTAAAATCCTTGGCATTAGCTAAAATCAAATGACAAATAGCAGCTCACACTTCTTTTACTATACTGACCTACCTGCAAGCTTTATCCCTTCCTTATCTATACAGCCATTCTTGGGAAGGGCAGTGACTTGATGGGTCTTCCATCAAGTGTTAGCCTACAGAGGAGGCTTCACCAATCAAATGAAGCAATGCCATCTGCCTAGTCTTTATTTCACATGGCTAAATATTGCTAAATTCCAAGTATGAAAATTATAAAGCAAAGAAATAATTACCAAATCATCTGCATCTCTGTTTTACTTTAATATATAAGCCTTGATGCATAATAGTTCAAAGAAAGCAACTGTGACTATTTCAGTGTCATGTCAAAAAAGGTATCTGATAAAACTCAGCTTCCATTTCTCAATGTCCTCAATTATTTTTTAATGGATACATGTTTACTTCTATAATAGGATTGTGTAAAATACAGCTCTCAAATTTCTCAAAATTAAGAAATAATGTATGATTAATTGTGAATGCCTAGAAACTGAAATCAGGAACAAGATAAAGATGCTCATCATCCCCACTGGCATTTTCGGTAATGCTAGCCAACACACTTAGATAGGAAATTAAAAAATAAGAATATAAATATTAAAAACAAAGAAATAAAATTTTAATTATTTATGAATGCTATGATTGTTTATTTGGAAAACCCAAGATTATCTATTTTAAAATAATTAAAACAGTAAGGTGTATCTTTAAAAAAAATTGTTTACAAAATTAGTGTGCAAGATCAATACCTTTCACAGACATCTTCCTACAGTTCTGCATAATGTGCTTCTAAAAAACGTTACCAATGTAAAACAATGAATCTACACTAGAGTAGAGAGACGTGGAACATAAGAATCTTTATGAACCTATTAAGTAAGTAGAGGTGTTTCATTAATAAGTTAGGTAATAAGTAAGGCAATTAAATAAAGCCCTTAGGGGTGCCCAGATGGCTCAGTCAGTTCAACTTCGGATTTGGACTCAGCACAAGACCTACCAGGTTGTAAGTTAGAGCCCAATTGGGTTCCACCCATGCTGACAGTGCACTGCTTCCTTGGTATTCTCTTTCCCTTTCTTTCTCTAACCCCTCACCCCCAACTTGCGCACTCGCACACATGTGCTCTATCAAAATTAATAAACCTTAAAAAAAAATGAAGCGCTTACATGCATTTTCACAGTTACCCCTAGAAACTACCTCTGGATCCTGAGTTATTTTTCTCACTACCTCTGGATCCTGAGGAAATCTTGGCTCCTGTATGGTTTCATCAGTGTCAAAGTTCATTAGTTCCTTTTGTACATCAATTTCTCTCATCATTGTGTCATTATCTCAAGTGAGGGCTCTCTTTCCAAACGGATTCAGAAGCTTCTTTGTTTGGTAAAACCTTCACCAAAACTTCACCTAGTACTAGTTAGAAATGAATATAATAATGGCTTTACTGAGCCCAGAGCCATAAGATAATTATAAAACCTCCAGTTACAAACCACCTTTTAAACACCATCTTTAATATCATTTTTCCAACATTTCATTTAGGTGTTTTAATTTTGGATACTTCCTTCACAACTGAATGCAATTGCATACAGACAATGCATACTCATTTGAAGCTTGTTTGAGATTTTGGGCACAACAGAGTATTTCCACTTTTGCCTTGATTATAACTAATTTTAGGAGACCTGTGCTTCTTAAGTATTAGCTTTTTTATTTTTCATTTTTTCCATTCATTTTTACATAAAATTTATTATAAAAAATAATATTCAAATATAGACACCAAAGTATCCAAACCACCAAAACTCAACTAGTAACTGTTAGTACACAGGCCACCATAAATAATAGCTTAAATTATGTGTTCATTAGTTGAGAGATGAAAGCCCAAATTCAGCAAATGAAAAAGTAGTTTGGAAGTATTACATCTTCTAATGTACAAATGCACATGTTGCATGAGACACAAAATTACAAGAATGACCACAGAGACAAAAATAAATAGAAAGGTTCATTTTTAAAAATTTCACAATAGCAATTTAAAATTTAAGGTAATAATTTAAGAATAAATTTCTTCTAGGTATCTACTGCTATGTAATAAATCACCCTGAAACTTGGTGGCCTACAAAAAGAACAATTATTTTACTATGTTTCATGATGTCTTAGGGTCTGGCATTCAAAAAGACCCCAAATGGAAGGTTTTAATCAGGATATCACTTGAGTCTGCAGTCAGATAGTGACTGGAGCTGACATGTGAGGGCATGGAAGCAGCTGAGGGTTGATACCTTTTTGTTAGAGTCTGGGGGCTTCTACAGTCAGTTTCTCCATATGCTACTTTGGAGTCTCACAAAATGGCAGCCTCAAGGCAGCTGAAGGCCTTACGAGTGAGTATTCCAGCGTAAAAAAAAAAAAGGAAGGGAAAAAAAGGTGCATCACAGCCTAGTCTTTCATGGAAAGGAAAAGCCTCTTATGGATTATCCTTATAAGTCACCAAGCATCATTGCCACTGCATTCTGTTGGTTACAAGTAAGCCACAAACCCACCCAAACTGGACTCTACCTCTTGATGGGGAAACAGCCAGATTTACAAAAGTATATGGTATAATATATAATATTGCAACCATCTTTGGAAAAACAGTCAACCACAAAATATAATCGGAGTTATGCAGAGCCAACGTGGAAAAAACTACATAGCCTTAACAAAAGTAATTAAATGGGGATTTTTAAGTGTATGAAGAGACGTTCTACATGACAGGTCATTAAGGAGTTGTAAATTAAAACTACAATGTGGCATCACTACACACACCTATTAGAATGGCCAAATCCAGAACACTAACACCACCAAATGATGGTGAAGACATGAAGCGAAGGGACCTCTCATTCATTGCTCATGAGAACGCAAGATGGTACAGCCACTCTGGAAGATAGCTTGGCAGTTTCTTACAAAATTACACATATTCTAACCACATGATCCAGTAATCATTCTCCTTAGTAAACACCAAGGAAATACTCAAATAAGTTGAAAAAATGTGTCCACACAAGAATGTGCGAACATATTTATAGAAGCTTTATTTGTAATTGCAATAAACTTGGAAGCAATAGAGATGTCCTTCAGAAGTGAATGGATAAATAAACTGTGGTATATGCAGACAATGGAAAATAATTCCGCACTAAAAAGGAATGAACTATAAATCCATGAAAAGTCATGGAGGAAACTGAAATACCTATTATTAAATGAAAGAAAGCTATTTGAAGAGGCTACATACCATATGACTCCAAATACATCAATTCTGGGAAAGGCCAAACTACAGAGACAGCAAAAGTGTAAGTGGTTGCCAGGACCTGGAGGGAAGGAGGGAGTAATAGAAGAGCACAGAAGATTTTTTAGGCAGTAAAACTATTCCGTATCATAATTTAATGGTGGGTAGATGTCATTATAGATTTGTTAAGACCTACAGAATAAAAACACTAAGAGTAAACTCTAATGTATAGTGAACTTTGGGTGATAATGATGTATCACTATAGGTTCATCATTCATAAAAAATGTAGTATTCTGATGTAGATAGTGTGGGAAGCTGTACCTTCTGCTCAATTTTACTGTAAACCTAGAACTACTTTGAAAAAAATGAAACCTTTTTTTTTTAAAAGGAGGTAAGAATTAGGTTAATAGAGGTTCTTGGGTGGTAAGACTTGATATCATAACGATGCCATTGCTCTCAACATAAATGAGTTTAGCACAATCTCAGTCTAAATTCCAATGGGATTTTATTTTGAAACTTGAAAAAATGTATTTAGGCTGATCTTCAAGACTAAACTATTAACCTGAGGACATAATTAAAGAGTCAAAGGCCAAAGGAAAATACTAAATTCCTAAGAGTGCTGTGTGCATTAAAGGAATGCCAGAGGCAAACAGTCAGAAAGTCCTGGACTATAACAAGCACTCAATCCATATTAGCTATTCTTGCCATTACTAGATGTAAATAAAATAATATTACTCTTGGTGCAGTTCTCAAGGTAGAAAACGAATAAAAACGGTCTGAAGTGAAGTATCTATGATGAATGTATTATAGCAGTAAAGGAAAGGAAAATAGGGTGCCTGGGTGGCTCAGTCGATTGACTGTCTGACTTTGGCTCAGGTCATGATCTCATGGTTCGTGGGTTCAACCGCCACATCAGGCTCTGTGCTGACAGCTCAGAGCCTGAAGCCTACTTTGGATTCTGTGTCTCCCTCTCTCTCTGCCCCTCCCCCACTCATGTTCTGTCTCTCTTTCTCCAAATAACAAATTAAAAAAAAAACATTAAAAAAATTAGAAAAAAAAAGGAAAGAAAAGAAATGGTTTGGTAATGAGAAGGGTAGTGAAATCCGGAGGGACCGTTTTAAGATACAAGAAACAAGAACATATTAGTGTGTTGTGTCTATCAATGTATGGAGAGGGAGGGGAAAATGATGGTACATGAGGGTTAAAAGTTTAATTTCAGGAGCCCTTTCCTTGAGTGGATAATAAATAATAAGAACATCATGTGCAAGGGGAGGATTGGTGCTGCACCAGCAGTTTACCCCTACTCTCAGGAGAGGGGGCAGCGTTATGGGCACAGACACTAGTCAGAAACCAGAGGTATACCGCCAAGTCTAGTAGATTATGATCTGTGGGAGGAGGACCCAGCAAACTGCATTCTAACAAGCTCCCTAGATGATCCTTATTCTCAAAATAATTTCAAAACTACCCCTCTGTACAGCACATGCATTTGACATATGGGGAAACTGAGGCCCAAAAGAACCAAAATAATTACCCAAGGTCAAACAACTGATTTGTAGCATTATCAGGACTAGCATTCAGCCCTAATAAAAGATGAGCCTATAAAATAAAAGAAAGTTTTACATATATTAATTAAAGGTTGTTCCATAACCACTTAGTCATTTAGGCTTAGTAAGAACAATCTAAATCACATTTTCACTATGAAATATGATACCAAGTTAATGATATTAAAATCTAAACTGAAGAAGAGTTACTTGGCTTAGAAACTCTCTCAAACTCTAGAAACATGAATGTGCACAGTGCCCTGTATCACATACAAATAATTCGTTTAAGATTTCTATTTAGTATGACCCACCTTTCTGTTAAAAAAAAAAATTCTGCTATGCCAGTTATTAAACCCTGCTGATTGGTTTAGAATACAATTTGGATACAATTTGATAATTATTTACTCAAACACTTTTCCTGAAATGTAGATTAAATTAATGACTTTCATTGTCTTACCAGTTCCAAATTAAGTTCACTCAGAAGAATTACCGTTTCAAACCCTCTTGTACTGTTGGTGGGAATGCAAACTGGTGCAGCCACTCTGCCAACTAGTATGGAGATCCCTCAGAAAGTTAAATGTAGAAATACCCTACAATACAGCAATTACATTACTAGGCATTTACCCAGAAGATACAAAAATACAGATTCAAAGGGGCACATATACCCTGATATTTATAGCAACATTGTCAACAATAGCCAACCATGGAAAGAGCTCACGTGTCCATTGACCGAAGAATGGATAAAGAAGTTGCGGTATATATAATAGAATATTCCTCAGCCATCAAAATAAAATCTTGTCATTTGCAACAATGTGGATGGAGTTATAATGTATTACGAGAAAGACAAATATTATGAGAGAAAGACAAATACTGTATGATTTCACTCATATGTGGACTGTAAGAAACAAAACAGATAAACATATGGGAAGGGGAAAAATAAGAGAGAGGAAAACAAACTTAAGAGACTTTTTTTAAAATTTAAAACCAAGTTAAGATACTCTTTATGATAGAGAACAAACTGAGAGTTGATGGAGGGAGGTAGGCGAGGGATGGACTAAATGGGTGATGGGTATGAAGGAGGGCACTTATTGTGATGAGCACTGGGTGTTACATGTAAGTGATGAATCACTAAATTCTACTCCCAACAACAGCATTACTCTATATGTTAACTAACAAAATTTAAATAAAAATTTGAAAAAAATTACCTTTTCAGCATGGATTAAATACATTCATGCTGAGCAACACAATTGTAATGAAGAATTTTCTTAAGTGTGGAATATAAAGTTTCCTCATAATAATATGCCTCTAGTTAAAAATTTGGAATATACTCTGATGATCCACCGCCTTCTCAAAAAAAATCATAGAAAAAGGTAAACAATGTTGGTGTTGAGAGAAAAGAGTAGACACATCATTTAAAGCACAAATAACTGAAAACTTTTAGTAAAAGATATCTAGGAACCAAGCTATGCATTTACTGGGCTGAAAAGTCAGTCTCTAGATGTAAGAGTTGATTTCCGTGTGTGTGTGTGTGTGTGTGTGTGTGTGTGTGTTTTACTGATAAGACTATATAATGGAGAGGCTACCTCCACTATTAAAAAAAAAAAAAAGCATAAACCACACAACTGTTCTATAATCAATCACTAACATAATTCACATTTCACACCAAGCTGTCAGTATATAATGATCCTTTAAAAAAAATTCTTTGTTGGTTTCAACTCTATTATATGAAAAACTCCATTACAGAGTCCTAAGTTATGCAAACTCATTTTATCCCTTTGGTGACTAAAAGTGCATTTAAAATAATTATTTATGGTTTTGTTTTCAAATCTTCCAGAAGGATTACCTGGGTTTGTGACATTGTAACCCCTGCTTTAAAGCAAAGCAAAGGCAACACTCACAGCATCCATCCTTCCTGGAATGAGGGTGGGGAAGGGTGAGCAAATTGGAATCATACAAGACTTGAGAGAAAGGGACAAGGTGAGGCAGATACCAAACCAATACAAAATATCTAGGATCACACTGTTATAGAAAGACCACACAAGCCACCTATTAGAGGCTAAGGGTATGTCTGAGACATCACAGTTCCTGAGCCTCATCCACAATCTTCTTCTTAACAGTGTGTGCCTCAGGCACAGGTCCAGATACTAGAATCCTGCCCATGAAACTCTACACCCTATGAAGGCAAGGATCACATTTGGTTTTGTTCACCACCATAGCCTTAGCATTTATCATAGTGCCAGATTCACTGTAGTTACTCAATAAACTTGTGTCAAACCAGCAAATGAATACAAAAATGAATAAATGAATAAACAGGGACCATTTCCCTGAATGGCAACTGGTCAACCAACTAGTTTTTTTCTCTGTCTTGAAGAATTTAAATGTGTGCTCTAAGGAAAGTCACAAAGACCATAGCAAGAAGTAAATAGAAGTCATGATTGAAGGAAAAGCAAAGTAGTTAAGTCAAATTGGTCAATAGTGTAGGAAAAAAAAAACAGAATCCAAGAAACAGAAAAAAAAAAGCCAGCAGGAAAAGTCATGAACAAGCAGAATGTAGCCAGTAGCATAAAGAAAGATAAAACAGAACGCGGGGGAAGATGGCGGCGTAGGAGGACGCTGGGCTCACTGCGCGTCCTGCTGATCACTTAGATTCCACCTACACCTGCCTAAATAACCCAGAAAACCGCCAGAGGATTAGCAGAACGGAGTCTCCGGAGCCAAGCGCAGACGAGAGGCCCACGGAAGAGGGTAGGAAGGGCGGCGAGGCGGTGCGCGCTCCACGGACTGGCGGGAGGGAGCCGGGGCGGAGGGGCGGCTCACCGGCCAAGCGGAGCCCCCGAGTCGGGCTGGCAAAAGCGGAGGGGCCAGACGCACTGTGTTCCGACAGCAAGCGCGACTTAGCATCTGGGAGGTCATAAGTTAACAGCTCTGCTCAGAAAGCGGGAAGGCTGGAGGACAAAGGGAGGGAGAGTTGCTGAGCCCCCGGACGACAGAGCTCAGCTTGGCGGGGAACAAAGGCGCTCGCCAGCGCCATCTTCCCCACCCATCCCCCAGCCAAAATCCCAAAGGGAACCAGTTCCTGCCAGGGAACTTGCTCGCTCCACGCAAACACCCAACTCTGTGCTTCTGCGGAGCCAAACCTCCGGCAGCGGATCTGACTCCCTCCCGCTGCCACAGGGCCCCTCCTGAAGTGGATCACCTAAGGAGAAGAGAGCTAAGCCTACCCCTCCTGCCCCCGTGCACCTTGCCTACCCACCCCAGCTAATACGCCAGATCCCCAGCACCACAAGCCTGGCAGTGTGCAAGTAGCCCAGATGGGCCACGCCAACCCACAGTGAATCCCGCCCTTAGGAGAGGGGAAGAGAAGGCACACACCAGTCTGACTGTGGCCCCAGCAGTGGGCTGGGGGCAGACATCGGGTCGGACTGCGGCCCCGCCCACCAACTCCAGTTATACACCACAGCACAGGGGAAGTGCCCTGCAGGTCCTCACCACTCCAGGGACTATCCAAAATGATCAAACGGAAGAATTCCCCTCAGAAGAATCTCCAGGAAATAACAACAGCCAATGAGCTGATCAAAAAGGATTTAAATAATATAACAGAAAGTGAATTTAGAATAATAGTCATAAAATTAATCGCTGGGCTTGAAAACACTATAGAGGACAGCAGAGAATCTCTTGCTACAGAGATCAAGGGACTAAGGAACAGTCACGAGGAGCTGAAAAGCGCTTTAAACGAAATGCAGAACAAAATGGAAACCACGACAGCTCGGACTGAAGAGGCAGAGGAGAGAATAGGTGAACTAGAAGATAAAGTTATGGAAAAAGAGGAAGCTGAGAGAAAGAGAGATAAAAAAATCCAGGAGTATGAGGGGAAAATTAGAGAACTAAGTGATACACTAAAAAGAAATAATATATGCATAATTGGTATCCCAGAGGAGGAAGAGAGAGGGAAAGGGGCTGAAGGGGTACTTGAAGAAATTATAGCTGAGAACTTCCCTGAACTGGGGGAAGGAAAAAGGCATTGAAATCCAAGAGGCACAGAGAACTCCCTTCAGACGTAACTTGAATCGATCTTCTGCACGACATATCATAGTGAAACTGGCAAAATACAAGGATAAAGAGAAAATTCTGAAAGCAGCAAGGGATAAACGTGCCCTCACATATAAAGGGAGACCTATAAGACTCGTGACTGATCTCTCTTTTGAAACTTGGCAGGCCAGAAAGGCTTGGCACGATATCTTCAGTGTGCTAAACAGAAAAAATATGCAGCTGAGAATCCTTTACCCAGCAAGTCTGTCATTTAGAATAGAAGGAGAGATAAAGGTCTTCCCAAACAAACAAAAACTGAAGGAATTTGTCACCACGAAACCAGCCCTACAAGAGATCCTAAGGGGGATCCTGTGAGACAAAGTACCAGAGACATCACTACAAGCATAAAACATACAGACATCACAATGACTCTAAACCCGTATCTTTCTATAATAACACTGAATGTAAAAGGATTAAATGCGCCAACCAAAAGACATAGGGTATCAGAATGGATAAAAAAAACAAGACCCATCTATTTGCTGTCTACAAGAGACTCATTTTAGATCTGAGGACACCTTTAGATTGAGAGTGAGGGGATGGAGAACTATTTATCATGCTCCTGGAAGCCAAAAGAAAGCTGGAGTAGCCATACTTATATCAGACAAACTAGACTTTAAATTAAAGGCTGTAATAAGAGATGAAGAAGGGCATTATATAATAATTACAGGGTCTATCCACCAGGAAGAGCTAACAATTATAAATATCTACACGTCGAATACCGGAGCCCCCAGATATATAAAACAATTACTCATAAACATAAGCAACCTTATTGATAAGAATGTGGTCATTGCAGGGGACTTTAACACCCCACTTACAGAAATGGATAGATCATCTAGACACACGGTCAATAAAGAAACAAGGGCCCTGAATGATACATTGGATCAGATGGACTTGACAGATATATTTAGAACTCTGCATCCCAAAGCAACAGAATATACTTTCTTCTCGAGTGCACATGGAACATTCTCCAAGATAGATCATATACTGGGTCACAAAACAGCCCTTCATAAGTTTACAAGAATTGAAATTATACCATGCATACTTTCAGACCACAATGCTATGAAGCTTGAAATCAACCACAGGAAAAAGTCTGGAAAACCTCCAAAAGCATGGAGGTTAAAGAACACCCTACTAAAGAATGAGTGGGTCAACCAGGCAATTAGAGAAGAAATTAAAAAATATATGGAAACAAACGAAAATGAAAATACAACAATCCAAACGCTTTGGGATGCAGCGAAGGCAGTCCTGAGAGGAAAATACATTGCAATCCAGGCCTATCTCAAGAAACAAGAAAAATCCCAAATACAAAATCTAACAGAACAACTAAAGGAAATAGAAGCAGAACAGCAAAGGCAGCCTAAACCCAGAAGAAGAAGAGAAATAATAAAGATCAGAGCAGAAATAAACAACATAGAATCTAAAAAAACGGTAGAGCAGATCAACGAAACCAAGAGTTGGTTTTTTGAAAAAATAAACAAAATTGACAAACCTCTAGCCAGGCTTCTCAAAAAGAAAAGGGAGATGACCCAAATAGATAAAATCATGAATGAAAATGGAATTATTACAACCAATCCCTCAGAGATACAAACAATTATCAGGGAATACTATGAAAAATTATATGTCAACAAATTGGACAACCTGGAAGAAATGGACAAATTCCTAAACACCCACACTCTTCCAAAACTCAATCAGGAGGAAATAGAAAGCTTGAACAGACCCATAACCAGCGAAGAAATTGAATCGGTTATCAAAAATCTCCCAACAAATAAGAGTCCAGGACCAGATGGCTTCCCAGGGGAGTTCTACCAGACATTTAAAGCAGAGATAATACCTATCCTTCTCAAGCTATTCCAAGAAATAGAAAGGGAAGGAAAACTTCCAGGCTCATTCTATGAAGCCAGTATTGCTTTGATTCCCAAACCAGAGACCCAGTAAAAAAAGAGAACTACAGGCCAATATCCCTGATGAATATGGATGCAAAAATTCTCAGTAAGATACTAGCAAATCGAATTCAACGGCATATAAAAAGAATTATTCACCATGATCAAGTGGGATTCATTCCTGGGATGCAGGGCTGGTTCAACATTCGCAAATCAATCAATGTGATACATTAACAAAAAAAAAGAGAAGAACCATATGATCCTCTCAATCGATGCAGAAAAGGCCTTTGACAAAATCCAGCATCCTTTCTTAATAAAAACCCTTGAGAAAGTCGGGATAGAAGGAACATACTTAAAGATCATAAAAGCCATTTATGAAAAGCCCACAGCTAACATCATCCTCAATGGGGAAAAACTGAGAGCTTTTTCCCTGAGATCAGGAACACGACAGGGATGCCCACTCTCACCGCTGTTGTTTAACATAGTGCTGGAAGTTCTAGCATCAGCAATCAGACAACAAAAGGAAACCAAAGGCATCAAAATTGGCAAAGATGAAGTCAAGCTTTCGCTTTTTGCAGATGACATGATATTATACGTGGAAAATCCGATAGACTCCACCAAAAGTCTGCTAGAACTGATACATGAATTCAGCAAAGTTGCAGGATACAAAATCAATGTACAGAAATCAGTTGCATTCTTATACACTAACAATGAAGCAACAGAAAGACAAATAAAGAAACTGATCCCATTCACAATTGCACCAAGAAGCATAAAATACCTAGGAATAAATCTAACCAAAGATGTAAAAGATCTGTATGCTGAAAACTATAGAAAGCTTATGAAGGTAATTGAAGAAGATTTAAAGAAATGGAAAGACATTCCCTGCTCATGGATTGGAAGAATAAATATTGTCAAAATGTCAATACTACCCAAAGCTATCTACACATTCAATGCAATCCCAATCAAAATTGCACCAGCATTCTTCTCGAAACTAGAACAAGCAATCCTAAAATTCATATGGAACCACAAAAGGCCCCAAATAGCCAAAGTAATTTTGAAGAAGAAGACCAAAGCAGGAGGCATCACAATCCCAGACTTTAGCCTCTACTAAAAAGCTGTCATCATCAAGACAGCATGGTATTGGCACAAAAACAGACACATAGAGCAATGGAATAGAATAGAAACCCCAGAACTAGACCCACAAACGTATGGCCAACTCATCTTTGACAAAGCAGGAAAGAACATCCAATGGAAAAAAGACAGTCTCTTTAACAAATGGTGCTGGGAGAACTGGACAGCAACATGCAGAAGGTTGAAACTAGACCACTTTCTCACACCATTCACAAAAATAAACTCAAAATGGATAAAGGACCTGAATGTGAGACAGAAAACCATCAAAACCTTAGAGGAGAAAGCAGGAAAAGACCTCTCTGACCTCAGCTGTAGCAATCTCTTACTCGACACATCCCCAAAGGCAAGGGAATAAAAGCAAAAGTGAATTACCAGGACCTTATGAAGATAAAAAGCTTCCGCACAGCAAAGGAAACAACCAACAAAACTAAAAGGCAACCAACGGAATGGGAAAAGATATTTGCAAATGACATATCGGACAAAGGGCTAGTATCCAAAATCTATAAAGAGCTCACCAAACTCCACACCTGAAAAACAAATAACCCAGTGAAGAAATGGGCAGAAAACATGAATAGACACTTCTCTAAAGAAGACATCCGGATGGCCAACAGACACATGAAAAGATGTTCAACGTCGCTCCTTATCAGGGAAATACAAATCAAAACCACACTCAGATATCACCTCATGCCAGTCAGAGTGGCCAAAATGAACAAATCAGGAGACTATAGATGCTGGAGAGGATGTGGAGAAACGGGAACCCTCTTGCACTGTTGGTGGGAATGCAAATTGGTGCAGCCACTCTGGAAAGCAGTGTGGAGGTTCCTCAGAAAATTAAAAATAGACCTACCCTATGACCCAGCAATAGCACTGCTAGGAATTTATCCAAGGAATATAGGAGTACTGATGCATAGGGGCACTTGTACCCCAATGTTTATAGCAGCACTCTCAACAATAGCCAAATTATGGAAAGAGCCTAAATGTCCATCAACTGATGAATGGATAAAGAAATTGTGGTTTATATACACAATGGAATACTACGTGGCAATGAGAAAAAATGAAATATGGCCTTTTGTAGCAACGTGGATGGAACTGGAGAGTGTGATGCTAAGTGAAATAAGCCATACAGAGAAAGACAGATACCATATGGTTTCACTCTTATGTGGATCCTGAGAAACTTAACAGAAACCCATGGGGGAGGGGAAGGAAAAAAAAAAAAAAAGAGGTTAGAGTGGGAGAGAGCCAAAGCATAAGAGACTGTTAAAAACTGAGAACAAACTGAGGGTTGATGGGGGGTGGGAGGGTGGGAAGGGTGGGTGATGGGTATCAAGGAGGGCACCTTTTGGGATGAGCACTGGGTGTTGTATGGAAACCAATTTGACAATAAATTTCATGAAAAAAAAATAAAATAAAAAATTAAAAAAAAAAAAAGAAAAAAAGAAAGATAAAACAGAGATGTCTAGCATTGCCCTTTTGTCCCCAGTCCTTATCAAAGTATTAAAGAATTGCTCTCAGCAGTAAAGGAATGGTTTTGTTCAGAAGGCTATGCAAATCTCATCCCTAGGGGAATCACAGAGCCTAAGAATAACATAAGGATACCAAGGGTTTAAGGTAGTCCTAATTCTATGGTGTAACCAGCCCATGGGATCTGGATGCATCTTATCTTCAGCTGAGGCCTTGCTTAGGTCCTTCTGTCACTCCCTTTCTGCAGAGAATACTCCTTCAAAACTCACCTTCTCAGAATCCCCACCTCAGTTTCTGCTTTTAGGGGAACCTACCAAGCGCCAGACCCAGTGCCGGGCATGTGAACAAACAGTGAACAACAGGGGCCCAGTGATTGACCCTGGAACGTTTAGATTTGGTAGGCGATAGGAGATAGATAATTCAACAAAAACTTAACAATAAAAAGTAATTAATTATAATTTCCACTATTTCAATCAAGAAAAATGACACCATCAGTGAGAGGTAGCATCTGGAACTCTACAAAATTCAGTGAGCTACAAGATTCCAGATAGATGATTAAATGTCAGACAGTCACCATTAGAGAAGTTAGATAATGATGACTGAGGAACAAACGAGTAGGTTTTTTTCTTTACGTATCATTCATTGCACATAACCCCAGGCTCGGACAACTGAGGGTGTCCTTTTCCTGCATAATATAAACTTTCTTCCTTTTTTGATAATCTAAATATAATTTAAATGAGAGGCTCAGAAAATTTCTGTCCAACCTATTTTATACCTGTGGGAATAGCATAAATGCATGGGAAGAGACAGCATGTGTATTTTTACTTCTTACTATTGTCTTTGTGACTTTCCTCAGAGCACACATTTAAATTATTCAAGACAGAGAAAAAACTAGTTGGTTGACCAGTTGCCATCCAGGGAAATGGTCCCTGTTTATTCATTTATTCATTTTTTTTAATTCATTTGCTGGCTTGACACAAGTTTATTGAGGAAGTACAGTGAATCAGGCACTATGAGAAGTCCTAAGGCCACATGGTTCCTTATCTTCTACAGTTTCAGCAATCCTCATAAACTTCCACACTCATAAGACAGTTTCAGGAAGTAAGAGCATCTCTGTAAAACCAAAATGCAAAGGATGCCAAGTTGTAATAGGGTCCTGAGGAAGCCAGAGTTCCCTAGCTAACTGGGTTAACAGCCGCTATGATTACATAGAAGCATTTCCCTATTACCTACAAATCCTTTATAACTGGGTGAGATAAAGCAGCTTAGCTGCCCTTCCAAAACCAGACATCGCTTAGATATATATGAGCCCAAGAGTTTAATTTCACAGGAGAAAACGAAGTCCAGATCCGTGTAACCATGGCTATAGTGAAAGGGATGCAGTGAGATTGATTTCATGTGTCCTCAAACAGCACCTCAAGCAGCTTCTCCAGCCTGCATTAAAAAAAATATTTTTAATGTTTGTTTATTTTTGAGAGCAGGGAAGGGGCAGAGAGAGGGAGACACAGAATCTGAAGCAAGCTCCAGGCTCTGAGCTGTCAGCACAGACCTTTAGATGGGGCTTGAATTCAGGAGCCACGAGATCATGACCTGAGTGGAAGTCAGACACTTAACTGACTGAGCCACCCAAGTGCCCTTCCAGGCTGAATTTTTTAGGAGACAGTTTCCTGTCTACATTTCTCAGACTTCCTACTCTGAAAATGTTCTGCATGTGGAAAATCTTCCCAAAGGAGTTCACCATTACTGATTTCCTTTCACAGGAAAATTTCTCAGAAACAGCATTGGAATGATGCCCAAGAGGGAGATTTTAAGCTACTGCTAGTATTTATCAAGGCAGATCACTCTCAGAGAAGAAATTGTAAAAGCTTTTAAAACACAGAGGTAGTGCTGCTTTCGTCTGGTTCTTCCTTCAAACTAATACGGCTGGCCTTCGTTTTTCTTCATGGGAGCCAGTTTCAACTGAGTATAAGCTGTACTTTCTAAAAGAACTATGAGATGAAAAAAAGTGGTCTGGACGGTGATGATACTGGGTAATAGAGCATCATGGGCTCTAGAAGTGCAACAGGCCTGGGGCCAAGTCCCAATTTTCCCACTCAATAGCTGGGTGAACCTGAGCAAGTTGCTTAATTTCTCTGCCTCAGTTTCTTCATTTGTACAACGGGGATAAAAGGACCCATTCATAGGGTGGTGAGGATGATTAAATGTCACCTTGAAGGCACAGAACTTCGCACACTGCTCACCACAGAAGAGGTGCTCAACACCCCCCCCCTTAGTTCACATTATTTAACAAACATTTGAGTATTTACTATATGTCGAGCATTATACTATTCCTGCATTTGTGAAGTCAACTTGCTAGTACAAAGTTACATATAGATGACGATGGTGATAGTGATCATGATGGGGTGGTAAGGGAGAGGATGGTGATCAAAAAGCACAAGTAGGAAAACACAAGATGTCCCTGAATAACCCCAGTGATTTGTTCTTCAAAGTTTCACCTCAAATACTCTTAAAAACCTGGCAGTGTTATAACTGAGATTTAACCAACTCACTCTTTGGGATGATATTGAGCTGAATTTTATCCCTCGTTCTACAGCCACAGAGGGCCTCCTAAGCTAATTAATGCTATAAACTAGATGGGAGGGGAATTTTGCCTGCATCAGAGAACAGTTATATCTAAGCACTTTCGCCTATAATTTTCAAACAAGCATTGTAATTGCAAAGTAAGCAGAAGCCAGCATTGTTGAGCCCAGCTTTGTACTCATTACCACTTGCCATTATTTTCTCATTAACGCTGGTCCTGGAGCTGGCAAAAGCCCACTCAGCCTCATCCTAGCTACTGTGCTCCTATGCAATGGAGCAAAATGCCATAAAGGATTATATACTGCACGAATTCAGAACTCGGGGATAATGTGATAGCTATGACCACTACCTCCAGAGTCCACCCACATGAGTTCAAGTCCAGCTTGAATCCATCTTGTCCTCTACAACCTCAGTCAGCTTAATTCACTTCCTGGGATTCCTCCCCTCTCAGTGTGGATAATGACAGTCAGTACCCAACTAGTAGAGTACAATTAGGTTTCAAGAGATAATCTGGGATGCCTGGGTGGCTCCGTCAGTTGAGCCTCCAACTCTTCATTTCAGCTCAGGTCAAGATCCCAGTGTCATGGGATCAAAACCCGTGTTATGCCTGCACTGGGCATGGAGCTTGCTTACGATTCTCTCTCTCTCTGTCTCTGTCTCTGTCTCTGTCTCTGTCTCTGTCTCTCTCTCTGTCTCTCTCTCTGTCTCTCTCTCTGTCTCTCTCTCTGTCTCTCTCTCTCTCTCTCTCTCTCTGTCTCTCTCTCTGTCTCTCTCTCTGTCTCTGTCTCTCTCTCTGTCTCTCTCTCTGTCTCTGTCTCTCTCTCTCTCTTTGTCTCTCTGTCTCTGTCTCTCTGTCTCTGTCTCTCTGTCTCTGTCTCTCTGTCTCTGTCTCTCTGTCTCTGTCTCTCTGTCTCTGTCTCTCTCTCTGTCTCTCTCTCTGTCTCTCTCTCTGTCTCTCTCTCTCCCTCCCTCTGCCCCACTGCCCCACCTCCCCCACCACTCACACTGTCTCTGTCAAAAATAAAATTAAAAAAAATTCTTTTTAATTAAAAAAATAAAGATACTCTATGAAAGTCATTTAGTGCAGTGTTGACTCATAGTTGGCACTTAAAAAATTTAGCTGCTACCATTTTTTATCATTATCATCATTGTTCTAACCTCAGATAGAATCAGTGAGATCATAGTGGGTAAGGGAAGTCCCATAGCTTGACAGAAGAACAGGAGCCTCCAGAGTTTCAGAAGGAGAAAAAGCAGTTAACCTTAGCAAGACATATCCATGTGAAATCTCCATTTTAAAAATTCCACTAACATACTCAAAGGCAAGTCTCATCTTTTTCCTATGAATATGAAAAAAAATCCTAGAGGAGGATTATACTGTCATCTTATGTCAGCAACCTACATTTCAAAACAAATTAATAAAATAACAAAAAGAATTATTAGCGTTTAGGTTGCCAAAAGGCCAATTTTTATTTTACTTATTTATTTGGTGAAGAGGCAGGGGAAAAGAGCTGTATTTCTCAAAGCCAGGCTTATTGATCCCTCCTTAAATGCATTATCAAGCTAAGATGTGTAGTCACCAATTGCTTCCTACTAGCTGACTCGGCTAGCAAACTAACACCCCAGGGATTCCATTTCTACCTTAGAAAGTCAACTTTCCAAGTCAAGGTAATGTTGTTACACTTTCATACTGAATTGCTCTTCAAGTAAATCCAAGATATTGGTATTAACTTACTAGTGGAAAAAATTGGGTGTATGTTTTATAAAAATTTTCAAACTCTCTATGTGTATAGCAAAGCATGTTTCTGAGTTTCAATGTTTTAATCATTCTAGATCAGAAAAATCTTCAAAACATTTTTAGATGGCAAAATTTTGCAACCAAATGTAGATTACTTAATGTATTCATTTCATCTAAGTAGAAAACATTTCCGCATTCCTGAACCAAATTTCCAAAGAACCACAGTATAGCTTTTTGTTTTGTATCATCTCCCTTAAAGCCATAGTTTGATTGGGAGAGTTCATTAATTACAAACAGTCAGAATTTTTCCCCCAGGAAAATATTCTATTTGCTCTCCTCCCACTATCTTCTCAGACCAAGTCAAGTTGCCCTTCTCCTTTGAGCTGCACGTGTAACCCTTGAAAAATGTCATTTCATGTTGCTCTTTCTAAAATGACTTGAGACCTGGGCAGTTTCACTTCTATGCTTGACAAATAATCATTCTTGATTGAGAAATAGGAGAAAACCAAAAATGCTTCCAGTAAAATGAATTTAAAATGTGATGCTGCTGCAATGTGATATACAGCTGTAGAATAACAGCCTTTTCAGGAAAAGCCACCTCAGAGTGAAGCCACGTTAAGTGATTCTTAGCCTTCATTTATCTTCCCTTCCCCCTAGACAGGAGAATGAGAACACTTCAAAAATGCAAGAAATCCAGTCTTTGGGTTTCACAGAAGACAAAAACACACACCTAATTAACTGGTGGCCTGTTTCTCTTCATGAAATATGTATATCATATAGTCATGCTTACTGTAAGACTCCTATTAGCCCAAAGAAAGACTTCAGAGACCCCATGACCAGCTAAGCAATTAGGAGGGCAAGATCAAGACAATTAACATGAGCAACTTCACACAAATAGGAAGAAACCCTTAAAAAACAAACAACAACAAAAACCAACCCAAAAACTCCTCCACCCACACTTAAAAAATAGAAAAAAAAATTCACCAACATCTATACATTTTTTTTTAAAAAGAATCTAGTTTTCTGAATGAGCAATAAGAATTCTATAAATACTCAGGGCGTCTGGGTGGCTCAGTTGCCTAAGTGTCCGACTTCGGCTCAGGTTGTGAGATCACGAGCTTGAGCCCTGCATTGGGCTCTGTGCTGACAGCTCAGAGCCTGGAGTCTGCTTCACAGTCTGTGTCTCCCTCTCTCTCTGTCCCTCCCCTGCTCACACTGTCTCTCTCTCTCAAAAATAAACATTTAAAAAAAAGAATTTTATGAATAATCAAAATAATAATGTGTAATGCATTCAAATAATACAGAAAGGAAAGGCATTGCTCTAATGTCTATGAATATAGTAAGAGAGCTTTATATTTTTAATGGCACATGTCATGTTTTTATGAAATTCCCTTAGTTTGTCAGAATCATAGTGTGTGTGTTCCCAGACTCCACACTAAATCCATTTCAGAATCCTCTGGTAGCTGACAAAAAAATCTGTATCTTTAAAAGGTCTTTGGATGATTCCAACTTATTATCAGGCTTGAGGACATCCGGTTTAAAGGATATAACTAAAGACTGAATGTTTCATATTGTCAAATTCTGAGATCTAGAAATACTGGCTTGCCCCACAGTGGGACCAGCTAATATGTCACAGTTTTGGCCAGAAAAATCTCTTTGTCGTATACACTTATACCACATTCATAGAGCATGGGTAACCCTAAATAGGCCTACTTTTCCAGGAAGAAAATATTGACATTTTGCTACCAGTTTCACTGCAATTTACTGGTACTGAGCTACACTATGGTCATTCCAACAGGGTTTCCTGAAGCTTGCAACAGCACAGTAACACAACAATGTAAATACAGCTCAAGAATAAAAACTACATTCTGTGGTAAAAGAGGAGTGGTGGGGCAGATGAGACACAGTTCAAGGTCACAAGAAGTGGGTCAAATACCTTCTGCTCCCAACAAGTGGGGAGAGGGGGAGAAAACTACAACTAGCATTTATCAATGTTTACTATGTGCCAAACTCTCATCATAGGACATCATGTACTGTTTATTCTAGCTCAGTACTATTAACGCCACTACCTTTTTCAGATTATGAAGACAAAAGAAAACGTGTCCATGAAAGGTATGGGAAAGGTGCTGTACAAATACCCAATAGTAATAAGCACTTAGCTCACTCTGCACACAACCAGCTCTCAAGACAAGCTCTGGTTCTGCTATTCCCCCCTGGAACAGCCAACTGTGCTCTTCCCAAAGGCACTTTCTATATCCACAGACATGATCCAAGAATTGAGATTTTTAGTTGCAACATTCAGACAATCTCTTGTATTCCTGGGAGACCACTTCTGGAGGCGAAGTTGGAAGGAAAAGAGATCTTCCGAAAGAAAAGAACTTACCTAAATACCTTGGAGAACACTGAAAAGAAAACTGGAGAAGCATTCCATTCCTGGTTGATTAGAATGACTTTCCATCCAAACTGTCAATGGGAAGTGGAAAGTAGAGAAAATTTTCAGAGTAACTGGATCCAAAAAAAGATCTTTCATTTTATTGCTGGTGTAACTCAAATGATCCCAAAATAGGGGCGCCTGGGTGGCTCGGTCGGTTAAGCATCCGACTTCGGCTCAGGTCATGATCTCACGGTCTGTGAGTTCGAGCCCCGCGTCAGGCTCTGTGCTGACCGCTCAGAGCCTGGAGCCTGTTTCAGATTCTGTGTCTCCCTCTCTCTCTGCCCCTCCCCTGTTCATGCTCTGTCTCTCTCTGTCTCAAAAATAAATAAACATTAAAAAAAAAAAAAAAAATGATCCCAAAATATATGCTTTCCACTTTTTAAAATCTATGTAGATTTTCAGTAACTTTTTCTGAATTATGTTAGTTTGTATTTTTTTTTTTACTTCATTAGGCACATATCCTCGACTAAATACCTGAGATTTGAAGAGCAGAAAAATCAATGGCCTCAAAGATTCCATACCTAAGAAATGTTCATATTGGAGAAAAGCAATATTCAGTTGTCTGTACTCACCTCTGTCAGCACATCTAAATGGTTCCCTAACATATTAAGTAATGTACTTTAATGAAATTTAAAGAAAAAAAATAGTTCCATTAATATTTCCTGAATTAAATGTAAGCACAGATGTCAGCTGGAGACTTAGCACGTTCTTATTTCAGAAGCAGTAAAGATGTAAGGTGAAAAGTAAAGGAAATATATAGCCCCAGCTGTGGACACAACATGTTGAATGGACCTATGAGAATTTCATAACCTCCTTGTACCTCAGTCATGGCTTAGTATTAAAGGACAATGACATAGCATTACAGTTGTTGGAAGCACCTGTGTGAGAACAAATATAAGCCCATATTTCCCAGAATATTATTTCTATTTTGAGATTCAAAAGGCTTCTGGTTTGTTCTGTTGACATTTGGTTCTAAGAGATTTAGAATAGAAAAAGGCAAAGTGCAACACTTTCACACTGGTACATCAATAGAAGCATCTTTTAGAGCAATGTTGTCCAGTAAAGACATTCACAAGTCACATAGGTTACTTTAAATTTACTAGCAGCCACATTAAAAAAATGAAAAGAAACAAGTAAAATTAGTCTTAATATACTATGTTAAATCCCATGCATCCAAAACATTATTTCAACATATAACCAATATAAACATAATTATTAATGAGACTTTTTTTGAGATGGGGAGAAGCAGGGAAGGGGCACAGGGAGAGGGAGAGAATCTTAAGTAGGCTCCATGCCCCAGTACAGAGCCCAACACGGGGCTCAATCTCATGACCATGATATCATGACGTGAGCCACAACAACGGAGTCACACAGGCAACCCCTATTTGGCATTTTTTATACTAAGTCCCTGAAATCCAGTAGACATCTCAATTTGCACTAGCCACATTTCCAATGCTCAATAATGAATGTGGCTATTGGCTATGTAATGAAAAGCACAGGTACAGAACATTTCCATCACCTCAGAAAGTTCTATTGGACAGTGTTCATTTAGGGTATTAGGAACTTAGAAATGGGGAATTAATTGCACCTTGCTTGAGAAGTTTGGTCTGGGGAGCAGCAGCCAACTCTCAGGTATCCCTAGTTCTTCCTTATATGCCCAGTCTCTGGGGCTAATGATTCCATCAATTTAGAGAAGCTCAAACTTTCCTATCTACAATGTGCACATCAAAGAAATAAATTAAGGGTTTTGAAACTGATGATCCCCAAGATAGGTCCCTTTCAGCTCTCACACCACCTAAGGCAACTGCTATAGCAGTCTGTATGAATAACATTAACTGACCTTAAAAGAGTTTGTTTCAAAAGGAACATGCACACAAATATTTTGTGTTTCAATGTTACTTACACTGTCCCTTAAGAGAGGCACAGAAACTCTTGGTTTGAACTTGCCTCTTCTTTTCCTTTCTGTTTATCAGTGTTTTCCCCAGAAGGGGCAGGCACAGAGCCCAGGAGACTTTCTCTCCTGGATATAATCCAAGACTTATCTTGCAGCACACTGCTCTCACTCAGAAGTTCAAGGGCAAACCCAGAAGCCTCTTTCTTCCCCCTCCTGAAGTGAAGTTGCCAAAACAGTAACTCCTTCCCAAAATGATTATCTTAAGAAGAAAATATGTGGTTAAACCATTTAATTATGTCACAAATTTATTGGAGCCCTGCCACTGTGGATATCTAAATTTGGTAAGTTCCAATGTACATATTCAGCAAGAAACAGGAACCCTTACATAAAGAGTGCCAGCTATCCTTCTGCTATTCCACTGTGAGCATATGTGCCTCAGAGAGAACAACTGGTTCCATTTTCCTCCACCATTGAGTTTCTCTTTGCCATGGGTATCATCTAAACTTTATTATCACTGAAGCATAGTTGACACACATTTATTACATTAGTTTCAGGTGTATAATCTTTTAATTAAAATATTTTGTGTGCACACGGTCCCTAAACTCAGCTGTGCATTTGATTGCCTGGTTAAGGAATTTATCAAGGATATTTCGACTCTGCACTATTTTTGCCCAAAGACTTGATTTGATTGTACATCCTACCCCCTGAGTGAGGTACACCAGTATGTACCAAGTTTTATATGGCGGGTTTATCCGAGATTTCCTCTTAAAGTTGACACTGGTAGCGTAGACAAAAGCATGTACTCAAACAACTATAAAATTTCAGAGAAAGCTATAATAACTGTTAGTTAAAATCAAATATGAAAACCCAAAGAATCAGTAACATTTCTCTCAGTTAAAGTAATACTTCTTAGAGGAGGTGGCATTTGAGACAGGTCTTCAAGGAGAAGAAGGATTTCAAAGAACAGGGATAGGGTGGAGCAAATTAAGACCCAGCAGGAAATTACATAAATTAATGTATGAAATTGAGAAATTAGAGTAATGAAAAAATAGGCAGTATTTCAGTTGGGCCAACGTGCAGGAAGCATCAAAAAAATGAGGAAATATGTACGGAGATATAGGCTTGGACCCAAGGTTAGTTGTAATCAAAAAAAGTCTGTGCTTATAAGCCCCAATGTGCCTAATAGTTCAAACATATGGTGGTGTTCTCTCCTCCATATTTTTATTCAAGGACCCAGGCTCCTTACGTCATGTGGCTCATCATGTGGCAGGAGTAAATGAATAGGCACAAGCTGGCTTTCTCCTTCAGTGAGCTAAGAATGGCTGTTACATTTTTAAAGGGTCATAAAAAAATAAAAATAAAAGGTTTGTACTGACAGAGACCATCCCACAAAGCCTAAAACATTTACTATCTGGCCCTTTCCAGAAAAAAGGTTGGCCACTCCTACCTTAGGGTCTCACTGTCTTCCGTAGGCAGCAATCGCAAGGAGAAAAATTCAGTGGAGGGGCCTCAGACCCTTTTTAAAAGCCCTGCCAAAATGAAATAACACCACTTTTGCTTCCCTTCTATTGGCTAGAACATCAGTCACATGGCCACTTCTAATTCCAAAGGCAGCTGGGAAATGTAGCTCAGCTGTGTGTGTTAAGAGGAAACAGGTTTTTGGTGAAGAGCTAACAGTCTCTGACCACCCTGTTAGGGTGTTTAGATTATCTTCAAAAGGCAATGAGAACCCACAAAGGATTTTGAAGAGATAACTGATGTGATAAAATTGTCTAAGAGCATCTCCTTACTGAAGTTGGAATAAGCAGTCACCTGCAGGAAGCAGAATTCACGTATTCTCAAGTCAGTAAGGCACTAACACAGACTTAAGTGCACCTGGCAAATGGCCCAGACCAATTTTTAAAAACTAGCCATTCGTCAATTAAACTCATCCACAAGGTAATTAGCATAGTGATTTTCACTCTCTAGAGAGTATGGGCCATAGGGAAAAATCAGTAGTTGTAAGAATTTACAATTACAGTAGATTCTTTATAGAATGCTATGTGGAAAATGTCAACAGCACAGTATAGATGTAAAGATAAATGTCCTCCACTAAAGAAGAACAGAACTGATACTAGTAGAAACACAAGGGCCATATGGAGAATTGGCAGTTCAGGGTCTGAGGATCTCTTTGCCATTTGTAAAATAAACACAGGCTCTCAAATCAGAATGACCTGGTTTAATTTCTACTGTGACAACAGCTGTCTGTCTTCGGGAAAATCACTTAGCGTCTCTGTACTCAAGTTTCATCATCTGTAAAATGGAGGTAAAAGGGAAAAAAAAAAGAACCTTTCCTGCAAACTTCTCTAAGAATTAATAATAATATACAGTAAACAGCTGACTCAGTACCTGGCAGAGAATAAACCCTCAACAGATTTTGACTACTATCATTACTGTTACCATTGTCACGCCCATTTAAGGCCTCTTTTGAACAAAAAATGAAGTCATTTGTATCCTAAAATTTCACATAATTTGCAAAACTACTAAAATATGTGGTTACAACTTGCTATTACATTTCAAATTAATAAACGAAGATGTTCAAAAAGCAATCTCTTTAATTAAAAGGCATCTGATATTCAATTCAAAAACAAGAGCCATTAAACTGGATCCAGTCCATTGTTCATACACTTTTATGGCTTTCTTTACCTTTAAATACTTGTACCTAATGGTTCCTGGATGAGGGTTATAGGTAGAGTCATTTTCCACTATGAGATGCCTGCATTAGTTACAGGAGTCATTATATGGTAGACAGGAAGTAAAAGGCAATGCATATAAAACAAAATTAGGGGCATCTGGGTGGCTCAGTCATTTAAGCATCTGACTCTTGATTCACCTCAGATCAGTCTATGGCCATACCACCCTGAAAGTGCCCGATCTTGTCAGATTCAGCTCAGATCATGATCTCAGGGTTCGTGAGACTGAGCTCCACGTTGGGCTCTGCACTGACAGCAAGGAGCTTGCTCCCAAGGAGCTTGCTCCTGTCTTCACTCTCTCTCCCTCTCTCTCTGCCCCGCCCCTGCTCACATGCCCGGTTTCCCTCTCAAAATAAATTAATAAACTTAAAAAAAATGAAACCAAATTATTCTGTGTCCATCATCTGAGGACAACTCCACAACAAAATCAATGATCAACGTAAGAAAAAATTATATATCATGGAGACACATGATAGGCATTCAGTGAAGATTTGTTGTTGTTTAATAAATTAAGGTGGATGCAGCCTGTGGTTTATGAGTAACTCTTCTTAAAGATCTCTGTCATCTGCCTACAAAGTTGAAACAATCCCCACCTTAAGCTGGGTTCCCTCAGAGGCAGGTCTGAGTCAAGAATATAAATGCACATGGTTTATTTTCAGGGCCACCCCTAGAAGATCAGGGAGGGAGGCAGGAAATAAGACAAGGAAAAGAGAGAAGCAAATTCACCAAGTTCTAATGAGTAGGCTACCTCTGAAGGCAACTCAGGCTCAGTGTTTCTGGGAATCTCTGGGGAACAACATAAAACATGCCTCAGGGTTGTCCCATGACAGGAGGAGTGAGGAAACTGGGGGATTTACCCATCAACTCCAATTGCCCCAGCTTAAGGGTGACACCTGAGATTAATACCCTGCCACTCTAGCATGGTGCTCCCAGTGGTGCTGAAGAAGTATGAGTGATGCACTAACAATGCCTGCTGAAATACACAAGGAGAATGTATATTAACGTTTAAAGATAAAATCATCCAAGAAATGTTATCATAACTGCTATTTTATCTAAGAGGAACTCTTTTTCTGTCTACTCTAAACCATAACAGAAACTCTGATTTTTCATCATATTCATCAGGGTTTCCAGAGAAACAGAAGTAACAGGAGATGTGTATTCATGTGTGTACTTAGAGGTAGCGATACAGATACAGATGTAGATTTATTATGAGAAATTGGTTCACGTGATTACTATGGAGACTGACAAGTTCCAAGACCCACAGGGTGAGTCAGCAAAGAAGGCCAATAGTGTAGTTCTAGTCCAAAAGTTGGCAGGCTCAAGTCCCAGGAAGAGCTAATGTTTCAGTTTAAGTCTGAAGGCAAGAAAAAAGCCAGTGTCCTAGTTCAAAGGCTATCAAACAGGAAGAACCCCCTCTTGGAGGAGGGTCAGCTTTTTTGTTCTCTTCAGGTCTTCAGCTGATTGGATGAGGCCCACCCACATTAGGGAGAGCAATCTGCTTTCCTCAGTCTACCAATTTAAATGTTAGTCTCTGGGTGCCTGTGTGGCTCAGTCAGTTGAGCATCCAACTCTCTTGATTTTGGCTCAGGTCATGAACCTCTCTCTCTCTCCCTCTGCCCCTCTACTCTGCTTGTGCACTTTCTCTCTCTAAAATGAAAAAAATAAATAAATAAATAAAGATTTTAAAAATAAATATTAGTCTCACCCAAAACCACCCTCATAGAAACCCAAAATAATGTGTGAGCAAATATCTAGGCATCTCATAGCCCAGTCAAGATGACACATAAAATTAACCACCACATTTGTTTAGTGAATGTAGCAGCTAGTGTTTTTATGGATTGAGAACTCAAAATATTTAAATTGTTCCATGCGTTCCCAACAGACAAAAATTATACCAGAAAAACCAATTATAGGAGAGAATGTTCAAACTAGTTCCCAGTGATGAAACACATCATGACAATAGCTTTATATTGTTTCTGTCAGTCACGTATTCAGAGCCAACTGGTCTTTAGCATTAGGGATCGGTCACAGATCTATAGTCAAGAATGTTCATTTCAAGAATATCTGAATGGACCACAATGGGAAGGAGTGTAAAGGTATACACATTTTTATCTTATTATATGACGCAGACATTGCTGCTTTGTAGATAAACAGATTTCAAAATCAATGACCTAAACGACCTTTGGGTTTCCTAAATACAAGTAAAGAGATACATCCAAATGTAGTAAATGACCAGTGTTTTCATTATTTGTAATCAATAAGATCTTATCTTTCTAAATATTAACTGTTTCACTATAGTTATGCCTGACACCCTCTGCTTGAGTCCCAAAAGGTCAAAAAGATCACGACTCCTCGCTCTCAAGGTCTGTGTTCTTACTAAAAATCAAAACAAGTGACTGGCTATTTCTCAGATCTAGGTATAGATATGTCAGAAATCACAATATCTCATTAAAAATTTTGTCAGCTGAATATGATAAATATATAGTAAGTCATTTGTGTGGGTTTTTTTGAATAATAAAAATTAGCACATTTTTGGTATAAATTATATTTTGCCCAAAAAGAAGTGATGAGTATTTGGCGGGAGAGGGGTGAATTATTATTATTAGTATTAGTATTATGTTACTATTACTATTATTATTATTATTACGTAGATGTAAAGTAAGAAGAAATTAGCCAGGCACTCTACTAGATAGTAAAAATCCATGCCCTCATGAACTTTATATTTGGGGAGCAGGGGAGGGAGAGAGAAGACAATCACTAAAATATAAGAAAGCTAAATCAAGTAAAAGGAACAGGAAGTACAAAGGAGAGGACTTACCGCTTTAAATACAATAGCCAGGTGAAGCTTCTTGGTACGCCAAAGATGTGTCTGGAGCAAGCGCTTTCCAGGCGGAGGGAGCAGCAAATACAAAGCCTGTTGGGGTCAAGAACCAGTAAAGCAGCTTGCTTGAGGATCCGAGTGAACACAAGGAACAGCAACAGGAGGTGGGGTCCAACCAGGGTGGTGTGGAGTGGCCAGTTCACCTAGGGCCTTGTAGTCCATCCTAAGGACCTTGGCTTCACTCCAAGTAAAACAGAGCAAGGATTCAAGCAGAGGAATGACACTACCTGTCTCAGATTGCAACAAGATCACTTCGGTGGCTGCACTGAGAGCAGACTAATGAAGGCAGAGGTGGAACCAGAGAGACCACAAAGGTGGTTAGGGAGGTGATCTAGCTGAGAGAAGACAGGATTTTTTTCCAAGATGGTAACAGCGGAGTTGGTGAAAATGGTTAGGTTCTAGATATATTTTAAATGTTTACTTATTTAGTTTTGAAAGAGAAAGAGAATATGCGTGCATGTGAGTGTAGGAGGGGCAGAGAGAGAAGGAGAGAGAATCCTAAGCAGGCTCTATGCTGTCAGCGCTGAGCCCAACTCAGGCTTGATCTCACAAACCATGAGATCATGACCTGAGCTGAAATCCAGAGTCAGATGCTTAGCCATCTGAGCCACCCAGGCACCCCTCTAGATATATTTTCAAGTTAAAGCCAATATAATTTTCTGGCTGATCCTATGTGGTAAGTGAAACACGTAGATGATGTGTCACAGACCCCTCCAAGATGCCAGGCCTGAGCAGCTGGAAGCATGGAAGTCCCATCTAGTGACATGAAGAAGACGAGGACTTGGGAAGGAGGAAGTACTCTCTCAGGCAGGAATGCTAGTTGTGAGATGCTTCCTAAATGTTCATGTGGAAAATCAAGCAGATAGATGTACAAGTTTGGAGGTATAGGAGAGGTCCATATTGCAGATATGACTTAAGAGTATCATCTTCAGGGGCGCCTGGGTGGCTCAGTCGGTTGAGCGTCCGACTTCAGCTCCCGTCATGATCTCACTGGTTTGTGAGTTCGAGCCCCGCGTCAGGCTCTGTGCTGACAGCTTGGAGCCTGGAGCCTGCTTCGGATTCTGTGTCTCCTCCTCTCTCTCTCTCTGTGCCCCTCCCCTGCTCATGCTCTGTCTCTCTCTCTCAAGAATTAATAAACTTAAAAAAAAAAAAGAATTAATAAACTTAAAAAAAAAAAGAGTATCATCTTCGGAGATGGCATTAAAGCTGGTTGAAGGCAGCAAGAGAGAGCATTCACAGAGAAAAGAAAAACTATTCAAATAGAAATAAGTTATGGAAAATAGCATATGATTGAAAATATATAATTTCCCATTATAAATCTTTTTTTAATGATTAGAAAATTAAAAAAAATACAATATACATAAAAGCCAAATGAAATTTAAATCACCCATAATCTCTACCACCCAGAGACAAACACTATCAATATTTGGTACATTTTTATAATTAGGATAATACTACACAACTGTATCGTAACCTGTTTTGTTTTTTCACTCAATAGATTATGAACTTTTCCCAAAGTAAATTACCTATGAATATGCCATTATCTATTTAACCATTTCTTCACATTGCTGGACCTTTAGAGCATTTCCAATTTTTCACTTTTATGTATAACCCTGCAACTTTACCTATGCAAGTAAATCTGTGTATGCATCTCTGATATTTCCCTATAACACACTCCCACAAATAGAATTGCTGGGTTGAATGATGTGTACCTTTGCATGATTTTTGATACATGATGCCAAATGGCTCTCAAGAAATACTGAATTAATTCATATTCATAAGAATGTCTTTTTTCCCACCGTCTGGACTGAGTAAACAAACACCTTGGTAAATTTGAAAGATAGACTATGACATTTCAATGCTGTCACATTCTTTGTTTCTAGAGAAGTTAAATAAGTTTCATATTTTTATTGGCTCTTTAAATTTCTTACTTTATGAATTATTTTGCTCCTATAAATTACTTGCTCATATCCTTTGCCTATTTTTCTAATAAGGTGTTTATCTTTTCCTTACTGATTTATAAAAACTTTTTATAAATTAAGTAATACAAGTTCACTTTGTTTTGGTTTTTCTGAGTTCCTTTATGTAAAGTAAATCAGGGTCTCTCCTAGATCCTGATGCAAACACCAGAAACTATATTGTTACATCCCAAATTAGTTCTAAATTCAGAGTCTTCCATTCCATTAAGAGGTCTTACACTATTCCTAAGGCAAGTGCCAGGAGTTCAAAGATAACATTTATCAAAAGGTGATTGTTAGAGGACCCACACGAATAATTCCCAGGAACCCTGCTTAAATATGCAGATCCTTGGGCACCAACATAAACCTACTGAATGAAAATTTCGGGGAAGGAGGGTAAGCTGAGAATTTTCTTCTTTGACACGTTCTCCACATGATAGTTTTTGCACGATAATGTTTGGGAATCACTTGCAGCAGATAAAAGGGATAATAGAATTAACTCTCAGAACTTTAAGACCATTAGGGTTAGGTTTCATTTGTAGCAAGGCCTTATGGCATTGCCTTGCTCTAGACTCACTCACCTTAGGGATTTTCTTAGTGTCAATAGTGTGGGCAAGGAATGGCAAATGGCCCAGTGAATATCATGGCAGCCCCTGCCATTATATAACAGATTATACAACCCATCTCTCTAGCTACGGATGTAGATGTACAGATGTTACACAGCACCAGAAAGACCATTTAGAACACAACAGAAACATGCCAAGAAGGAGCAGGATCTCTGTATACTAGTCACTCCTGTAAATTTCCCCAGAGTGGATAGCTATGGCAGATACCATTTTCTGCCTTAATATAGCACAAATGACTTTTACTTAAACAAACAAATGACAACAGCAACAAAAGCCGAACGTCTTTTGTGCCCTCATAGTTTCATGTCTCAACACTTTGCTGAGGTCATTTCCACAGCTGTGGGCAGGTAGCACCCGACAGCATTCCTTCCGCCCAGTGGAAGCATTCCTTCTGCCCTTAGCTATGTTAGATACCTGCCAGGAGCCACCAGGTGAAACTTGAAGATTCAGGAGAGTTAACACCTCTAGGGAAATGGTTCTCAAAGTGTGGTCCCTGGACTAATAGCCCAGCATTACTTTAGTACTTGCTAGAAACACAAATTTTCCAGCCCTATCCCAGACCCACTGAATCAGGGACCCCAGGGTAGGGTCAGCAATGTGTGGTTGCCCAAACTTTCCAGGTGATGCTGATGAATATTAAAGGGGGAGAGCCAGTAGATGCATCAGAGTCACATGAAGAGTATGTGAAAAACTGAGAACTGAGACTGCCCCACAGTTTCTGATGCAGCGGGTCTGGAGTGGGGCCCAAGAACCTACATTTCCAACAGATTCCCAAGTGATACTGATTCTGCTGGTCCCCAGACTACACTTTGAGAAAAACTGACCTAGGGAACCCCTCAATCAAGGTGGAACAGAAGCAGGTAGGTAAATGATTCCATCTTCTAGGTCTCAGTGGATAATCTTGAGGCACATTTTTTGAGATTCCTAGAGTTCTCAAAAGAGTTGAGTTCAGGTTGCACCAGGGAGTAACCAGTTTAATTACACACCCTTGGTTTGGCTTTAATCACTTCTCTGTTCTACTCTTCCAAGCCCCATGCTCTAATTCCTTGGGATCACTTCCCAAAATAAACAACTTCCACAAGTCCTTCCACTCTCAAGCTCTACCTTTTCTGGAGGAACCCATGCTAAACAGCACCTCTCCCATAAACCTCAACATACATGCTTACTGTCCCACAGATTTCAATCATCTCTTGCAATATTCACTTTCTCAGTATACATCTCACTAGCTTCTCATTTCAATAAGTGCTCATATTCATTTCCTTTGACTTTGGAACATAACTTTCCTAATACTCAGTAAAAAGATACCAAGTTCTGCCAGAAGCACCCTTAGTTATGTTTCAAGAGCATTCTATTTGCCTACCCAAATAAACACCTACTAATCCAAATATTCCTCAATATCATTATCTATATCAATATCAATGTCAATATCCACAACAGGATAACTGCTACCTGACTTCCTGCTGACATCTGAAGGCTGTGACATGTTGTCTGGAGAGTATGAAAGAAGACTACTCATTTTGCCCCCATGGGGATGCTAATTAGGAAGAAAACAAGACCCTTACTAAATTTGAAATGGTGAGCTCCTTCTCCCTGAAATGTGCCTGCCCTAGGATTCTTGCCCCCAAAAAAGTCCTCCTGTGGAATTTAAAAAGAGGATTTAGGGGCATCTGGGTAGCTCAGTCAGTTGAGCACCCAACTCTTGATTTCAGCTCAGGTCATGATCTTATGAGATCAATATCCACATTGGGCTCTGAGCTGACAGCACAGAGCCTATAGGGATTCTCTTTATAACTCTCTGCCCCTCTCCTGCTCATGTCCTCTCTCTCAAAAATAAATAAATAAACTTAAAAAAATGATTTTATTTAAAAGAAAGGATTTAACTACACCAAGGCTTTCTCTGGCTAAGGAAGAAATGCATGAATACTATCAAGATAACCAACGGGAAGGCTGCCACAGCTGAGAAACAGAGAGGAGAGAAAATCAAGAGGAAGTGTTTCCCCTACGACGCCTGCTGAGAAATTTTACAGCAGGCTTTAAAATTGTTGAGATGAAAGAGAGGATCAGAATTAAGTCCTGAAGTACATTTCTCTTTTCCTTCTCTAGCCAGGATATTTTTGTTAAACACAGTTTAGTGAAAGAAGTAGGATTAATCAAAAAGGATCTGCAGAAAGAAAAAAAACAATAATGAAGTCTGCAGTCTATCATTAAAATGTAAGCAAGAAGACAGTGTGTTGTAAAACAGGGAGTAAGGGCGGGATATGGGAAGGCTGAGTAAGACCAGGGAAATCTCCAGCTGGGAGGAGAACTTTGGATCCCGTGTACTTAGTAATTTATAGCACCCTGACATGAGATAAGTCATCTTACCTTTGACTGTAGTTTTCCCTTAACTCATTTATTATAGCAAATGACTGGAAACCCAGAGCATGTGATTTATTTATCTATCAACTTGCTCAAGCCCAGAACTAACCCAGAGAGAAAACAGGGATGAGAAAACCATCTATCATTTTGAATTAAACACTTGTTACCAAATCAGGAAAATTTGTCCTTTGTCCAACCTATGTCCATGATCAATAATAAAAGGGCATGCCTCGGAAACAAGGTGACTTGAAGGCTTCAACTTAATCCCTAGACTTCTGCAAACTTGAGCTTTAACCTTCAAACACAACAGAGCATGGAGTTTGGCAGCAAATGATCCAATAATCTCAATGCTGATGGGAAAATTGTGACTTGCTTAATTTAAAATATAGTTTCACTGTGAATATTTCAAGTTTTGTTTTGATTCTGGCCTTTAATACTTACTGATAAGTATGCAGAAAGAGATACTTTGGGACTTTTTATTACCATATTGCCTATTACTGCTTCTGTGTTTAAAAAATCTACTTATTGCAAGCAGAGTACAGTCAATTTGTGCATATTGGATTTAATTTTCTACTAAGCAAATAAAAATGCCTAAATGCAATTTACATATCTTCTTTTTTTCAAATATTGTATATGTACTTTGATTTCTAGTGCTGTCTGAATGACCCCATGCTGAAAGATTTTCATTTCGCATTTCCAAAATACATACAGAACCCATTAAATGAAAGAAATGTAAGTCATAATTTATATAGGAAAGAAAATGCTCCAATCATAACCCAATGATTTTATATAACCAATATGTCCCTGGCCTCATTGGCCTACAATTGACCACAAAATGAGATCACATTTTCTTTTGTACACCCAAACTATTACACCAAAGTCTTGGCTACCACCCACACCCCTCCTCCAAATGACCTTCAGCTATTTCTGACAATGTCCCAGGATGCTGCCAGCTACGTGTGGACTCAGGTGAGGGGGGACAAGCCTCCCCTCTGACTCTCCCCTTCAGCTATCTTTGTCATTCAACCTCTACTGCCCATGACCTGCCAGATACCGACCAGCCCATGACATGGTCATCCTCTGCCACTTACTGCTACTGCTCCCAGCTTTATCTGAGAGGACCCTGGTCCTCCTATCCTACTCCACAGCAAAGACCCGCAAAGGCCTCTGCTGAACTCCCCCAAAACATCAACAGACAATCTGGAACAAAGCTAAGTTGATTCAAGTTCAGAGCAATAAGGAAAAATACCATCCTGACAAAGGCTCAGCAGTGTCTTAAGGCAGAGAAATCAAAGGTAGGGTATTTATAAGGCTTTAGAGCCTGGGTTCAAGAGGTTTAAGGTCTGTCTTTTGAGGTGAGGGACTGACTAGAATTGAGCAAAGTCTGTGACATAATAGTTGAGGATTGGTGGATGCAGAGGTAATGGTCTGGAAGTGAATCTTGATAAGTATTGTTTGAGAAGCAAGCTGTTTGCCCAGGTGAGCAGACTGCTGGCTCTAATAAGTTGATAAGTGGGAATTTCCTGAAGCAAACAGGTTATATATTGGTATTATCTTTCCCAGGCAAAGGTCTCCTGGAGCAAATAACTAAGTTTTGTTAACATTGGTGGACTAGAGCCTTATTGACATCTTGTTGACATCAATGGGCTCAGTTTCACCTCCCTTCTTTGACAGGCCACACCTGCCTAGGGTCTCAAAGACCAGCTTCCTGCCCTACTCCGGATCTGCCTCATCTGGCCAAGGGAGGTTCATTCCCTTCTACTAAAGCATTCCAGAACCTCAGAATTGGCCCAACAGACTTTCAACCTCATTGGGAAAAAACAAGGAACACTTCCCTTCTTTCTCTTCCAGATTAAGGCCAGCCTTCCCTTTGTTCCTTTCTCCTGCCCAAACTTAACACAGACTTGCAATCAGAATGCCCTGACTCCCAGCGAGGGTACGGTCTGGCTCTAGCCCTATGATCCAATAAGAGAATCACACTGGCATATTTCTCAGTGTCTAGGTCAATTAGTCTTTTTCATGGTCTCTTTGTAACCAACATATCCTAGAAACTAGACCAAAACACATGTTCTTATACTTGTATGGCTATATTCCTACCCAGATTTTCCTTCAAGGCAACAAGAAAGAGATTGACTGTTGAAGATAATGAGAAAATGCCCTCTTCTTCCCTGCAATTTAAAATTGATTCTAGATAATGTGTTAATTTTTTTAAAATTCTCATCTTAATTGTCCAAACCAAAGGAAGCCTAGAATGAATAAATATATAGGAACCTAAACTGAGAAAATAAATACTATGCAATACATACTTTTTTTAAAACCTGTGTTTTTAAAGCCATTTAAGGAGATATTCTATCCCCAAGCTGGAGCCATTCATAAGCAGTCTAAATATGAGATTCTCCTCCTTGATGGCTTCAGTTAATGCCTTAATTTTAAATACAGTGACAAAATCATCTGACTCTAGGGTATAAATTCTGGAGTCACAAAAGCACTAAGGTCCCTCAACATCCTGTTTCATTAGGCAAATGTGTACAATTCCAAAATCAAGAGACAATTGGGGTATCTTGCAATTAATGCCATAATAAGTGCTCTCCTAGGAGGCAAACATCCAAATAATCATAGGAAAATCAAAAATACACATGGACTGGGATAAGTATTATTACCTTATCTGAGTCTATCAACTCCTTGAAGTCAGAGCCTGTCCCTAGTAGCAAATACAAAATAATTGTTAAATGTTTGATGGTTGATTGACTGACTAAATGAATGAATGAATAAGTAAGTAAATGAATGACTACAATCAGCCCTCCTGAGGTTCAGCACACTGAATTTGGCAGAGAGATCTTGGAAATGCAATCAGGTAGAGCTACAAGAGAAAGAATTCTTCATTTTGAAAACTTTGCTAACACAGCAAATTAATATGAATTCCTAAGCTCCACAGGAAACTGATAGACCAAAACACGAATCTAGAAATAGTGGAGCATACCAATATAGCAGCAGATCTGGAGGCAAATCCCTGGCAGAGGGCAGAATCAAGCAAAGAGGCTAAGAGATGGAAAATAGCTGGACCCACTCCTTTGAGCTGAAGCAGTCCCTCCGTTGAGCAGGACAGTGAATCTAGATGCAGTTAGGCCCTCAGACACTATCAATATCTCGCAAGCGGCTGTAGAACTTTGGGATCTTGCCATTCAGCATCTACTCTTTGGCTGTGGTGGGAAGTGGAGAGAAAATGGCCAGGTCAGAGTTCTGAGTGCCCAACAAATACCCAGCCCCTGAAGAGAGAAATTGTCCCAGGCTTCTATGTCCTAGTCAATACAAGTATGAAGCTCCCTCAAAATAATTCAGGCCTTATGTCCCAAGCATCTCTAATGTAAGAGTCACATCTACAAATGCTGCATGCTCATTAATTCTGACTTCAAATAAGCAAAGTCTTAGAGTTGTTCCTAATTAAAACCTATGCTTCATGGTGAATATATATTTCAGTTTCTATTTAAAATCTGATCCTAGGGGCACATGGATGGCTCAGTCGGTTGAATGTCCCACTTTGGCTCAGGTCACCATCTCACTGCTTGTGAGTTCGAGCCCCATTTGGGGCTCTGTGCTGACAGCTCGGAGCCTGGAGCCTGTTTCAGATTCTGTCTCTGTCTCTCTTCCCCCTCCCTTGCCCCCCTCTGTCTCTCTCTCTCAAATATAAGTAAACATTTAAAAATAATAATAAGGGGTGCCTGGGTGGCTCAGTCGGTTAAGCATCCGACTTTGGCTCAGGTCATGATCTCGGAGTTCGTGGGTTTGAGTCCCATGTCAGACCCTGTGCTGACAGCTCAGAGCCTGGAGCCTGTTTCAGATTTTGTGTCTCCCTCTCTCTCTCTGCTTCTCCCCAGCTAGCAATCTGTCTCTCACTATCTTTCAAAAATAAATAAACGTTAAAAAATTTTTATAAATAATAATAAAAATAAATAAAATCTGATCCTAACAACATCCATAGAAGCAACTCTTGTTTGGACCTTGAGATATTTTTTACAAATAATTTGTATGTAATTCAGTCTATTTCAAAGATAAAACGGACACACTGAACAATGTGATTTTATTTGGTGGCTACTAACATCTACACAGAATTTCAGATTACCAAGGGTTAATTAGCTCAGGCTCATTGCAACCCAGGAGTATTTTTGCAAGATGGTTTATTTAAATCTAATCCATTCCTGGAAATGTATTATACATTGAATTTCCAGACAGTAGGAGACTCTATTCCATTATTTTGAATGGGAAAAATAAATAATGTGTTTCCAGCCCATCCAAAATCCCCAACACATTTCCCTATCACTAAAACCCTTAGACACCTATATGACAGTACACCACGGATCTCTACAGAATGCAAACATTTAAAACACTAGTTACTGAATTATTGAACACTTAATGAGCTCACTAGCGGGTATGTTTATATGTAGTACTTACTGATTCTAAACAATATTAGACATGAAATACATTTTTTCTTCTAGTCTGCCACAAATACATATTTACTGTAGAAAATAAGCAGTATATTAAAGATTCTAAAGAATACCAAAGCTACTATATAAATTGAAGCAGGTTGGTAGGACAGGGAGTGGAGTGGGAGGTAGCAGTGTGCACAGAAAGGGGTAAAGGGTCCGATATCAAACCAAACTCCACAAAGGGTGACTTTGGCTCAACCCCAGGAGAGGCGGCACTCTGAGACCACGTGGCCACACTTCAGACTTGCTCCAGTAGAGGGCAAGGGACTGGAAGTATTTTTACCCCCCACCTATCCATTTTTGGTTAAGGGTTGCCTTTGGGGTGAGGTATGACTAAATTCCCACCTATTTCTGACTCTCTGTGTATTTAAACAAAGCAGATTCTGGAAGCCTGAGGGCAGCCCTTAAACAAAGGGGTGCTGGTTATTAGTAGTAAAAGCCCCCAGGCTGAACACAACCGCCGACATTCACTACTCTGGTACATTTTCTGTACAGATGTAGAACTGAGGCCTCCAGAGATGAAGTAATGTGTCACACGGTGACTGGGAGGTATGGGAAGAAAACAGCAGGGCTTTTGACTTCTTCCTTTTCTATTTTGTTAATTTTGATCACATATATCAGCTAAGCTATCGTTTTTTCCAATTGCAAATCCTGATTTCTTTGGTTTTCACTCATACAAAAGCACTCCATTGACTCAGGTGTCTTAGGTGGCTTAGGTGGCTCTGGTACCTGTATTTGAAACTGGGTCTGTTATATCTTGACTTTCTAATCTTTTAATTCCAATTGACCAGAACTGATAATAACGTTTCAGAGGTGCAACAAATGCAGTTTTGCATGTGAGGTAGAAGGCTTTCTCATTTTGGTATAGTGCTTTTACCATGGGTTTGGGTTGCCTATTTTGATTAGGGGAACCCATTCAGCTGATGACTCTGGTACCAGTTGACAGTGACTCTTGAACCTCATGCTATCACCCAAGGCCTTTTTTAAGCCTTTCTGCCTGAAAAAGCTCTCCCCCAATCACTATCCTCCATGAAACAAACTCCTACTCATTCATCTCTAGAAACTACTTCCTTTGGGAAGCTTTCCCTGCTTACCTCCAAGACCAGGTTGGACGATCCTGGGTGCTGAAGGAGCATGTAAAGGACCCTAATGTGAGATTTACCATGCTGTCCTCTAATTGTCTTCTAGCTTTATTCTCCAATTATATAATCGGATATTGAAAATAATCACCATCTTATTACTATAATCCTCAGTGGTTGGCACATGGTATATTATCTGTAAATAACTGATGAATAAATAATGTGAAAAAAATTCCTTTCTGAGTCATAACAGATGGTTCAAAGCTCTCAAAACACACACACACACACACACACACACACACACACACACACACACCAAGATCTATTTTTCACCAATAGGGAAATGAGCAAAGGTTTTCACACATTTGAAAGCATCTTCAGCTCACCTTTAAGCTTTAAAGAACACTGGACACAGGTCCTTTTGAATTTAGAGGCAATATCCTTTCCTACAATCACTAATAACCTATATAGCTACTAGGAAAGAACCAAACCCTAGTCCTCTCACACAATCCTAATAAAAGTAAATTACACCAGTACAGTAAAAGACAAAAGCTATTCTGGCCCTACCCTGTCTATCTGTGTCCACAGGATTCGCTACACTTAGGCACACAGACTATCTACAACTATGACTACTAATCTTCTGTATAAGGATAAATATTTCCCAACAATTCAGAACTGCCTCTGGATGTAGCACTGGACTAAATTCAAAGATTGTCTTAAGATACTTTGTCTAGCTCCACTAGTCTTGTGAGATGCTGTTCAAACAGATACACTCTGCTACGGAGCACCGGGTACCATGTGGGATGCAAAGACTCTATCCAGTCACTATATTAAGAGTCAATGTTATGTGCCCTGACAGCCACCTCCATGCAATCCTTTCCTTTTTAAAATAAAAGGTCCAAGGCAACACTCTGAATTCTAGCTCTGTTCATAAAATAGCCCAGAGAGTTCAATAAACTCCATTCATAAAATATATCATAGCTAAACTGTTCCCAAGGTGACAAATTTTACTCTCACATCGAACATGCCTTCGAAAGAGATATTATTTTAATGACATATGCCCTCTCAGTCTTCTTCTTATCCAAGTGGAAATCCCCTTCTGAGCTCACCTGACCTTGCCTGGGGTTGGCTCCAGGTCATAGGCTCTATTCAGGTTTGATTCATGTGGCTTTCAATCTTCTGGGGCCAGTGGGCTGCCCAGGACTTGTTCTTCTCATTGTGATGGCAGAAGCTCAGAGACACAGTCCAACTGCACCAGCCTCTGCTAATATCCCATTGGAGGAAGCAAGCCATATGTCCACATGCAAAGTCAAGGGGATGGGAGTATATCCATCTCACATGGAGTTGGAAAGAAGAAAGAGAACTCAATAAAACTTTGGATTGCGAGTAACTTTTCTCCAAGTGTTCCGCACAACGAGCAAACATTTCTAATACATTTTAACTTGATAAATAAGCCATACGAGTAGTACATGATGCCGAATGTCACATGATCACAACTGAGCCAATGGTTCTTGAAATTTGCTTTGATATGCAAGTCCTTCGGATCTCAAGCATGTTTCTGGAACGGATTATGGTCACAAACCAAGGTTTTACTGTATTTGTTGTGCAATGGCCCAAGTGACCTCAAATGAACTGCATAAAATCTCTGCTGTATTGCTATTTTATTGACATATAGGGAGGGATTTATAGCCCATGTTAATAATAATAACAATAGTAATAATGGTGGTTAACACAACAGCAGAATCTTATGCATCATGATAATAATTTAGTTTCCCCTCATGAAAAATCCTCTCCATCTCCATAATGTCTTCGTTATACAGCTTTAAACTGAAGTCTGTTCCCTCCTGTCTTTCTCATTTAAGCTTATCGTATTTGTCCATTTCTACATAGGTTAAAAAAAATGGACCCAATTCAATATTTTCATTAGGCGCCGAAGTACAAATGGTTTTTGGACCTTCACCGATGAGGGAGCATAAGGTAAGCTGACACCCCACGAACCCCCCTCCCCCAAGGTGGGATATATGTGATATTCCTCAGGCACTCCTGGCTGCCCAAGAACAAAGGAAAGAACAGAAAATGGTTAAATGGATAGAGTCTCCATCAGTTTACAAATATCTTAGTAAAATTAGAAGAAAAGGGCAATCTTAACAATTGGCTTAACCTCACGAACTCTCTACTGTCTTAAGGATAATGTTTTGCTATTGGGAAAAACAACCTTAGCTTGACAAGAGATAGGCCTCCAGTAATCTTTAAGAAGTAAGTCTTCTTTAGCATATGGAAACCCCTTAAAAAAAACTTCCTTTTGACTTTATCTCCCCCAACTCATAGTCTGTAACCAGTCACTCTTCGTTATGCCAGTGCAGTTCTTTCTGCCCACAGGTCCTGTCCCTGTGCTTTAATAAAATCATGCTTTTGCACCAAACATGTCTTCAAGAATTCTTTCTTGGTTCTCAGCTATGAACCCCCACCACCACTCCAAAACCCCATCATTCACCACTAGGGAAGAGATGTAAACAGAAGGAAAATAGAATAATAGCATGATACAGTTATGCGGTACGCCAAGGTTCAGAGAATCCCCCTTCCTATTTTACAAATGGAGAAAATAAAGCTCTGAAAAGGCAAGTACTCAAGGCTATGGAAGGGCTCCTCCAGCCAAAACTGGAACTTGAGTCACCGAAATTTCACATGGAACTTAAAATGTATTATCTAAATTTCTGATCAAGTCAGTATCTTCCCCAACATTACTCCTATAAAACATATAAATTCAGGTGTGTGTTCTACTAACCTTAATAACCTACCTTTTGGATGGAAAGAGACACAGAGCAGGATAGTGTAAGCAGAAAGAGTTAAGGATCCCCCAGATAAAGAAAGAGGAGATAGAGCTTTCCTGACACAAATCAGTTTAGGCTTCCAGCTGTTTTCCTTGATCTATCCCCTATAGGCTCTACTTATCTAAGCACACTTCTTGCAGAAGTTCCTAAGGGGTGTCAGAATGACAGAGAAATGCAAAACCCTCAGTAATTAAGGATTTTAAGGGAACAAAGGGAATGCAATACTAACAGTTTCTACCAGGCCAGGAAATAGCCTAACCATATCAGAGACAATAAATCAATGGGAAAACTCCCAGGGCTATTTCAAAGGTAAGCAAAACTTACCCAACTTATTGAGCCCTAGACCCCATCCAGTTTACACTGGTTCTCAGAGCAGGCCCATAGCTCCTTTCCACCCCCACCCCTCTGCTTCATTATAATATTAAAGTCTCCATCCTAAGAGGAACACATCCTGTGTTCATTAACATAACATAGGATGCAGGTATAGACAACTTTTGTAAGTACACCTGCACAACCTTCTGCCCACCTTTACATCTAATGACAGTGCTCTCCTTTCTGAAAATTCATCCTAAACCCTAAATAAAAAGAACCTGCTCAGTCCTGCTTGGGGAGTCATGGCTATTCCCCATGGGATTATTCCCCACGATCTCATTAGCTACAAATAGTTTCCTTTGTACGACAACTCCACCTGATATAGTCTCTATCTATAACTAACCAAGGAGATAACTCATGCTAGTTTGGTTGCAATAGCAGAAGAACTGGAGGGGGAGCCTGGGTGGCTCAGTGGGTTAGGCTTCTAACCTTGTCTCAGGTCATGATCTCACTGTTGATGAGCTCAAGCCCCGTGTCAGACTCTGAGCTGACAGCTCAGAGCCTGGAGCCTGCTTCAGATTCTGTGTCTTCCTCTCTCTCTGCCCCTCCCCCATTCACACTCTTTCTCTCAAAAAATAAGTAAACATTTAAAAACTCACAGAAGAGCTGGAGACAAAGCCAGAGGACCTGAGTCCTACTCCTTGTCCTTCCACCAGCTGGCCATGAAACCGAGGGTAAGCCCATTCACCTTGTGACCTCAGTTTTCTCACACTGAGAACAATACACTGGTTCTGCTTTTGTCAAGAGTGGATGCCAGGGTCAAAATAAGCATGTGCGAAATTTATTGCTGTTCACCATCAATAACATGTGCCTTTGGTATTTTTCCCATATTGGTATTATTTTAAAAATATCCAACTAAATTAATTTCAAGATCTATTAGGCTTTATTCAATGATTCCTGAATCGGGCAGCATCCCATCTGGTAAACAGAAGGGATCTCCAAGGAGCTGTACAAAATGGAAAGGGCAAAACAAGGAGCTTATTAGAAAAAGAAAAGAAAGAATTGTCTCAGGCAAGATCATCTTCCCTCCTGGGGAAGGGCAGGGGTACTTATCATGCAGATTACCTCACTAGTGCTGATTGGGAAATTCCAGACTGGTTTAAAACTTTCTCTTGGGCAAGGCTGAAACTGCAACTAGGTTAGGTATTAAGTCTTGGGGAGGTTTACTAAAATTGACTCCATTTGGTACACGTTTTTCCCCCCAACAATATATAATAAGCCAAAGACCATGGTGAGTTATTAGATATTAAAAGTCTTAGTATTTACCTCAGAGGGATTGCAGGAAGGCAGGATTATTATGAATTCATCTATATGATGCATAAATAAATGATTATAGGCAAAACAAACTAGGAACTTCTGACTTAATATAGAGCCAATTTCTATGCAAAGCTATAGAATATTTATCCACATACAGCAAATATTTACTGAGCTTCTCCTATAGGCAGACACTGTTCCAAGCATTAGAATGTAGCATGAAATAAAACAGACCAAGAAATACAATTTAAAGATAGCTTTTTGTCTAGAGTCCTGCCAATTCAGAGAACAGCCAATTAATAAATCACTTTGACCACCAGACACTACAGCCCATATGGGTTTGTTGTCATTAAAGCAAAGTTTTCCAAGGTTGTGACTTTCACAGTGGTTTGTTTTTCTGTTTCCTTCAAATCACAGCCATCTTGATATCTTATATTAAGATATATCTGCTTCCAAAGGCCATTGACACTGGCATTGGTTTTAACTGGGCCTAAATAAATGTCGATCCTAACTAGGAAGCACTTGCTCATATGAAGAAGGGCACATCATTGCATTTGTAGCAGATCTGGTCATACAGGTTTTCACACATTCATGAGTGCCCAGAATGAAGCTGATAGGAGAAAGCAGGGATGAACAGACTGAAAAACCTGCAAAGTGGCCATTTTATGCAAATCTCCATGGAAATAGTTCGTGGAAAGTCTGGTCTAAGATTTCAGGAAGGACAAAGTAGATAATAATGATAATTTTGTGTATTTTCTGTAATTACAGGTATTCTTATCATTCTCATGCACATTAAAGAAGAATGGCTTGTAATACATCCAATGAAATAAAAGCACATCATTAAATGCACTGATTTGTGGGGGTGGGGGTGGGGGGGCATGGGAGGATAATCTTAATTTGCACTGGTGCAAGCCACCAACCAAGAATGACTCCTAGCCCTTAGTGCATACAATTAGGGACTAAAATAGAAGTAAAAGAACAATATAAAATGTTGTCCAAAGACTTGATACTGGGGGTATTTTCATTTAAAGAAGGAGGTAATAATCAGTCACCTATCTTATACTTGAATATAAGGGCACAATCCTCCAATTTCAGCTGAGAAGTCACTTACTCTGAGTAGAAAGAATAGTATGACTCCTGCCCAACTCAGATCTGAGTGAGCTTATCCCTCTGCACACACACAACTCACAGCACAATGAGTCCCCTTAGGGATACTCATATCACAGAATCATAACTGCTTGAGTCCTTACCCCTTCTAGGGTAGGAGCTACACAGGAACTGTTGTGACTTCTATTTTCTATTATGTACAAACGTATGGCCTATTTGTATGTATTGTGGAATTAATGGGTAGAAGGAAGAATGTTGAAAGTAAACACTGAAGAATATATATACAAACACATGAGAGCAAATGAAGATAGGAAAACTGAACAAATAAATTTCTTAAAACCAATTTCTTAATTTCTTAAAACTGCTGACAGACAAAGAAAGGAACTGGTGGGTAGCTAGACTGTCTCCTTTATCAGGATCTCCCCAGCCCATGGAAGATGCTTAGAAAATATTGAATGAATGTATAATAAATGACTAGTTGAGTAACTAGAGAAGACAGGACTGTGAGGGTTTATCTCATTTTAAAATGTGCCCATAATAAGGGTTGCTTAACTAATTCTGATGCCTATCATGGATCTTCATCCTTCACAGTTAGGTCTCTATTCAATCTCAGAAAAAGAAAATTGCTATTCTTCAATAATCCCCTTCCTAAACAAGTATAAGAACAGAGATTCCTTGGCTCTTCCTGAAGCCTATCAAAGCAACAATACAAATCTCTCCTTTTGACTTGCCATTGGAAGCCATCTCCTATGGCCACCTTAAATTTTTTTAATGTTTATTTATTTATTTTGAGAGAGAGAGACAGAGAGAGAGAGAATGCATGCACAAGAGGGAGAGGCACAGAGAGAGAGGGAGAGAGGGAATCCCAAGCAGGTTCTGTGCTCTCAGCACAGAGCCCAATGAGAGGCTCAATCTCAGGAACTATGAGATCATGACCTGACCCCAAACCAAGAGTTGGACACTTAACTGACTGAGCCACCCAGGCACCCCTGGCCATCTTAACTTTAATCAAAATATTGTGCTCATTTTTTATTAAGTGATCTTCTTAAGGAAAACAAGTATAAACATGATTAACAGGGGTCCTAACACATCACTAAGATATTGAAAAATCTTCTGGCTATAAATGTGAAGGCCACTATCAGGTACACAGGCTTGAGCAATGGAGTATGGAAAGGGTCCCACAGGGACCACCTGGCTAAATACAAACAGGCCCATTAAGAGACCCACCTCAAAATATCCATAGGCCCTCACTAACCAATGGGCTACTTACAACTAGCAGAAATACCAAAAAAAGGGAAAATTCCATATAGCACCATACCTCTTCACCTTCCCTCCTTCAAAGCAGCCCCCTCCCGCTGTCTCTGTTTCAGACAGCCTCTCCTCCACTGTCCTGCTGGCTCTGTATTCAATAAACTTCTATCTCCTTTGTTCTACCACAGGTGAATTTTTTCACCTCCTGTGACACTGGCTTCCACCTGATTGTTGCCCCACATCTGGGGACCCCATCTAATTGGCAGAGACACCCCATTTAGGCACCACAATAAACCCTACCTCTGACTATGTTTTTCTATGTTCTCTTTCTATTTCAGCCTAATTTTTGATAATTTAGCTGACAGCACTCTCAAATGAGAAACAGTCTCCAGAGAGTACATCTCCAGAAGAATTTCCTAAAGAATTAGTCCACTGACTCCCTTCCTTCCAAAAACAGGGTTGAGATAGAGTTTTATTACTTTTGTCTATCATTTTAGACCTGGAAATCTATACTTGATTCTAATAAGCCCACCATTTCCTTATCTAAGTCCAATTACAGGGTGAGTTCAGTCACTGGAGAATCTAATCTAACTTTTCCAAGTCCCCAACAATCATCTGGTAAATCCTAGCCACATTAAAAATGAAATGAGAGCAAGATGGAAATGAAAACATTTTTTCTTCATTATCAGTAGATCCAAGTTGCAGATTTTCTTCTGAATCTTATTTTTAATGACTTTTACTATGTAAATCATATATTTGGGGAAAATAGCTAATATTTTACTAATAGCTAATATTTACTGGGCAGAAGGCCTTGCTTTTTTTTTTTTTTTAGCTGTTTGTTTTGTTTTGTTTTGTTTTGTTTTGTTTTGTTTTTTAAGTAGGTTCCACACCCATTGTTGGGCTTGAAGTCACAATTCTGAGATCAAGAGTCACATGTTCTACCAACTGAGCCAGCCAGTTGCCCCATAAAGCCTTGCTTTATATGAATACCTGCTGTTTTCTATTTCCTAGATTTTTATCTCACAAACAGCCTCATGGACAGCAATTTATATTCAAAACACTTGTCCTGGCAGGTAAGGTGAGGGATGAATGTATTGTGCAGTAAACCACATTTGCCATTAAAATGACCTGTGGCTTTAATTTTGCCATTATAGTGGACGATGTCAGTACTCCTCCCAGATACTGAAGATACCATTCAGATGCTATATCATATATTGTCTCTTTATGTAACACTCCCCTCTCAACCTTAAACCCAAATCCCTGTTTTGGTATTCATTTGCTTCCAAAAGCTAACACCTGTGGCAATTTTTCAGGACACTGCCCACAAGCTACTGGAAACTGCTTAGGCCACAATCCAGGGCTGGAGATAACGGAGTATTTACATGTCTCTATGGTGAGTGAGTGGAGGGAAAAGGAATTTATGGATGAATGAAGAGAAGAGAGTTATGAAAGCCCAGTTCCCTCATCTCACACAGTGCAACTCTGAAATACAATTTCTTTTCCAGAGTTTTTCTCTGGCATCAGGCTGAAGCTGTCCTCTACAGGACACACACTACCTTGGCTTTGGCCCCTGCTCTGCCCTGCTTCCCAAACATCATCAGTGAATTCATTTGAGAGATAGCTTCCAAGGAAACTATCCTACCACAAACAATAAAAAATACTTACTTTTTAAATGTCAGAAATCACACAGTAATAATAAACAGTGGGTTTGTTAACATAAGTATTGTTGCTCAAACTTAAACTGATGACTCCAGTTATGTAAAGAAATGAGGAATCTTTCTAAATATTATTTTAGAATGATTAACAAGACATATTGCTAAATTTAAAAAGAACAATGGGGAAAAAGTGAGTATAGCAATGCTAACTTCTAAGAAGAAAGTAGATATAAAATGCATATATATATACTTATAATGAACTGAATGTTTCTCCAAATTCATATGTTGAAGCCTTAAACCATATGCTTTAGGGTTGAATAAAGCCCCCCAAAGATGTGACTATATTTGGAGATAGGGCCTCTGAGGAAGTGATAAAGGTTAAATGAGGTCATAAGGGTGGGGGCCTAGTCTCATAGGGCTGGTACCCTCAGAAGAACAGGAAGAAACACTAGAGTTCTCTCTCTGCCATGTGAGGGCGCTGCAAGCCAGGAAAAGAAAGCTCACCAAGCATCAAATCAGCCAGGACCTTCACAAACTTAGCTAGACTAGCCAACAATAAATAAGAGAAGATTTAAATTACTAAAATCAGGAAAGTAGAAGGGGATATCACTACCCACAATACAGAAATAAAAAACTGACTCAAGAATATGCAAAATATCGGGGTGCCTGGGTGGCTCAGTTTAAGCATCTGATTTCATCTCAGGTCATGATCTCACAGTTCGTCAGTTCCAGCCCCGCGTGGGGCTCTGTGCTGACAGCTCGGAGCCTGGAGCCTACTTCGGATTCTGTGTCTCCCTCTCTCTCTGTCTCTCTCAAAAATAAACTTTTTTTAAAAAAAGATACAAAATATCTAAATAGAACTATAACAAGTAAAAAAAGAAAGGCCCAGATAACTCCCACTGAATTCACCAACCTTTTGAAGAAGAGTTGACACCACTGAGCATTCATAAACTCTTCTAAAACATTGAGGAGGAACGCATTCCAACTCATTCCATGAAGTCAGAATTGCCCTGATACCAAAATGCAAAAACGTCACAGAAAAGAAAACAACAGACCAATACCTCTTGTGACTATAAATGCAAAAACCTCAAGAAAATAGTAGCAAATTGAATCCAGCAACTCATAAGAAAGATTATACACGATGACCGAGTAGGTTTTATCTACAATGCCAGGTGAGTTTAATGTATAAAAATTAATTAAAGCAATATACAATACTAATACAAATGAAGGATAAAAACCTATGGTCATTTCAGTACATGCAGAAAAAGCATATGACAAAATCCAACACTATTTCATGAAAAAAACCCAATAAACTAGTTATAAAAGAGAACTTCTTCAACCTATTAAAGGGCATCTATGAAAAATACACAGCTAACATCAAAGTCCTGTAAATAATCATCCTGCTAATAATAATTTTGGGTATTTTTACTTCAAATATTCTGGGCAACAAGATTGTTTCTCTAATTCCATATTCACCAAAATAAATGAAGATTTCTTAGAGAAATAATTGGTTTCAGGTCTATGACAGGAAATGAATAAGATAAGGCTAGAAGCTCAAAAGGTGAGAAATCTTTAAGATTATTGGGATGACATCTGAAAAATTTAGAAGGCAAATGGAATATTTGAGCATACCTAGAAATACAGATCAAATAGAAAAGATGTTTTTTAAAATCCATAAAGTCATAATGATATTCAAAAAACAAAAACTTATTACTTACCTTTGGAGAAAGCTAAGGAACTAACTCATATTGAAAACTAGTAAATGACAGGAAAGAATCAAACCTGTAAGCTATAAACTTACTTCTTGTATAAACTATACTGCAGGGTAATCAAATACATAATGAGGGAACATTTGTCTTTATAGAGATATTCTACCTAATAAAGAAAGAAATTATAGAATTAGAACATCACCATTTTAAATACTCTTAATGAAATAATGAATAGGCAATAATAATTCATGGCTGTTCACATAATAAAACAGGAATAATTGGATTTTATATGCCTCCTGATGGAAGTATATGTAGTAAAAATCATAGATGAATCAAACTAAGCCCCTAGTTCTAACAACCAATTATTTTAAAAATACAGAAGAGAGAGGAAATGTTAACCTCATAGGCATGCAATAAGCAAACTCCAGGATGTGGAAAACTCTATAGAACAAATGATCTAGTTTCTTTGACAAATAAGTCATGCAATAGTGAAAGGATGGGAAAGAGGAACAGAAAGTATACTTTTGTAAGGTTCTTAAACTATGCATCGAGTGACATAATACTGCTCAAAAGTAGACTATGGAAAATCCCTAAAATCATTAGAAAATGAGATACAATTAATTAACCAAATGGAGATAAAATGGAATAATACAAAATTTTCAATTAACCCCAAAACAGGACAAACACTAAGGAAAGGGAACAACAACAAAAAAACAGATGGAATCAATAGAAAACATCTAACAAGGTGGTAGATTTAAACCCAACCATATCAACAATGACATAAAAATGTAATGGTGCAAATACCCAAGTAAATAGGCAGAGATTTTTTCAGATTAAATACAAAAGCAAGATACAACTAAAAGATATCCAAAGATAATCAGTTAAAGGTAAAATTATGGAAAATGACATACCACGCAAACACTGATCAAAGGAAAGCTAGAATGGCTATGTTCCTATCAGACAAAGTATATATCAGACCAAGGAAGGTTATCAGTGACAAATGGGGTCATTTCATAGTGATAAAGGGGTTAATTAACCAAGAAGTTCTTCCTAAATACATATACACCCAACAACAGAGCTCCAAAAGTGAAGCAGCAACTGGTAGACTTAGAAGGAAAAATACACAAATCTGTAATTATAGTAAAAAATCCAATACTTCTCTCTCACTAATTGATAGAATTAGTATACAGAAAATCATATGGATATAGCAGATAACAGCATCAAACAACTTGACTTTAACTGACATTTCTAGAACACTTCAACCAACAAAGGCAAAATACACATTTTTTTTCTAAGTGCATATGAACGTTCACCAGGTTGGACCACATTCTAGCCCATAAAACAAACCAAATAATTTAAAAGAATTGAAATCATACAAAGTATATTTTCTGACTATAAGAAACTTTTGTAGACATCAATAACAGAATTATCAGAACATCCTCAAATATTTGGAAATTAACAACACACTTCTAAATAACCCATGGGTCAAAGACAAAAATCACAAGAGAATTGGAACATATTTTTAATTGAATGAAAATGAAAACATAATATATGAAAATGTGAGGGATGCAGCTAAACAATGTTTCAAGATAAATGTATAGCATTGAATGCTCATGTTAGGGAAAAAAGGCCCCAAATCAATGATTTAAACTTCTACCCTACCAGAAAAAGAAGAGCAAATTGAACCCAAAGCAAGCAGAAGGAAGAAAATAACCTTGAGTGTAAGTCAATAAAATAATAATAATAATAATAACAATAATGAAAATCAATGAAACCATAATCTAGTTATTTGAAAAGTTCAATAAGAATGATAAATCTCTAGAAAGACTGACCAAGAAAAAAAAGAAGATCCACATTACCAATATGGGAATGAATCGGAAGACATCACAATAGATCCTAGAGGCATTAAAAGGATAATAAAGGGAATATTTTATGCCAATGAACTCAACAACCTAAATAAAGTGAACAATTTCCTTGAAAGGAATCAGCTAGGAAAGCTCCCTCAAAATAAAATAACCTCAATAATCCTATATCTATTAAGCAAACTGTGATTACAAAACTTTCGCAAGGAAAACTCCAGGGCTGATGACTTCATTTCTACCAAACTTGTAAGAAACTAATAACATCAATTCTACGTAAAACCTTCCAGAAAAATAGACTAGGAGGGAACACTAACCAACTCAGTCTATGAGGCCAGTGTTATACTGATACAACTACCAGGCAGAAATATTACAGAAAAAGAAAACTATAGATCAATATCCCTCAGGATACAAACATAGCACACGAAAATATTAGCAGATTGACCCACTAGTACATAAATTTTAAGGGATAAAAACAAAAGAGTAAATGTATATATTAAAAGAGATTTAAGGTACTTATCAACTAGAAGCTTTGTGTAGCTCATGTATAGGTCCTGGTTTAAAAAAAGAAAAAAGAAAAATTTGAATTACTCAACACTTATTGATATTAAGGATTTATTGTCAATGTCTTTAGTATGGTAATGGTTTTGAGATTTTTTTTTTGAAAAGTGTCTTTTAGAGAAATAATTAATCATATATGCCGAAAAAAAGTACAGATCATATGATATAATCTCTAGGAACTGCTCTGAAATAATCTATGTGAGGGTGGTGGTGAGGAATGGAAGGGGTTACAGGTGAAACACCATTGGGCATATGTTAATCATTGTTGAAGCTAGTTTGACTATGCTATTCTATTTTTATATATGTTCAAAAATTCCATAAGATGTAGTTTAATAATATAAATGTAATGCCAAGTTTAAAAAATAAGTGATTAAAAGTACAGCTCTCTCTCTCTCTAAAATAAGGTTCGTTCTATTAAAGAATAACCATGAGCCTGCTGAGCTAGAGATCTTTTCCCCTCAACTTTGAAAGGAAGCTTTTGAAGCCCAAGCTAAACCACATGCCCTTCCCCCTTTGGGTTACTATGAAAATACTTAAAAGCCTTCAGATTTCAAGCCTTTTCTACATAATAGTAAATTAAGACCCACTTCTTATTGATAACCTTCTTCCCAGGAAAATCATTTTCTGATTTTTTTTCCCTCTTTCATAATTATTAGGTGTCAGACCCTCTGCAAACTTGCAGAGATATAGAGTTGAAAGTGAAATAAAGAGCACCTTTATTTTCAGTATATATCATGCAACAAACACAATGATGCCTATCATTTCATTAGGAGATATTTATCATCATCAATTTGTAAATGAGAAGAGACGTTTAGCAACTTGATTTGTGGCTTAAAACATATGTCATTGTTTAAACAACTTGTTTATAAGGATAGGTAGGATGCCAGAAAAGATTGTTTTGTTTTGCTCTACACCATGGGTCAGCAATCTCTTTCAGTGAAAGACCAGTTGATAAATACTTTAGGTTTTGTGGGCCATGTGTCACATATTCTTCTTTGTTTTGTTTTGCTTTGTTTGCAACCCTTTAAACATGAAAAACATTCTCTGTTCTCAGCCTTAAAAACAGGCCACAGGCCAGATTTGCATCGTGGGCTGGTCTGCCACCTCCTGGACTAGAGTATGGTATATTTTATTTTAATTCATTTATAATATCTCATTTCGACTAGAAGTATTGAAAGACTATACGGCACCATTTAGTACTAATCATGGTAGAAGGCAAATAAAGACTTTATATGTTAGCCATGAGATTACTGCTCCTCCCTAGAAGTTTACCAAAAGGCTGAGAATGTTGGAAGCAAAACGATAGCACGTGGTCACCTAACCTGAAGGGCATGATTTTTGCAATTATTTTGCCAAGGGGGAAAAAAATGTGATGTGCTTGTCTTAATTCTATGACAATACCATTCATTCTGTAGCCACAATAACATATAATAAAAGACTTAGATTAAGACAATAAGATATGTTTGTCCTCACAAGGGAGGTTAGAAATTAGGAATCAGTATTTCTTGTTCAGGTACTCTTTTTTTAAGCTTTTATTTATTTTGAGAGAGAGCGAGAGCGTGCATGAATAGGGGAGAGGGGCAGAGAGAGGGAGGGAGACAGAGAATCTGAAGTAGGCTTGATTCACGAATTGTAAGATGATGACCTGGGCCTAAATCAATAGTTCGATGCCCAACCAAATGAGCCACCAGGCACCCCTAGCTTCTAAATCAATTTTAAAAACCACAGAAGAGACTAGAGTCATTTTTTATTTTTATTTTTATTTATTTTTTATTTTAGAGACAGAGAGCATGAGAAGGGGAGAAGGGCAGATGGAGGGAGGGGGGAAAATAGAGAGAGAGAGAGAGAATCTCCAGTGCAGAGCCCAACAAGGAGCTCCATCCCACGACCCTGGAATCATGACCTGAACCGAAACCAAGAGTCGATGCTTAACCAGCTGAGCCACCCCAGTGCCCAGAGACTGTAGTCTTAATATGAAAGCATTTTATTTTTAAGAGGCAGCATTCCTGAAGAAAGAACCTGAAGTGAAAAGGGCCTAGAGTTTATGCCATAAACAAGTGACTGGAATGAAATACAAATTAAAGTAGATGAGGGTTACTTGAATTACAAGGGGGAAGAGCAGTGGAGGGGACAAACTACCAAGGAGGACAGTGGTGAAGCCAGGAGGGGTCTTAGGGAGAAGAGAGGAATCCACTTGCAAGTGTACAAACAACCCTGGGCGTTGTTTGCACCAGGAACAGCTATACGCCTTCCCTGACAGAGGACTGCAGGTCCTTTGTTGATGATCCCTTGAAAACAATGCCCGTTGAAGCCCTGAGAATTTGCTCAGCACAATTCGAACAAACAAGGTAGGACAGACTGGAACCAACTTGAAACCCCACCCCCCCTCCCTCCACACCCATCACACTCCAGCAAAGACAGTTAAACCCCTAACTCCTCCTGAGGCTCAGAGAGAATGCACCTGTACACAAGGACACCCTGCTAGCAAGTGACAAAGCCCAGCTTGGTCTTCCTCCAAAGCTACTTTCTCTCAACTGCAGTATTATAGTGTCTCCCAAAATTCATTTTCGGCCTAAACTTCTGTAATGCTTTTTTTAATGAAAGTCCACCTGCCTCGAATAAGCATAAGAGCAAGAAGAAATCTCATTTATATTACCACTGACGCACAAAGTTCCTTATATCTATCCCTCCTACACCCAGAGTTCCTTGGAAGTGTCAGCTCACTGAATCCTCATAACCACCTGCAAAGTAAACGGTGTTAGAGATAGCAATTGGATGCTCAGACAGGTTAATTAATTTAACCAAGGTCACACAGCTAGTAAGTAGCAGAGCCAGGAATCAAGCCCAGATCTGGCTGATGCCAAAGATGCTATTCTTTTCCACTATAACAAATCTGCAAACAAACACATATATAGAATTTATGGAAACAAATTGCATTGGATTTTTAAATTTGCCATTTATTTCATGTAAAATAAACTGCTCAAATTCCTGTCCATTACCCTCCAATTTCTTGGCTTACCGCTAAATAGAAACTTAATTTTGTTCTGCTTACAATGCTGTTATTTTACAAATAACTTGTCTTATTAGATTAGATTCCTGACCTTAAATATCTATTTACTCTAAATTCCCAGCAGAGGATTCAGATACATAAATAGGAGAGAAGAAATAAAGGGAGGAGGAAGTAAGTCATGGAAAGAAGACAAAAAATTGATGATTGAAATTAGGAATTAAACTGATTATAAATATCTGCCTAGAATAGGTAGACTTTTAAAAATAACAAGTGGTGGGCGCCTGGGTGGTTCAATCAGTTAAGCGTCAGACTTCGGCTCAGGTCATGATCTCACAGTCTGTGGGTTCGAGCCCCACGTCGGGTTCTGTGCTGACAGCTTGGAGCCTGGAGCCTGCTTCGGATGCTGTGTCTCCCTCTCTCTCTCTGCCCCTCCCCCACTTGCACTCTGTCTCTTTGTCTCTCAAAAATAAACAAAAAATTTAAAAAACAATAAAAATAAGTGTTATCTCAAGACTTCACATACAAATATGTAGTATTTTTTGTAAGTAAACTCTTCTATATTTTTATGTTCAATGTCTTTTCCTTTTAGCCATGACTGACTTAACTCTGTATTGTTAATTTCAAGACCAAAGTGCAATTATCTCTAGGAACTTGACTATTGAAGGTGAACCAGCTTTCAACAGCTCCTCCAAGTGGCCACATATCTAAAGCACTACAGACCTTTACAGTTGAGGTTCTGTTTTTCTCAGTTGATTTGAAAGTTAATTTTAAACAAAAAACAAAAAAAGAACCTTATTGGCATTATTCACAATTACTTCTTTGTTAAATAGCAACTTATTTGTGAAATAGGAATTTTTCATCTTCAGCAATAATACAAATGAGTTATAAATACACACTATCAATGGGCTATAACATGTTTAGATTCACGAATTTATAATGTATGTTGCTTCTTGGCCACGATCATAAAATATTTGCTGACTATTACCGTAATTATAACATTATTGTAATATCGCTATTATTAATGGCATGCACGTGGCATGGTCAGGCAGAGAGAATCTAAATTCTTCTCCAGGACAAAATGAAACACATTTCCTCCATCTGAATTCACTTCATCTATTTAACCAGATCTTCACAAAGCCATGCAGTGATTACTAATCCAGTGCAAATATCAGAAAGCAGCATTTGCTCTGGCAAACCCACTTAGCAAACTGTTTATCTGGCAAAGACTTTAAATTGCCCCCTTAGGACAGTTTGCCTTTTCCTCTTTGGATAAATTTGTCAGGGTCAGTACCAGGGAAAGTTGTAAGAGAAGAAAGTTGCATTTCCTATTTCAATGCCTCAGTTTTCACAGGAGGTGACTTCCAGCCCCAGTACCTCCTACCTCCTGCCAGTCTACCTCACCCTCAACCTGTGGTTTTTTTTCTCAGTCTTAATCTCCACCCCTGCCCCCATCCTAATCCCACACAGATCATAGATGTGTATTTAAAAGTTTTAGCAGCCATGTCTCCTGCAGAATTGGGAGGTTTATAAGGATGTTTAATACTGAAGTGCTTATTAGGAATCTCGAAAATGTGCGGACTCAAGGACCATGGTATTTTTCAAGCCACCATAACGTGAGAGGGTAAGAACTGACATAAATCAATATACTATATTTTTAGAGTGGCAATCAAAGGGCACCTCCATTGCTTCTTTTGAAGTCGAAAAGGGACACGCCATACTAATACCAAATGTGTATAAAATGCAGCTTGCCCAAATCCGCTTCCTTTGTTCATTCCTCCTAAGACTGACCCTCCACTGGATGTAGGCACTGTGGTAGGTGTTGGGGCTACACAGATAGACTATACTTTTCCTCAAGGAATCAAATGATAGTGGGGGCAGCCACATAAATCAACAATCACCACACAGTGTGATAAGTATTTAAAAATTAAAGCTACCATGGGGCACCTAAGTGGATCAGTTGGTTAAACATCTGACTCTTGATTTCGGCTCAGGTCATGATCTCACCCTTCATGTGATCAAGCCCCATGTCCGACTCTGTGCTCACAGCATGGAGCCTGCTTAGAATTCTCTCTCTCTCTCTCTCTCTCTCTCTCTCTCTCTCTCACTCACTCTCTCTCTCTGTCCCTTCCCTGCCCACTCTTTCTCTCTCTCCAAATAAATAAACATTAAAAAAAAATTAAAGCTACTTAACCCAGATTATAGGACAGGGCTGGGCAGGGAGAGGAAACAAAAGTGGAAGTTTTCAGGGAAATATTTCCAAAGGAAAAGACATCAGAGTTTAGTCTCTACCCTCGACTGGCAGAGAGGTAGGTGAAGCCACAGTGAGGTAGGTGAGGGAATGAAGGATGGGAAGGTGGAATGATGGAAGGGCAGGGGAGTATTTTTTGTCTTTAACTCAAAATGTTTTATTTGTACACTGCTGCTCCAAGGAACCTTCGAAGCATGAGAGTAGACAAAGGTCATGTGGGATCACTCCTCATTTATTCCAGAGATCCCCAGCTCCTGTTAACCATGACCACAGCCCCAGTAGTGGAGCCTGGGTCTCCCCATGTGCACCCTCCCTGGATTAGCCTCTTCCTGCATCTATGAAGCATGTTGGTGAGCCCCACTCCGACCTGGCCTGCACAAGCTGACTGAATCTCAGGTCCAGATGATTCCACGGTAGGGCTAGAGTGCCCCCCTCACACCTGGATTTTTTTTCTTACAGAAGTTACTTGCAGAGGAACAGCACATTCTAGGTTACAAAAGGCAAAACTCCCCCAGTGAATTATGGCCATGTATTTTGGGAGCACATATCAATAATACTTCTGTTGTTGTTATTGTTGTTCTTGTTCTTGTTGTGTTTGTTTTTTTGTTGTTTGTTTTCAAGAAAATCATAATTCAGAACCTACTTCCAGAATTTGCTGCAGGCAACTTCTATTTCAATTTTGTATAGACACCCAAATTCTGAATCCACAATTCCAGGAGCCTATTATATACATCAGGCCCAAGCTGAAAGTCTTCTTCCAAACTGGAAGCTTGTTTTCTCTGGCAGATTTGGGGAGTTTCAAATCTTCTCAGTTTTATTTTACTCCATTGCAGATGATGAACCAGAAAATAGTTCTACCTGGGTGTTTATTGTCCCACTGGAGAGGCTGTTAATGAATGAAGACTCCTAGAGTAGTACCTGACACTGACGTATCAGCCCCACATCCCAAGAGCTGGGTTAAATGCCCTGTAGGTTCACCAGACAAGTGACTCTTCCTATTACCCCTGCTCCTTCCATTCAAGTTCAAGAAATGACCCCAACGGAGCCTCTTGTTACAAATATCGATGACAGAGGCGCCTGGGTGGCTCAGTCGGTTAAGCGTCCAATCTCGCGGTCCATGAGTTCAAGCCCTGTGTCAGGCTCTGCACTGACAGCTCAGAGCCTGGAGCCTGCTTTGGATTCTGTGTCTCCCTCTCTCTCTGACCCTCCCCTGTTCATGCTCTGTCTCTCTGTCTCAAAAATAAATAAACATTAAAAAAAATTAAAAAAAAAAAACAAACGTCGATGACAAAAATCAACTTTTATTATTCTGTTCTTATATCTTTTCAGTGAAAAATATTAGAAAACTGTAGGCCTTAGGGGTTTTGTAAAGGTGGACATATCAGACCTTAGTATTAACAAGCTTTAGAAATTTCCTCCATTAAAATAACTGTTAGATGTCAATGTCTACATCCTCTAAGCCAACAGTCTGGATGACACCATCCTACTACCTGTTTAAGATTTATTTGCCTCCTCAAGGAACCTCTGGTATGTCTACAGTGGCTCTCTCCATTCTCATACACAAGGTCAATCACCAAGAAGATGATATTTTAACATTTCATTGTTTCCCTAAAACCACTGCACATAAATCACAAATTTTTGCCAGTCAGTTCTCAGATTAACTAGGAAGCTAGAGAACATAGACCACACAGAAAGGCCTAGAGATGTTTGTTCCAATATCATATGAACAAAAACAAACAAAAAAGTGCAATGTTAAAATGGGATATTACCAAGACAATTTTTAAATAAATGATGTCTGACTATCCAGAAGAAGAAAAAGTAATAAATGATCTGGAGTTAGTCATTTTGGAAGCACTGAGTTCCCTAGTTAAGCAAATCCAGACTGAAACTGGGATACAATTACCTCTAAGAAGTTAACTCAAATGGTTTCTACTGGGAGTGTATTCAAAAGTGATTTTATAGCTCCAGTCTGGATTCACTTCCAGAAAAGGCAAAGAAGACTCCAGGCATATCTGATTTGATTTTTTCCACTAATGAGATTTTTGTGATTTCGGGAAAGAAATGTAAGAGGGTTATGCTGAAGTTTAATATGATGCATGGAGAGAAACAACATGTAAAATTCAGCGTGTAAATCACAAGACCTTCAGCTTTACCACAAAAATTGCAGCATCCAATTTACATAAGATTATGAATCTTGGATTGGGGATGACATAATTTTTCTTCTATCAAGATATATACACTGACCTGAAAGAGCACTATCATTTCATACCTGCTCAAGTGTGGCCTAAAAAACATCTAATCACAGAGTGTTGCAGTGATTAGAAATCTTAGATAATCATTTCTTCCATCCTTTGATGACCAGGAAGAAACTGAGATCCAGAAAGGCCCATCCAAATCTCCTTTTATTAGTTTCTCCTCCTCCTCCCCTTCCTCTCTCCCTCCTTTTTCTCTCCCTCCTTTTCCTCTCCCTCCTCTTCCTTCCCTCCCTCCTTTTCTTCCTCCCTTCCCTCTTTCCTTCCTCTTCTTCCTCCCTTCCCTCTCTCCTTCTTCCTCCTCTCCCTTCCCCTCTTCCCCTCCTCCTCCCTGCCCTCTCTCCTCCCTTCTCTTCCTCCCTTCCCTCTCTCCCTCTTCCCCTCCTTCCCCTTCCCTTCCTCCCATTTACTCCTCAACTCACAACTCTATCAAAGTTCTGCTCACTACAGGAACTCTTCTTCCCAATGACAAGAGTGTCTACTCTCTCTGTTTTGAAAATTCTCTTCCCTTCACTCAACACAACAAGTCCCTAATTTTCTTGCTACCTCTGATATTTTTGCCTTAGAATGCTCTCTTCTTCTACCTTCAACTTAAATGTTAATTGTCAGGGCTCTGTCACAAGCCCTCCTCTCCCAAAATCTCCATCTTTACCCCAACCTCTCTCCAGAGCATCAGTCCCATGTCTCCCAGTGCCTACTTGACCTCTGCCTACTTATCCCACAGATTTCTCAAACTCAACATGTTCCAAACTGATGGAGTGCTTCCCCCCAACTTTTCCTCCCAGGTTTCCTAAATTATAAAATAACCTTCCAGTCTCTCAAGCCAGAAACCTATGTGACATCCTAAACTCCATCCTCCCTTCTCTTCAACCCCAACATTGAATGAATCAGTAAGTCTTATATATCTCATTTGTTAAATGTTTCCCCGCTCTCTCCATTTACCTCCATCTCAACTGTCTCCATCCTAGCCCAAGCACTGCATTAGCCTCCCTATTGGCCTCTTCCTGAAGCTTAGGTCATTCTCCAACACATTTTCTTCAGAGAAGATGAAAAGATATTTCTTATCATTGCATTGCTAAATCCTTTCCATTTTCCCCAGTGCTCTTAAAATATGCTCAAATTCTAACATTAAGTGTCAAGGCTCTGTGTTGTCTTGCTTCCTCTTACTCTCCAACAGGCACAAATACCTGCCTCGGTCATTCTCAAATGGAGATTTTTTATGCATCTGTCTCCCCAGGAATCTTTAAAAAATACATGCAAAGGCACATATACCCACGTACCTTAAAGCTCAGTTATGTGCTGTAACCTGGTTTTCTTTTGTTGCTGCACCTTCATTTTGTATGAATTATGCCATATCACCAGGACTGAGCTGTTAATTCCTGCACACATGCTGAAGGACCAGAAAAATAATTACTGGTTTCTAGAAATAAAGCAGCTATTTCTGTTTTCTCTTTTGACACTCCTCTTGATGCCCAAGTTCTACAAAACAGACCCTTCCACAGAAAGGGGCTTTTGCTAAAGGAAACATCTGACATCTTTTTAAAATATGAAAGTGCACAGAGAAATGGGAATGGAGAGAAGACGAGAGAAGCAGTATCTCTGCCTATGACAACATATGCATGCCCGGCCAACAGCGTCCTAACATCACAATTAACCAACTTCAAATGGCCAACATCTTGCCAAGTGTCTCTCATGTAGGGGGTGGAGGGAAGCAGCTGTTAAAATATATTAATTGTTCTAAAGGATATCAGATACTTTTGGGAATCACCAAGAAAGCTATTGTAAAATATCTATGGTCTGGTATGACCCCCAGAACTCTGATTCAGTAGGTTCAAGCTTATGCTAGAGCATATACATTTTTTAAGCTTTATTTATTTTTGAGAGAGAGAGAGAGAGAGAGAGAGGAGCAGAGAGAGGGAGACACAAAATCCAAAGCAGGTTCCAGGCTCTGAGCTGTCAGCACAGAGCCCGATGCGGGGCTGGAACTCACGAACTGCGAGATCATGATCTGAGCCAAAGTCGGATGCTTAACCAACTGAGCCACCCAGGTTCCCCTAGAGCATACACGTTTTTAAAGCCTCACAGGTAATGATGATGCACAAAACATTTGACCACCACTGTGATACATGCTTGTGACAAACCTGTAGAGAATGTACTCAGTCCTTTAGGCTGTCAGTTTTCTGCAATTGCTGTAAGTTTCAGAAAACACTGGGATGCCAGAGTGACCAGACAAAGCTGTCAGGGGTAACAATCCACAGCTAATCTCTCCCTCATCTGGGAAAACAGGAAAAGCCATGACGTGATTCTGTGAAACAAATAAAAACCCATGCCAAGAAAAGGGAGAGGATGAAAATAAATCAAGATGGTTACCATCCTTGTTTCTGTTGACAGGACAAATAGATGATTTTTCCATTCTTTTTATAAAGTATGCAGATGTTTTTAAAATGTATGTTTTGGGGAACATTGTAGGTATTTCTCAAAAATTTTCAGAATATGTTGTTTTTACAGTGAAAAATGTTTGGACTGACATATTTGGGATCATATGCTTGCTCTGTCACTCCCTAGCTATATAAGAGTAAGGAATTTGCTTACTTTTTCTGAACCTGTTTCCTCTGTTGTAACATTCAGGAAAAGGGAAAGTTCTTTACTGAATCAAATTGGCCCACAGATGTCTTGTAGAAGAGTAGTGACTTACAGGCAGAGGAGGACGAGAAGGTGAGCACATCAGAAGTTGGATGGATAGAGGCACTTTATGGGAAAAGCTGAAATGCACTGTGCGGGAGGGACTAGAACTAGAGACCAAATAAATAAACAACAATGAAGAACGTATGAGAGCTCAAGACATTTACTTTAGTTTATGCTAAAGGTCAGGCCATTTCACCAGCCATGCAGCCCCCTAGCACAGAGTTTGTGCAACACGACACAGCAGACAGTGGGAAATGGGAAATGTTTCCAAAGCACTTAAAAACAGCAGTTACATAAATGTTCAGATTTCACCAGGAGGAGTTAACTCAACCACAGGGAAAACCAAAGCACTAAATGGGACCTGGAGAACTTCAGTTTGAACACATCAGGGATATCTCCAACCACACAGCATTCATGAAGTTTGGGCCAAATTCCACAAAGAGATGGAGAGGCTGAGAAAGGTGGCTGAAATTCAAAAATTGGTACTGAACTTTGGGTTAAAGCTTAATCATTTTTATTGTGAGTTGTATAAAACTGGTTAGATGTAAACAAAAATTATTTCATTGGTGTATAAAACTTCTAGCAGATACTAAGAAGTCAAAAAGTGTTCTTTTCCTTATCACAGTATCAGTTAAGTGACCAACCGTCTTGGAGAAACTCTTATCCTACCACCTCGCTAAACATTTCTAAAAATAAACAAGAATACCAGTCCATGGTATGGAGATTGCAAAGACTCTTTGTGACCCCTCATGATACTTTAACAACACTCATCTACAGTGCTAGCTTCTGACTGCAATAAATCTCAAGGGCTTCAGTAGACACTTATTTCTTACTGTCTGTCACTGGGGAAGACAGAGAATGAGGATCACAGCCTTCTGCATAATAGTCCTTTAATATGTAAAGAGAGCCAGTCATTGGGCAGCCACGCAGCAAATCACAGATGAGTGCAAAGCACATACAGAGAAAAGTTTGATCTTTTGCCTTACTCGCGATCTCCACTGGGGAGCTGGTCCAGCATAGGTCTCTAGGCTTCCTTGGAGTTATTTAAAAGTAGTGTTTCATACACATTATGCTGAACATCCCTATGGCATTGGGGTTATCCACTCAGTGCCCCTCTTTTAGGAACTGTCTCTCTCCCCCATCAGCACAATAAAATCTAGAACTGCTATCTTATAAGGTCGCCCCACAACTGGCTCCAGAAGTAGCTGCCTAGGCAAGCTGAGCCAATGGTCCCTTCTCCAGGACTTGGGATGATAAAAAAAAAAAAAAAACTTGTTAATAGTCTCTTTCTAGTTGTTCTGATATTTCATTTTCTCCATTATATGAGATGAAGCCACATGGAATGAGAAGCAGAGGCAGGAATATGGCAGCCTTCAAACCCTGGTTCCAGCTGCGTTCCTGTTCTTCCCAAGACCTGTGCTGTTCAGATTTTTTGACTGCATGAGATACCCCATTATCTCTCCTTTGTTGTTGTTGTTGATTTTTAAGCTAGCTTGAGTCCATTTCTGCTGCATACATCCAAAAGGAACTAAACCAATGCTCAATAGTTGAGCTTACTGTCTTAGAAGTTTTCTAAGTGAAAAATAGACTACATAAGAATCAGTTAGTTTGATTCCATGTTTAATCTTCTCTGATTTCCAACCACCCAACCAAGCATATTAACACTGCTTATTATTATTTACATACTACAATGCAGTATGTTGGTTAAGAACCTGAACTCTCAAGCCAGACATCCCAGCGTTGAATCCCAGCTCCACTTACATATTGGATTCTGTGACAAGCCATCCAGATCCCTCTTCAGAAGTAAGGAATTTATTCCCCCAGATGTTGGGAGTGGTGCCAGCAGACAAGTCTCCAGGAACTATCCTCTACTGAAGACAGCTGCCTCACCGCTCATCATAATCCACACACATCTTGTGTAACATAAAGGCCATTGCTCACATCCCAATTCTGGGAAAATATGTAGAGACATCCTTAAACCAGAACTTCTCATAGGGTTGGCTGAAGCCTTTGTCAAGATACCATACTGAACTTCTCCTTCTGACCAATCCTGCTTCCTTCTCTGCCTCCTGAGTGTTGATGGTGAGAGCAGTCCCTGACAAACCTCCTACATGCAAATCTCCATGCCACAGTCCACTTCCTGGAACACACAACCTGCAACAACTCACTTGCTGTGAGATCTCTGTACCTCAGTTCCATTATCTATAAAATAAGGCTGATAATATGACCCATTTTACAGTGATACCATGAAAATTAAATGAATTAATATATAAAAGGTCTTAGTCCAGAATAGCATCCGATACAAGACAAGTGCTATTTAACTTTCAGTTACTCATATTTACCACAGGGTGGCAAATTGACTCTTCCTTCTTTTCATACAACTTAAATTGATTATTAAGATTAGACAAATTTCAAAGGGACCTTAACTTGGAACACAAAGAGGTTCAGAAGTACAAGGTCCCAGAATCAAACATTTCCTTTCTGCCTTGGTTCATTAAAAGTCCAAGAATGTAGGCCTTCAGGGCTCACAGAAGGCGATTCATCTATTGACTAGAGCTTGTGCTTGAGAAAAGGTGAGGGGGGTTAGCCTGGAAGCCTGATTTTTGCCAATCTGTTGTTTTTGTAAGTGGTGCTTTGTACTTGTGCCCAGAGGTGCTGGTGATGAGTGTGTTGCTATAAAACTAGACATAAAACATGTGAAATGGAGCCTAAATCATAAATACAAAAATTGTAACAGCAGGTTAGATTTTATGACTCTAATTTGTCTTAAATTGACGCATAACATTGCTCTTGGCATCACTTGGAGTGCTGTATGCAAATCAAAGGTAAATATGTGCCCAGATAATTAAATTTAGTTCTGCAGTGAGGTCAATATTGATAACTGAGCACTAACCATAATTCTTGATGAAGGGATGAATTTTCTTTTTATTATTCTGTTGTGAAAGATAAATAACATATTGCCCATTTGCGTACACCTACAAAGTGATTAATCGAATATTTCAATGTAAATGTCACATGAATCCAAGGCAAAAAAAACAAAAATGGAGATTCTGTTAGGAAAATGAGACAGCATCTGGACCACACAAAATCTTCCCACTTCAGAAGTTAACGTCATCATTGGCTCAGAGTCCTGATGTAACAATGCGGTGGGATGTGGCAGGGAGAGGGAGGTCTCAAAGGAGGCTGGCTACCTGGCCACAGCTTTGAGAGGAGAAGAGATCATCCTGGGATAAGAGATTGTCTCTTAGGTCAGTACCACAGACTTTAAGACCATCTACGTGTTAAGTCCCAAATCTACATCCTCTCCCGTGAAATATGGGTCTCCTACTAAAAGTTCTACTTGAATGTTCAATAAGGATCCCAACTATTGTACAATGCTTGGCAATTCCTCGAAACCTTTTCTCCCCTGGATTTCCCTCATCTCAGCAAATGGCACCAGCTTCTGTGTTTCCTCAAATACAACACCTAGGAGCCATCCTTGGTTTTCTTTTTCCCTCCACCTAGTTACTCTACACACATGTCCTGAATCCACACCTTCACCACCACCACATCACTCTCCTCTCCTGTGATGCTCCAGCCCCACTGGCCTTCCTCCTGTTCCTCAACCACTCGTTGTCTTCTCTTCACACTAATCATCTCAGATCATTCCCATCCTCGTGTCTTTGTTAATTCCTTCCTCTGCTTAGATGGCTCATACCCCAGGTCTGCACAGCAGCAGCTCCTTTTTGTCACTCAAATCTTTGCTTCAAGGTTTCTCCCTTAAGGATGCCTTCTCTGACCAACTTAAAATGAAGAAAACCACAAAAACTTTTATCACATGTCCTTAATTTCCTACAGATTCCTCATGACTATCTGATAGTTTTTTATTGTTTATGTATCCAGTTGCTTATTGTCTGTCTTCCCTGCTAGAATGTACATTATAAGAGAACTGAGACCTTGCCTGTCTCTGTTACCACTGTAGGACCAAAAGCAGTACCTTGCCTAAAATAGGAGCTCGGCAAAATTTGTTAAACAAATGAATGAGCACTAGTCACTGAAAAGTAGACAAGTCTACTTGTTGGTAAAGCCAACCACCAAGTTGGTAAAGAAACGCACATATTAAGTAAGTCAGCCTTGCTCTGGGCACTATGTTAGCCACTTTTATGTATGTTATCTTATTTAATCTAATCCATATCTCTCTCAGAAGATTGTATTATGATAATCCCAAACGTCTCAGTCAATAAAACAAAAATCCAGGGAAGTTAAGTAGACTTTACCCAAGTTCAAACTGCTAATACATGCAAAGCTAGGTCTGACTGTACAATCCAGCCCCTTCCTACAATCACACTGGTTGGCCGTCAGATCATCACTCTTCATTTTTCTTCTTAATTGGCAGTGGGAAATAGGGATTCCTGATCAAAGTAATGTATCATATACTAGCAAAGTTTCTCAGATTCCAGTTATATTTTATGCAAAAAAACTACCAAGACTCTGCTCGTCATACTAATCAAGGAAAAAGATATTTGTAAAGTAATAAAAGTTTAACAATAAAAATATATTTCATACTTAGTTATGCAAAAGAGACAAACATATGCGTAGGTTGTTGGGCTAAGTTGTCTTTTGGTAGAAGCTTGCAAATAGGCAGCCTGGATTCATTCTCTTTCTCCTTTCCCTCCTCCTCCTCTTCGTTTTCCTCCTCCTTTTCCTCTTCCTCATCCTCCTTCTTCTCACTCTTTCTATCACTCACACACAAAAATATTGCTCTTGGAGTTCATATCAAGTCACGTAAATACTATCTTATATAAGCTAGGGACCATGGGCAAGAGATTGAGCATCTATGTACTTTCAGTTTCACCCTCTACATGTAACCGATATGCTCCCAAATTTCCCCACCTTTGGGAGGATGTTGGGGAAGAAAGAATATTTGTGAACCATCCTAGAACTTCCCAAATCCATAGGTGAATCTCATTGCTTCTCTGGGATGTAGAAAACACACCAAATTTTTACAAATAGTACCATTTTTATCTTTTGGCTCACAGCACTTGAAAAGGGGATTGTACCAGATGGCCTCTAACATCCCTGCCAGCTCTGGCCTCCCAGGAATCAACCAGCAGAGTGGAAAGAACATAGGATTTGAAGTAAAACAGATACAAATTGTAATAGTGAATCCCTCTGAACCTCTTTATTCTATAAAATTGACATAAAAAAATTGCTTCTCAGAGTGGTTGTAAAGACTAGTACTTAGGCACTTAGTACAAGGACTAGCACCTACATATTTTAAATGGTGGCCATTATGATCATTTTGGTTTGAATTGTGTCCCCCACAAAAAAAGACACATTGAAGCCCTCACCCTAAATACCTCCGAATATGACCTTATTTGAAGATAATGTGTTTGCAGAGGTAATCAGGTTAAAAAGAGGTCATTAAGGTGGGCCCTAATCCAATATGACTGGTGTCCTTATAAAAAAAAAAAAAAAAAAAAAAAGAAAAAAGGAAATTCAGGCACAGAGACAAACTTGAGCACAGGGAGAATGCTTTGTGAAGATGAAAGCAGAGATGGAAATGATGTACCTACCAGCCAAAGAACACCACAGATTGCCAGCTCACCACCAAAATCTAGGTGAGAGGCATGGAACAAATTCTCCTTCACAGCCCTTGGAAGGAACCAACCTCGCCAACACCTCGATCTTGGTCTTCTGGCTTCCAGAACTGCGAGACAATAAATTGCTCTTGTTTAAACCACTCGGTTTGTGCTACTTTGTTACTGCAGCTTTAGCAAACTAAGACACGATTCTGAGTGGCTAGCTGTTCCTGGTGGATTTGTATTATTTTTCCACCGAGAAGTCAATGTTTTCCAAACTTTTTTGACAGCAAGGTCAATTGGCAAAATATTTTACATAGGTACATATATCATACAAAATGACATTGGCTATTATTATCTAAAATGCACCTTGGTGTTTTTTGTTCTGTTATTTTTATTCTGGTGCTGACCTACCAAATTGATTTCATAACCCTCAGTGGGGGGTGACCCCACTTGAGAAATGCTAAGCTAGACTATACACGTCTTGAGAACAAGGACACATCTCTCCTCCTCATACCGCCTAGCCAACCCTGAACCTCTATTAATCAAAAAACCCTTGATTACTGACTGTTAAGGCCAAAATATATGATATCTTTTTATGCCATTACTTTGGGCTTATAAATCTATGCCAAAATATTTAATGCCCGTGGGAATTTAAAAATAACTTCCAGGAAGGTATGTACCAATGACTGGTGAATTTTCTTAGATCAAATCATATTATTATAAAAATATATGTTAGCTGTTTCTTTGATACACATATGGGCTCTATCCTGAATGATCTTAACTCTCTCCAAGGGCACTAAGATTCTAGGTGCTGTTTATCATCCAAAAAAAAAACAAAAAAACAGCATATGTAAAAAAAAAAAAAATAGTATATGTAAATCAAGGGTCCTTCTAATAAAAAGATAGCTTGTATGTTTTCCATCAGATGATATATATACTGGTAAGGGAAAAGAATCTCTTTTAATATTTCATATCATGTTTTTACATTTTAAAAGGAATTATATCAAGGGGTGCCTGGGTGGCTCAGTCCATTAAGTGTCCGACTTTGGCTCAGTTCATGATCTCACAGTTCGTGGGTTTGAGCCCTGCGTCCGGCTGTGTGCTGACACCTCAGAGCCTGAAGCCTGCTTCAGATTCTGTGTGTCCCTCTCTCTCTGCCCCTCCCCCTCACGTGCTCTGTCTCTGCCTCTCAAAAACAAATAAATGTTAAGAAACTTTTTTAAGAAAAGGAATTATATCAATAAATATTAGATAATAAGTGATAAATACTTCTCACTGGTAAAATAAGATGTTATCAAATGATGTAATTTTGAGAATGTCTGTGAGTTTATTAGTTTATTATGTTTATTTCCTTGATAAAAATTCAGAATATATATAACCCAATATTAAAGCAAAAAATAATTATTTGGTTCCTACTATATCTGTAAAAACTGATTAATAATATCTGCCCTCAAGACCTGCTTAAAACCTAGTGGAACTTGGGACACCTGGGTGGCTCAGTTGGTTAAGCATCTGACTCTTGATTTGGGCTCAGATCATGATCTCACAGTTTCTGGGATCAAGCCCCATGTCAGGCTCTGTGCTGAATGTGGAGCCTATTTGGGATTCTCTCTCTCCTTCTCTCTTCTCTCTCTCAAACTAAATAAATAAACATTTTTTTTAATTAAAAAAAACCTAGTGGAACTTAAAACATATAGGGGTTCTAGAAAAGGTGCAGTGTGACTACAGATAAAGCCATGAGTCCCCAAATTCATCACTCCCAAAGCCACCTCCACCAACCACGACTGCCAAATTATTCTCAATGAAAATAAGTAGTACAAGCAGAGATAAAACTTACACTGGCATTACGAACAAGGGCTGGGAGTTATTCATGTGCCAAAAAGCTTTAACACTCCCCTCCACACATTGCCTAGTAGGACCGACCCATCCACCTTATGCCTCAAAATTTTATCCTGGTGTTGGCAACCATACCAAGAAGAAAACACCCCTCCCTTCCCTCACCCCCACAGGTAAATACGAAAACTTCAGTGCCTCGCCCCCAAGGTCCTCACACTGTGTTCAGGCAGTTATGTTTTTAAAACTTACCAAAGTAAGATATTTTAACATACATTTCTACTTTGACTTCCCTCCATTGCCATTTCCCCTAATGTAGGGTGGTGTGGGAGTGGCCTCAGGCAATCCAGCAAAGCAAAGAGGTGTTGAACTGGAGATATATTTGGTTGGGATTAGCGGGATTTATTTGTGTGATTCAGAGTTAATTCTGAAACAGCAAAATTAGTCCTCCAGAGGAAGAATGGGTTGTGGGAATTCTCATGCCCATTGTACCAACTCACTGAGCATCACAACATACAATTGTAGGGCCAGGGTTGTGTCATGATATCAACACTTTCTACAGTACCCAACAACAGGAGTGTGCGGGTTATGGATAAGAAGCAGCTATTTAAATGTAAGGAGCCAGAAGCAAGTCTGTAGAAAATTCTTCCAAAACTTATCTCTCATTTAGGAGAGAAACTTGACAGAAGCTTTGCCAAATTTGACAACACTAAGTACACGGTATTACCCATGTACTTCCATCCAAGGTGGGAGTTGAAAGAAACTTTTCAAAAGATAAACAAAAAATTTTTAATTAAATTAATAAAAAGCAATGAATTAAAAACAAACATTGATAATTCATTATAGAAAAAACTAATGTATCTTTCTATTCTCTTTAAAAAGGTGATCAAAGACAAAGCACGCAAAAAATGTAAGAAAAGTTCTTATTATTTGTCAGGAAGTATAGCAATTGCCAGGCACCAAAGCAGTAAATACAGTCAGCCTCATGGCAGGAGATATCAGAAAAGAAAATGCTTGTTTAAAAAAACAAAAACAAAAACAAACAAAAGAGCCTTTCTGGAGTAAGGGTTTGCCTTTAAGTGAAACTTAGATCATTTCTTTTTCTTTTTTTTTCTTTTTTTAACGTTTATTTATCTTGAAGGAGAGAGAGAGAGAGCACGTGAGCAGGAGAGGGGCAGAGAGAGAGGGAGACAAGAATCTGAAGCAGGCTCCAGGTTCTGAGCTGTCAGCACAGAGGCCGACGAGGGCTCAAACTCCTGAGCAGTGAGATCATGACCTGAGCTGAAGTCAGATGCTCAACTGACTGAGCCACCCAGGTGTCCCCCAAACTTGGATCATTTCTGAGAGCTGAGCCATGTGGGGAAGCCAGGTAGGAGATGAAGACAGGCTCCGTGGGAGTTGGTGCAAAGGATAGTCAAGAAGAAAAGTGAAATATTCTGGGGCCAAAATATCTCAAAACACAACAGGACAAACAATCTCCCTGAAGGGAGTTCTTGTAAATAGCTAAGCCAGGAAAATGCAACTCATTCTCTAAAGAGTAGTACAAAGTTGATACAACTTCAGTACTACAATACTACAAGAAAAATGGTCCTGTCAGCAAAACTGACCAGACAAAAACACCTCCCAGGGCAAGCTTGCCACAGAACTGATGAAAATAGTGACCATGTATTTTGCCATGAATTTTTTAAAGTTATTTTTCTCTAAAAAGTAAGCACAGGAAGCAGAAATGCAGAAACTTGGGGAACAGATTATGAGAAAACAAGAGGAAATGGCAAGAAAAAGGAATGAGATGAATTTAATATTGTGAGAACTCATGAGAATAATTAAAAGGAAAAAAGCATTCATGAGGACCAAACTGAAATGAAAACAAAAAAGGATAAATATTGTGGGGGAAGGAGTGGTTACTACCAATTATACACGTTAGAAAAGCAGTCAAAATAAGACAAATAAGGCAAAAGTTATCAAAGAAGAGAGAAATTGCAAGAAGAGAGAAAAAAAAAAGGTAAATGAGTTATACCATAAATATAACTTGAACAGTAGGTTAGAACAAAATTTTAACTTTCTTGAAATAAGAATTTACACATTGAAATACCATACCATGTGCCAGAGAAAACTGACCCAGGAAAGTCAGGACTGAAACAAAGCCTAGTAAAATTATTGGAATTTAAATATCAAAAGAAATTATTCCATCTGTCAGGCATAATGATTAAGACACTTATAAGGGAAAGAAATGGCCTCAGATCAGATTTTCCACAGCATCCTTCAAAGCCAAAGACGTAATCTCTAGTAGACCCTCAAGGAGAAAAGTGAGCAAAGGATTTTATAGCCAGCCAAGCTATCTTCCTGAATAAAGGCTACAGAAAAACAGTGTTGCACATTTAACTCAGGGAATATTTTTCTAATAAACACTTCTTGAGGAAATATCTAGGAAATGAATTCCAGCCAACTGAGAGAAGATTTGGGAAACTGCAGCAAAATGACTGATAGAGCACATTAAATGTATTTAACTGCAGAACTAAGATTAAAATAAATGTGAGGATTATGGAGACATCATATTATAAATATTAAATAGGTCCATACTCTGTGCCAAGCAACTACCTTCATAGTTGTATTTCACACGTATCCAAAAGGATATCTTTAAGCATTTTATTGCAGCATTATTTATAATAGCCCCCCAAAATTTCAAACAATGTAACTGTCCATGAAAATTTTAATGCAGGCAGAAGAGTACAATATAATGCTTATGGATAAATATATAGTTAAAATCAGGACTGGCTACATAATTTGCAGAGCTTAGTGAAAAATGAAAATGTAGGGCTGTACTGTAATATTTCATAAGTGCTGTCTTGACCCAGTTTTGAAGTCATGGCTGAAAAACCTCAATTTCCCTTCACTAGCAGTTTGCTAAACCCCAACTCCAACCACTTGCCTTGTCAGACTTTCACTCTCTGGGGCCACTATGCACATATCCAACTGCCTCCCTTATCAAGACCCAATACTTTAGGGCCAGGTACCAGACAACTAGGGACAGCCCTTTCTCCCAGGAGCATATAAAATTATTCAAATTAACCAATTCACAGGGACCCCAGGAAACATAGCTAACCCCACAGCCTGCCTTACATAAACTATTACATTAAATAGCTCCAGCTTGCTGTTACCCTGTCCCAGGAGCAACTCTCTTTGTTGTCTTGCACAGTAGCTTTCTCTTATTTGCAGTAAGAAAGATTTCTGCCTTTCATCCACTTTCATGTCCATGTGTTGTACCCCATCATCAAAAGAATTTTTAAATCTTATAAAACAGAGGCCACTTGCCTTTGTTAACATTTCAAAAGGGCAACAGCAGAACCGTAAACCAAGGACAGGACCCATCTAAACACAGACCCCAGGCAACTGCACAGGTTATGTAGCCATAAAACTGGCCCTGGTTAAAACTTTGCAACACATGTAACTCATAAGCACTGAATTCAAAAGAGTATTTACTCCTAGAGAAGGAAGGAGGAGAATTAGACAATAGGAGAACTGAGGGTTTCAATCGCAACTAATCTTATTTTGCTTAATGAAAAAAAAAAATTCAAAGCCAAGTATGTTAAAACACTAACACTTTATAAATCTGGGTGACAGATATATGGGTCTTTGCTATATTTTATGAAAGTCTGAACTATTTCACTTTTTAAAAAATAATTAAAACAGTAATATAATTAGATGCAAAAATGTTCAACAAAAGCGTAGCAAACAAATCCAACAATACATTAAAAAAAATCATTCACTGGGATGCCTGGGTGGCTCAGTCGGTTAAGTGTCTTTCAGCCCAGGTCATGATATCACAGTCCGTGAGTTCGAGCCCTGCATCAGGCTCTATGCTGACAGCTCAGAGCCTGGAGCCTGCTTCAGATTGTGTCTCCCTCTCTCTCTGCCCCTCCCCTGCTCATGCTCTGTCTCTCTCTGTCTCAAAAATAAATAAAAACATTAAAAAAAATCATTCACCACAATCAAGTGGGATACAAGGCTGGTTCAACATTCACCAATCAATCAATGTGATATATCATATCAACAAGAGAAACAATAAAAATCATATGATCATTTCAATAGATGCAGAAAAAGCATTGGACAAAGTACAACATCCATTCATGATAAAAGCCTTCAACAAAGTAGATTTGGAGGGAACATACCTCAACATAATAAAGGCCATCTATGAAAAACCCACAGTTAAGGGGAAAGACAGATTTTCCTCTATAGTCAGGAACAAGACAGGGATATCCATTATAACCACCTTCACTCAATCTAGTCCTGGGAGTCCTGCCCATAGCAATCAGACAAGAAAAAGAAATAAAAGACATCCAAATTGCTAAGGAAGAAGTAAAACTTCCACTATTTACAGATGACAGGATACTATATATAGAAAACTCAAAATACTCCACCAAAACTACTAGAACTGTTAAACAATTCATGAAGATTGTATAATACAAAATATCAGAAATCCGTTGCATTTCTTTACACTAATAATGAAGCAGCAGAGAGATATTAAGAAAATAATCTCATTTGCAATTGCACCAAAAAAATAAAATAAAATAAAATACCCAGGAATAAACTTGGCCAAGGAGGTGAAAGACCTGTACTCTGAAAACTATAAAACACTGATAAAAGAAACTGAAGATGACACAAACAAGTGGAAAGATATGCCATGCTCATAGATTGGAAAACAAATATTATTAAAATGTCCATACTACCTAAAGCAATCTTTAGATTTACCTATTAAAATACCAACAGCATTTTTCACAGAACTAAAACAAAAAAATCATAAAATTTGTATGGAACTACAAAAAATCCTGAATAGCTAAAGCAACCTTGAATAAGAAAAGCAAAACTGGATGTATCACAATACCAGATTTCAAGTTACACTGCAAATCTGTAGGAATCAAAATAGTATGGTTTTGGCACAAAAATAGACACATAGACCAGTAGAACAGAATAGGGAGCCCAGAAATAAACCCACAATTATATGTTCAATTAATCTTCAACAAAGGAGGCAAGAATATGCAATGGGAAAAAGAATCTCTTCAACAAATGGTGTTGGGAAAACTGGAGAGCTACTTGCAAAATAATGAAACTGGACCACTTTCTTACACCACACACAATAATAAATTCAAAATGGATTAAGGACCTAAATTTGAGGCTGAAACCATAAAAATCCTAAAAGAAAGCCCAGGCAGTAATTTCTCTGACATCAGCTGTAACTGCTTTGTCTAGCTATGTCTCCTGAGACAAGGGAAATAAAAGCAAAAATAACCTATTGGGACATCAAAATACAAAAGCTTCTGCACAGCAAAGGAAACAATCAACAAAACTAAAAGACAACCTATGGAATAAGAGAAGATATTTGCAAACGGCATATCCGAAAAAGGGTCAGTATCCAAGATATATAAAGAACTGCTACAACTCAATACCCAAAAAAACAAATAGTCCAATTAAAAATGGGCAGAAGATATGAACAGACATTTCTCCAAAGAAGACATACATATGGCTGACAGACACATGAAAAGATGCTCAACAGCACTTATCTTCAAGGAAATGCAAATTAAAACCACAATAAAATACCACTTCACATCTGTCAGAATGGCTAAAATTAACAACACAGGAAACAACAGATGTTGCTGAGGATATGGAGAAGGGGAAACCCTCTTACACTGATGGTGGGAACGTAAACTGGTACAGCCACTCTGGAAAACAGTATGGAGTTTCCTCAAAAATTTAAAAATGAATTACCCTACAACCCAGCAATTGCACTACTAGGTATTTACCAAAAGGATATAAAAATACATATTGGAAGGGGCACATGCACCCCAATGTTTATAGCAGCATTATCAACAATAGCCAAACTACAGAAAGAGCCCAAATATTCATTGACTGATGAATGGATAAAGAAGATGTGGTATGCAGACACCATGGAATATTACTCAGCCATCAAAAAGGATGAAATCTTACCACCTGCAATGTCAGGGATAGAACTAGACTGTATTATGCTATTCAAAATAAGTCAGTCAGAGAAAGACAAATACAGTATGATTTCACACATATGTGGACTTTAAGAAACAAAACAGATGAACATTTGGGAAGGGAAAAAGAGAGAGAGAGAAGGAAGCAAAACCATAAGAAACTCTTAACTATGTAACAAACTGAGGGTTGATGGAGGGAGGTGGGGGGGATAGACTAAATGGACAATGGAGGGTACTTGTTATGATGAGAACTGAGTGTTATATATAAGTGATGAATTACTAAATTCTACTCCTGAAACCAATATTATACTATATGTTAATTAACTAGAATTTAAATAAAAATTTGAAACAACAACAAAAAAGAAAAACAGAACTACCATATGATCCAGTAATTCCACTACTGGATATTTACCCAAAGCATACCAAAACACTAATTTGAAAAGATATATGCACCTCTATGTTTATTGCAGTATTATTTGCAATAGCCAAACTATGGAAGCAGCCCAAGTATCCAGTGATAGATGAAAGGATAAAGAACAAGTGGTATATATATATATACACAATGGAATATTACTTGGCCATAAATAAGAATGAAATCTTGCCATTTGCAACAAATGGATGGAACTAGAGAGTATAATGCTAAGTGAAATAAATTAGCCAGAGAAAGACAAATACTATATTATTTCACTCATATGTGGAATTTCAGAAACACAACAAACATACAAATAAAAATGAGAGAGACAAACCAAAAAACAGACTTAACCATAGAGAACAAATTGATGGTTACCAAAGGTAACAGACTCTTAACCAGAGAGAACAAATTGATGGTTACCACAGGTCACTATATTGTATACCTGAAACTAATAAAACACTGTATATTAACTCTACTGAGTTTAAAATAAAATAAAAACAGTAATACAATTAATGCAGAGAACAGTTCACAATTAAATGCTAGAACAGTATTCAAAAATTTTTAGGATGTACTTTAGAGTCTCCAAGCCTTAAGAATGATTTTGAAAGCAGATTAAAATTAAGGAAAATGAATTTAGAAATGTTGAAACAAAGTAAAATGACGGTTGCCAGGGTCTGGGAGAGGGGGAAATGGGGAGCTGCTGTTCAATGAGCATAGAGTTTCACTCATACAAGATGAAAGTTCCAGAGATCCTCTTTAGAACTTGTACTTGTAGAGCACCTGGGTCTCAGCTGGTTAAGTGTCTGACCTCAGCTCAGGTCATGATCTCATGGTTTGTGAGTTCGACCCCGCATCGGGCTCTGTGCTGACACCTCAGGGCCTGGAGCCTGCTTCGGATTCTGTGTCTCCCTCTCTCTCTGTCCCTCCCCTACTCACTTGCACTTTCTCTCTCTCAAAAATAAACATTAAAAAAAATTTTTTTTAATAAAAAAAGAACTTGTACTTATAAATTGTACTTACAGTTAACAACATTGTACTACACACTTAAAATTTTGTTAAGAGGTTAATTCTCATGTTATGTGCTTTTTACCACAAAAAAAAAAAAAAAAGAAAAATCCACCTTGGATATTAGTGTATATCCCTAAGCTTTAATTTGCTCTACATTTAAATGATATTAATAATAATTTGGTGTATTTTTAGCATTATAATAAGAATTAAAGAATGCATGTTAATCATTAAATACAATATTCATGCTTAACATTGGTATTATTATTATCAACACATCATTGAGAAATACAAGTAGATGGTCCACCAAAAAAACCAAACAGAACAAGAAAGTGGGAATATATGTTATTGTAATATAAAGTATAAAGAAAGATAAATCAAAATAAATTACAAATATTCTCCAAAAAATAAAGAAAATACAGTTACTTCCATATTTCCTAGTTTTTGAATTTTTCCCTTTTCTAGTATGAAAAGGAAATTGAGACTCATTATTTCTCTGCATAATGTCTACCATCTATTAATTTTTTTTCTTTTTTTAAACAGCATCAACTGTCATCTGAAGACTTAGAAACATTCATGAGTGTCCAGATTTGTGAGACAGCAACATAGGTAAGACTGCTTGAGTAAAACAAAAGGCAAGATTTAGTATATTAATTGCCATTTATTCACTATTCTTTAGTAAATGCAATTAGGGAGAATGTCAGAAATCTTATTTAATATTTATGGTCACCTATCTGGTCACAATGAATAGGAATGATGACTGGAAAATCGTACAGATGTGTCTCACAAGCCATAATCCCAACAGCAACATGTGGCCCTGCAGCAACTTTATTTCTGGGGTGTGGAAGTTGGTAAGAGGGTAGAATGTCTTCACTTTGCCCCTTTGGACTTCACCACACCCTTCCCTTCATAGATGTTGTGTTCTAGAGCTGATCTCCTTTCCCTCCTCTGTCTTCATCCAAATGGTTTTATCCAAGTGGAGGACAGAGGTAGGAGACTGGAAATAGGGCAGCAGTGAGATCAGGTATTTCTATCCCCAGCTCCCCACCCCCAGTTTTCAGTTGACACCCTCACTTTACCTGAGCTTGGGGCTCCTGGGCAGCCCTATCTGTAGAGCTCCCTGCCCTTGTCCAGACATGGATATGGGCTCTCCACAATTGCTTGCTTCAGGGTACTGCCCTGTTTCCCTAAATCCTGCCCACAGTTCTATTAGGCTCTTCTCAAACCACCCAATTTCAAGGTCCCAATGATGTCTTGCTGGGACTGGGAGGAAGAGAAGAAAAGTTCAAAACCAAAATGAGGAAGAGGTACATGCATAAATGTTAAGGTGCCTATAGGTGATCAGCTACACAACCCTCCACCACACCACTGTAATGTGTCTATTTTTGTGGGAAAAAATAGAATTAAGTAAATGTGACGCAACTAAAACACCACATTACAAGCATATATCATTTTATTGCACTTTACTGTGCTTGTTTTATTTTACAAATTGAAGGTTCAAGACTTCAGTGGGGGAAGTAACTGCAGATGTGTAGAAATAGCAAGAGAACTAGAATTAGAAGTGGAGCCTGAAGATGGGACGGAACAGCTGCTATCTCATGATAAATCTTGAACAGATGAGGACTTGCTTCTTATGGATAAGCAGAGAAAGTGATTTCTTGAGATGAACCTACTGCTGGGGAAGATGCTGTGAAGACTGTTGAAATGACAACAAAGGATTTAGAGTATCACATAAACTTAGTTGCTAAAGCAGAGCAGGGTTTGAGAGAATTGACTCCGATTTTGAAAGAAGTTCTCCTGTGAGTAAAATGCTATCGGACAGCATTGCATGCTGGAGAGAAATCGTTCGTGAAAGGACAAGTCAATAGATGTGGCAAATTTCATTGTCTTATTTTAAGAAATTGCCACAGCCACTCCAACCTTTGGCAACCACCACCCTTATCAGTCAGCAGCCATCAACATGGAGGCAAGACCTCCACCAGCAAAAAGATTACAACTCGCTGAAAGCCCAGGAGATTCTTAGCTTTTTTTTTTTAACAATAAAGTATTTTTAAATTAAGTCATGAACACTTTTTAGACATAATGGCATTGCACACTTAACAGACTACAGTGTAGTGTAAGCATAACTTTTATATGCACTGGACAAGCAAAAAATTCATTTGATTTGTTTGACTGCAATATTCACATTGTTGAATGGTCTCAATCAGACCTGCAATATCTCTGAGGTCTGACTGCATTATGAGCACCCTAACTATAATTATTCCATGCTTCTAAACAAGTCTATATTTTGTAGAATGCTTTTGACTACTTTTTAAATCATTTAGTCACTTAAACCCCCACTCCCAAAACACGTAAGCAGCTTAAGACAGATTTGAGTCACTCTTAAAGATGAAGAAATTGAGGGTCGTGTGGGTGGCTCAGTCGGTTGAACGACCGACTTCGGCTCAGGTCATGATCTCACAGCTGGTGAGTTCGAGCCCCGCGTTGGGCTCTGTGCTGACAGCTCAGAGCCTGGAACCTGCTTCGGATTCTGTGTCTCCCTCTCTCTCTGCCCCTAACCCACTCACATTCTGTCTCTGTCTCTCTCAAAAATAAACAAACATTAAAGAAAGAAAAAAGATGAAGAAATTGAGCCCTGGCCCAAAACAATTAAATGATTTGCAACGTAAGTGTTTCATAAGAGGCCAGAAACCCCATTTGGGGGATTTAAACTCATTGCATGGATTCTGAATGGTTTCTGACATTTTTAACCCACTAGAACTGCCACCTACAAGTTTTAATAAAGATTTAATATAAATCTTTTTGAGTTCACTAACATAAATGATGCCTTTCACTGCCTGACAACCTATGTTGCAAAGGAGAGCTGAATTGAAATTAATAATATCCTACAATGGAAAAATTTGCTGCCTTGTCATTCCCACTCTGAATTAAGTATTCTGGGTCAAGGGGAGACTTCCAGAGGGAAGTTAGTCCCAGAATTTTTCATCTTCTTCCTTTGCAAACAGAATCCAGAGTGCCCCCCTGTGTATAAAGTGGAAATAAATCCCTACTCTTGCCATTATTACCAAGGTAAATTTATGTATGTGTGCTTATTTTTTCTCATAAAATATTTTATTTTGGTGACAGTTTTTAAGCACAAATATTATTTAATAAATTGTCATACGGTTGGTGTCCCTATTTATAATTCAAGCCATATCTTGTTGATAGTTGGACTGAGGAATCTAAGAAATGGGGGCAAGTCCAAAACAGAAGCCTCATTTTATTCTAAGTGAAAATTAAAGGCCCAGATATGTAAATGATATTCACATCTTACAAATAATTACAATTTGAGATTTAAAATCTTGAACAGCATGGTCACACACTTGAAAACATATTATGACAGTTTACAAACCTTCACCATGGATGTCCAAGGTTTCCTCTCATCAGGGCTTTTGCCTAAATTAATTTGCCTCAGGTAACTCCCTTCTGCAGCAAAAAGAATCTCTGAGTTTTTTTCTATGAGCCTTATAAAGTTTTCCATTATCAGAGAGATTGTTACACAAACTATGTTTAACAACCTGCAAAAAAAGGACACCATTTACCTATCAGTGAAGATTTGATTAAGATTAGCAGAACTTCTAACCAACTCCCACATAAATGTTCCAGTTATTAAAATATTTTATCCAGTTACCTCCTGGGGAAACCATCCATCACATTTCTAAAATTACAATTTTGAAACACTAGGTACACCAGTGATAGAATATGTTTTATGGTACAAATATTGATAATCAGTCATACTTTTATAGTTAGAGAGCAATTAGATTAAATTTTGGAGAGTAAATTGTCTGATTTTGTGCACAGACCTTACTTTAAGTTACTTATGTATTCCTACATTCTCATCTATTTGTTGTGTTCTAGTGTCCTCCAATGGATATTCCTGATAGTACTGGTATTACAGAATCTATTTGAATTTGAGAATCACCAGGAGGCTGGATGGTATATGAGCTTTATCAGCAAACTATTCCTGAAAGAAACCCAGTTCTCCCAGTCTGAGCAAAAATCAACCACTCTTGTGGCACATCCAAAAATCATTCTCCTTTATAGACAATGAGTTCCAGAGTTGTTCAGATTAAATGCTATCATTTCCCTTCTCTTATTTACATACTGAATAATCTTGAAAGTAATAGACCTATATATATGAAAGTGGTTGTTGAAAGTGTAGTGAGTGTGATTTAGTGACTGGAGTTCAGAGGTATGGAGTACAGAGTTAGATTTTGGAGATCAAGTAAGATACAATTAATATTCTTTTATTAGCCTAGAGAGTAATAGGAAGTATTCCAGAACACATGAAGTTTGATTCTAAAGCAGTTTGTTATGCAAACTAAGAAAAGATTAAGAAATAATCTTAACATCAATAAATAGATCAGTCTGAAATATTGAGAAGTCTGAATCCAAACACAGAATTTAAAGAACAGTGCTTTTGTATTTTCATGGCCACGATTAGGATGTAGTTTCAATAGATAGGCCAAATAAGTATAATAAAACCCAGGGCTATTCTTGGAAATTGATTGTGACCAGGGGTATTTAGCAACAACATGCCTCAAGTTTTCTGATTGCCATTTTAAATAATCCTTCTTATTCCCACAACAGGTGTTAGATCTTATGGTAGATCAAGCTTCCCAGTTTTGATCCAGAAAACACTGTGACTCAAACTGTGGGTGGAAGGAAGGAGGTACATAAAGAGGAACTTGAATCTATTGGATATATATGAATAACTAACTCCTTGGGAAAATAAGAATGTGGGCTATGCCCTGCTTTCCCACAGAGTTAGAGACAGCTAAAATATGGTGCTTTCTGATATTTTCAGAATGTAATTACTAGGGCATTTAAAATAGCCATATAGCACTATTATTATCTGTAGGGACAATATCATAGGTGTGAGTCTTTCACTTACCTATCCGTTTCATGGGAATTCCAAAGATCTGCTGTTGTGCCTGCAAAATACGAGGTCTGAAAAGGTCCTGAGCACTAAATGGCAGTCAGATATATCAATAAAATGATGAATCATAGTCCTCAAGGAACTCCAACGATTCGATGTTAATCTGAGATTATGAGTGTATCCTGAATTGAAATAAAATCATGCTTATGGCACATCCTAAAAGTAAGTAAGAAATAACTCCTGTGAGTTGAATGCAAATGTGAAAGTATATGGGCTTGCGTGTACCTTCCTGGGGGGGACCTGATTATAGTTATGAATACAATGTTATGAGTCCCACTGAGCTGTACCATCAAGAAGAGAGTAGGTTACTTGTCAGTTCCCTCGTCCATGCTTATTGACAAACATGAACTACAGAGCACAGACGAGTACATGAAGGTACTACATGCATGTAAGTGTGCACATATGGGTGAATATGAATGTGGATATGGCTGTATCAGTAACCACTGGAGGCCCACAGCACCTAGCATCTCCTGAGAGAAAATCCACCAAGTTTTTGAGAGTCTGTGTGAGATAATTAGCAGAGATAAAAGAAAAAGTGATATTTCCTAAATGCACTTATACCAGTATCTGTGGTACCCAGCACAGATGCAGAGCTGCTTACATGCAGAATTACTCCAGCTTTAGGTGACTTAGAAATAGTGCTTGAGCTCCCACAAGTTCTGGTGTAACTCTTGCACACTTAGGCATTTTCATTTGCAACTGTGCTCTTCTGATAAGATTCTGGGTGTCCAGAAGCTTATAACTTTTGGAGAATGTAGCTGATGTCTCTGCTAAGTATCCTGACTACATGGACTTCCTTAGCTATCCTTTAGATAAATAAATCTGGTATCACTCATCCATGAGCTGTCTCTGGTGCTCTATCAATCTGAATCTAGTATTTTCATTTGTCAATATAATTATCGCACAGTGATTTAAATAAAGATAAAACCTACACATAAATTTCATTATGAAATTTCTTATAATGAATATACTGTCTCCTGTGATTATCGCATTTTCTCTGGTGACTCTATAACCACACATTTCAGGAAAACCATAGATCCAAAGAGCCAACTAGTCACAAGACATCTCAGCGTAAATATCCTGGTAGCATGACTACCTGTCTTATTCTGAAATCTAGACATTAGGGTTGCCTGGGGTATGTTCTTTTCATGGAAATGGAAGAAGTTCAAAAAGGCAAACCCAACCATGCAAGGAAATCATTGGCCAAAGCAAGTTACATGGCCAAGTCCAAAGTCAAGAGTCACGGAAATACACTTTGTCCATCATGAAATGATGGTAAGAATTTGGATATATAAAAACCAGTACAGGGAAATAAAAAAGTAGTACAAATAACTCAATCTAACACAATCACCAAGGTAAACAGGAAAAATAACTAGATTAGGAGACAGAATACCTAGATTCTAAATCTTGTCCACCCACTATTTATTTGAGCAAGGGAACCAGGTAGATATGAAGGAAGTAGACTGAATGATTTATGAAGCTTTATGTAGTTCCAATTATTCTCTTGAGTTCATTATCTCTTACTTCAAATCAATTCCATCTCCTAGCATGCATATTGCTTTCATAGTTAACAGTCTCTAGCTCAGGATCAATAGATTAGTCTTTGACTTCTATAAGTGAACAGTGAGTCACTTCCATTAATATTGCCCTTACATTATATTTTCTAGAGGTATCTACCCTTGGCCCTTCACATGTACTCCTTCCTGTGCTTGATGTTTAAACTCAATCCTTAATTGCTGAAAAAGTGTCCTAGAATGTTCAAAATTTTTATATCATTTAGCTTAATTAATTTTTCTAAACTACCCCTTAATCAAGTCCATACCCAAACCTTGACTGAGTCCTTCCCCATCCTTTCTTACAGGTCCAAATTCATTAGCCTACCATTCAAAGATATCAAACTCTCCTCTGCTTTCTTTTGGTTATTCACTATATCCACTCTGCTTGAAGAAAATGAAATCCTCCAAGTATTATAAGCTTTCTACTGGTAACCTTTCTATGGGTAACAAAACTATCCAAAACTTAGAAATAAAGCAAAAGAACTAATACCATGTCCTTTCAATGATATTTGGAGGCATTGCTTAAAGGTCCACCCAAAAATTATTTAATATTCTTTGTTCAACTCACTGTTTACCATTAAAGATCTAGATATAATGAAGTCACATTTTGACATGTAGATTTTTGTCCAGTAGAAAATATAACCTCAAGGTTATAGTTTATTGTCTTATAGAAGATCACCTAGTTTTATATCTAGCCCAGCAATCATATCCTAATTTTTCTTTATTACAATTCTAAGGATATCTAGCTCCTCAAATGCTCTTTGAACCAGCCACACCATCATACTGGTTTCCTCATTAACTAATGAGATGAATAAAGTCTTTGATGTGTGTTCATCTAAAATTTATAAAACAGCTATGTTTTCAACTTTTTGAAAAACACACTTTAGCATTAATCTGTTTTTAAAAACCTTTTCTCATTCTTTCTTCCATTGCTCATACCATTGCACCCTAACAGAAATGTCTGCCAATTATCTAAGCTTATCAAAATCCTACCCCTCCTTCAAATTCTTGTTCTAGTACTATTTGCTAGCAAGGGCCTTCTCTTTCTTTAAACTGATCAGGCATTTATAGCCTGTATTATTACTCTTGCATCTTTGTGATTTTATCTATTTTCAAACCTTTATTTTGTTTTCTTGACCAGATGAGAGCCTAAGCAACAAGCTCATTGTTGAATTTCAATCATAACAAAATAAATTAAAAGTATGTTTAAACACTAATATTTATACTTATACCAAAAAAAAATGACTGCTGTGTGACAATTTACCCAACTTTTGAAAGCATAATAATTGATACCTTGATATTCCATAGACTATTACAGAGTATTTAAAAAGAGAAAAAATTAAACAAGGATCCATTCAAAATCAAAAGTATATTAATTAACACAGGAACTACTTTCCTAGGCCAGCTTAGACAACATCTGGGAAACACTAAATAAATAGTTTGCAAAGTGAAAAAGAATCAGCACAGATAGAAAGAGGGTGCCAGACACAGCTGCAGAGTCAGTCTTTTCTGAGAAATTCACTTTTAAAGAATAACTTGTAAATTTATGTAGCACAAAAAGTACTGTCATCTCAAAAGTAAAAACACTGCAGCAGTCCCCAAGAAGAGGAGTATGGGTGCTTCCTTGCACATGCTCACCTATGGCTCAAGGTCCTTCTACGTACATATTTACTTAAGATATTCTACATCAGCACCTAAACACTATGGCAGCTATATTCCGACACAAAACAATGGGAAAAGCTAATTCTGAATTTCAGTTATATTTTTCTTAAAAATTATTTTCATTATTAACTAGTTGTTTCAGCTGGGAATATGATTGAAAGACACAATGCAAAATTAAAATTGAAAGAAGCTGAAATTCTGTATTTTTTCCATTCATCTAGAAAGAAAGGCATCCTTACTCCCAGCCCTTTTTTTTAAATTTTTTAAAATATTTATTTATTTATGAGAGCTAGAGACAGAGTGTGAGTGGAGGGGCAGAGAGAGAGAGAGAGGGAGACACAGAGTCGGAAGCAGGCTCCAGGCTGTCAGCACAGAGCCCGACGCGGGGCTCAAATCCACGAACCGTGAGATCATGACCTGAGCTGAAGTCCGACACTCAGGTGTCGGACTGAGCCACCCAGGTGCCCCCTCTCCAGCCCATTAACCAAGTTTCCCTTTCTGGATAGTTCCCCACATCTAGGCTTATGGGTAACTGAAGAGCAATACTGACATCAGGCTTCATGATTCCAGGAACTTTGTGTGGCTTGCCCTAGGCTATGTCTTATGTCCACGGCTTTATTCTCCCACTTCCCACTAGATTTTCCTAAAGTACCACTTATTAACATCACTCTCAGAAACCTTCAATAGGCACTCCCAGTGAAGCTTCTTGTACTCCTGCTTTTAGGTAATTCGGCCTTATTAAAGTACCTGGGGTATTGTCTGTTGGGGAACTGCCCTCGTCAGGCCCCCTGGGAAAAGAACCATTAGGGAAGAAAATAAGGTTCCGCAAGGAATTGTGCGGCCTTACGTCTAGCCCTTGCCATCTCCTATGGAGACTCCTCTACTTGCAGGAAGGATAGCCTCATGCATTTGCCAGCAAAGGAGGCTGACAAAGGAGAGACAGATGGGTTTGAAAGCCTCACTCCGGCAACTAAGGAGTGTATCTCTGGGTGCAGGTGACTTCAACCCCTAGGCCCACCTGGCCCCCCGGAGGCATTCCAGATGATGACTGAACCTAGTCGGTTAAGCTACAGAATGGTTCATTGGTTCCTAGGTGCATTGTCCCTCTGAGAATGTATGAGGCATGGGTTTCTAAGGCTTTTTCGGCCCCCTCCTGGCACCTCGAACCGAGGCAAACACATTGTTCTTTTGGCCTCATGTGGTTAGGAGGTCATGTCCCTGTAACTGTTCCACTTGAGGTGTTGAGAAAAGAAGGGCCTTTCATGAGAACAGCAAAGCAAATGCTTTGCAGATTATAGATAAACGCAGATGCATAATGGAATAATGTAAGACATTAATCAATAATCAAAGGGTATGTGGGAAAATTAGGGGAAAATCACCATGTTATTTCTTAAATGTTGTTTACACATAGGAACATTTTCAAAATTAGGTAATGTTAGAAAAACATAGATGACGTATGTTACAAGGAAATCACTAGCATATATAATGCCACGTTTACTACAATAAATTGGCCAGTTCAACACACTGCTGTTGTCTATGTCCATTTTTATTTTTTGTTTTTATTGTAGTTTTTTTATTTTTTAGTTTTTTATTTTAGTTTTGTTTTATTGTCACTGATGCCGTTCATCCCTGGTTCCCAAAAAGAATTCAAATTTCTCATCCCATTCAAGATGTTCACAATCTAATTCCAAACTACCTCTCTTATGATATGGGAAGTCTACATGACAAGTTCAGCCCTAGATGAACCGAATACTTCAACTAAACTGATATTCTCCAATATTACTTATATTTCTTCAGGTGTATATCTTATTCCTATTCTTTTATTTGACACATTCTTTACCAATCATCTCTGCTTATTATTCTAGGCTCTACTCAAATGCCACAGGATTCTTGAAACCTTTCCCAATCACCTCTACTCAATTTCTTTTCTAAATTCCTATATATTTCTTTTTCTTTTTCTAAATCCCTATATATTTTTTGCTTTGTAGTATTTTGTTTTATTAATTATATAATAGACACATGTATTATCTCCTTGACAAGATAAAAAGGACAGCAACTATCTTATATATTGCTCTCAGTCCCACAGCATAGCAAACCTTCAATAATTACTTGCTGAATGAATGAAATGCAAAGAAGTTGTAATCTCTGTGTACTCTGCTGATTTTATGAATTCAATTATTAGGACCCAGGATGGATCTCTTAATAATTTGTTTTACTTTTTCCCCTCATAATCTGATTATAACACAATTTTTTTAGAAAATCGAGTTGTCCAGAAGGCTGACAAAACTATAAAATGCTAGTTGATTCATACTAGCTTCTTGATTTGGACCTAAGCATGACCCTCTGAAAATATGGTACCAAATCTGTTTGACACCAAGTTCTTTCGTCTTCCAAGAAAATTATTTAACAGTTTCAACCAAAAGCTAAGTTCAACTGCTTAAAGAACATTCAGCAAAATCTGAGAGATCTGAGCCTCTGGTGCAGATTGTATTAAATAAAGGCTTTTGTGTGGGATGTTTGTTGGGAGACAAATACCTGCTCAGGGGCAATACCTGTAGGGGCAGGGAAGGAAAGAGGACTTGTGGGGGGGAGTGCGGGGGGAATCAGGCTGCAGCACAGGCAGGACTAAGGCTTGATTGCATGAAGAGCTCTGGGTTGGGATACCCCTGTTCATTCCAGGAGGGAATCGGACCCTTATACCACTAAACTGGTCAGTCACTCAATGCGGACTGCCTTGGGAAGCCAGCACCCTTGGGCAAAGTGGTGCTCTTCAGTGGAGGCAATTATCAAAGAGAGCTGAGGAGACATCCCAGAAGACAGTCTTCCCGGCAGCTGAGGGAATAAATCCTTCAGTTCTGAAGTAGAGATTTTGGCCAGTTGCAGTTCAGTATCCACAATTACGTCTAAATATCAATACATCTAACATTCTTTCCATTAAGCACCAGAGTCTGATTTAGTTTTGTTTGTGGAACATGCTGTAATTCTGTAAGGCAAAGAACCATTTGAAGCTCTTTATTTCTTATATATTATTCCTGTACAAGTCTAAAACACGTATCACAGTGCTTTCCCCTAACCCCAGTAGTTTTTATTCTCAGAACTAATTAAACATGTGTTCATATTCCTTCCTTTGCTTTAGTGGTCATATCACAAGAAGAATGATACAAGCAAAGACTTATATTTAGAAAGTAATGAGGAAGAAAGGGGAAATATGTCCAGCATCACTGCAGGAAACTTCTATTTCACCTAGAAATGCATCTAAGGCAATATTTTATAATCTGAAACATTCTGAAGACTCAGCTAATATCTGGCAAATTTAGACAAACAGGATAATTCAGGGGCCTGCATGAATTTATTTGTCCCTTTGGACTAACTCTCTAGTTTTGATGTCTTTGCTTTTGAGTTTATAACGTGCTTTCACATACATTACTTTGTCATTTTATCAATGATTCTGTGAAGTAGCTGAAGATTATAACTCTCTCTACTTTAAAAGGTACAAACCGTGACCCAGAGAGCTTTGGTGATCTTTTTCAATATCACACAGCTAGCAAGGAGAAGAGTGGATCCCTCATCTCACGACTCTAAAGTATACAAACATGTCTAACTTCACACCAGCAGATGTCAACCATGGTACTGCCATCCACTGTGAGACGGTCACAGATCCTTTGCTACTAGAAATAACATACAAAGCCTGCAAATGATTTACTTTTATACATAAGGAGGAGCTGTCTGCATCAAAAAAATCTACCTCTTGCTCATTTGTGTTAGGAAATGCTTTCTCTAGTCAGAAGGAAATGGCTAGAGCAGGAAGAAGTTTAGGGCTTTGAAAAGCCTGTGGGAATGTGTCTGCCACATGAATGTGTGAAAATAAATAAAGGAAACCTCATTTAAAATGAAGTCGGGAAGCCCTGAAGGGGAACTCTCACGCACATATCGCTCATCTCAGGCTGCATAACCAACGGAAAGAGGGAAGGTAAGAGGACGTCTTTCACATAGGAATTTTATCTTCTGCTTTTAAGAAAATGAAGGAAGATCCCTTCCTATTTTAGCTCAATGCACTAACCACCACTTGCAGCCAATGAGAAACTGCTACAACCTCAAACCTGTCCTTCTCCACCCAACTTTTCTTCAAAACAACCCTTCCCAATTTCCTCCTAAAACCTAGTCAAAGCTGATTGTCCCTTTTTCTTTTACTTACCTGCAGCTCACCATAGTTTGCTTGTCCTGAACTGCCATTTCTCTGCTATTCCCGAATAAGCTCGTTTTGCTAGTAAATAGCAGGATGTTTTATTTTCAAGCTTGGTGAATGTCATTAACCAGTGAGTCTTGGTGCCATGTTGTGCTGCATCATCCTGCCTCTAAGATCTGTGATCACATCTCCCTTACGTTTGCCTCTATAGACAGCTCCTGAATTTTGGTTTCATGTCTAGAGCTCTTTTTCAAAATACAGTGAACCCCATATTGTTACCCCCTAAAAGTACTCATTAGCTGCATACACAATTTTACTAACCAAAGTCACTAAGCCCCGTGTCTTCCTCCCCTTTCCTCCACCTTATCATGTCTAGTTGCTTTTCTTCTTTTGCACCCAATTCTGTGGCATGACAACATTTTATCAGTATAAAGTTTACAAAGTTTAGAAGACTAAACTCAGGACAGCAATAGAATATTTATTTATTAGCAATTGCAGAATTGCACACACCTACCAAAGACCAGTGTTTCAACTATATGAGAGAAGACCATGAGTCAGAAAAGACTGCCAAAGCAATCACTGATGGAGGGCATTACAATATTTCTAAAAATACATTGTTCGTATCTTGCACACAATAGGGCTTTTAAAGAACAATAAGATGACAAAGGAAAATCAGCGTCTAGCCAACAAACTCTAATTTGCCGCAATAAATTACAGAATATATTAGGTATATGAGGTATATTATATTAGGGTATATGAGGTATATATATTAGGATAACGAGAAGGGCTCAGAAATCTGTCTAAGCATCCTTCCCTCAGCAGGATATGTACTCTTCTTGTTTACAAAAGACTGAAAATAAATCATATAGGAAAACATGATGCTGTTGCCAAAAGAGAGTGAAGCTGATTTTCAAACAAGCTGATTCTAAAATACAATCAAATGAATCAGTGCTCCTTTTAAGACAAGTCACCTAGGAGGCTATACAATGAATGACTCTAACATAGTGAAACTTGTTTCAAAAGCTACACATAAAAATGAGCCTCGCCTAGGAATGAATAGATAAATAAAATGTGATATATATATGATACATATAATGGAGATATATACAGAGAGATAAAAAAGAAGGAAAAAAAGAAGCCTTAAGAAAGAAGGAAATCCTGCCATTTGTGACAACACAGATGGACCTTGAGGGCATTATGCTAAGTAAAATATCAGAGAAAGCTAAATATATGTCATCTCATTCATATGTGGAATCTAAAACAAATAAAACAAAAGCAAATAATGAACTCATAGATAGAGCAGATTGGTGATTGCCAGAGGTAGGGGGTGGGTAAAACGGGAGGTGGTCAAAAGGTACAAACTCTCAGCTATAAAAGAAGTACAGCATGGTGACTATAGTTAACAACTCTATATGGTACACATTAAGACCGTGGAATGCATGTAACTCGTTCTGCGAGTGTTCTGCAAGACGAGCAAACATTTCTAATAAATTTTGACTTGAGGGGCACCTAGGTGGCTCATTCGGTTAAGTGTCAACTTCGGCTCAGTTCATGATTGATGAGTTCCAGACCTGCATCGGCCTTTGTGCTGACAGCTCAGGGCCTGGAGCCTGCTTCAGATTCTGTCTCTCCTTCTCTTTGCCCCTCTTCTGTTCACGTGCTGTGTCTCTCTCTCTCTCTCAAAAATAAACAAACATTAAAAATCTTAAGAACTTGAAAAACTAAATAAATTTTAACTTGATAAGCAAGCGATGTCTTGCAATACGAGTAGTATGTGCCACCAAATGTCACATGATCACAAGTGAGCCAATGGTTCTTTCTCTCTCTCTCTCTTACTCACTATGGGATTGTGGGTTATGGTCTCCCAGGCTCAGATGCTCCATCTCAGGCCACGGTGTCTGGCAGAAATAAGTGATCTTTCAGAAGGTTGGAAGGTTCTGACAACTGGCACTAGTGTGTTTTTTGTCACTTCAAAGCACCTATTGACAGTCCTTTGTTTTTCCATACAAGAGTAAGCTTAGGAATGTTTTGCGTCATTCTAGGTCATTGGATAGGTTCCTTGTTAAAGTTGCGTGAAAAGAAAAAGATTAAACTGAGTCAACAGACTCAGCAGTGATTCTGTTAGTGATGGTGAAAGTCGTCCTACACAATAACCCTCCCATCTCGTGTCTCCCTCACACCAGCCACAAAGGTTTTCAAAGGTAAGTATAGGTTAATTTGTTTTTCTCCATATTTTGTATTTTCTTTATTATTTTGTATTATATTGCAGTATTACAGTCATTTTCATATGAATATTTTTGGGTTGTGGAACGAAGCATCTGAGTTTCCATTATTTCTTAGGGGGAAATTTGCTTTGATATACAAGTGCCTTGGATTAAAAGCATGTTTCCAGGATGAATTATGCTCGCAAACCAAGGTTTCACTACATTTGAAAGTTGCTAAAAGAGTGTATCTTAAAAGCTTTCATCACAAGAAAAATAAAACTGTAACTATATGTGGTGATGGATGTTAACCAAATTTATTGTAATGATCATTTCTCCATATATACATATATCAACTTAGTATGTTGTATACCTGAAACTAATACAATGTTTTGTGTCAATGATATCTCAATTTTAAAAAATGAGTCTCTTCTTTGTAGTCTCCTCTAGGAAAATTATGACTGCGATATAGCTTTGGCCCAGAACATTTTTTATAAATCCTTCCTGTGAACTATCTTCAGAATAAGTAACTGTAACTACTAATTACTGAGCTCTTAACAATATGCCATGTGTTGTACAATTTATACATGTTGCCTAATATAAATTTTTTAAATGTTGATTTATTTTTGAGAGAGACAGAGTGTGAGCGGGGGAGGGGCAGAGAGAGAGAGGGAGACACAGAATCCGAAGCAGGCTCCAGGCTCCAAGCTGTCGGCACAGAGCTGGACGCAGGGCTTGAACTCAACAGACTGTGAGATCATGAACTGAGCAGAAGTCGGACACTTAACCGACTGAGCCATGCAGGCGCCCCACAGATTGCTTAATATAGTTCTTCACAGCAGCTGCATGAGGTGGGAATTATCAGCTCCATGTCCCATATGCGAAAAACTGAAGTTCACAAAGGTTATGACACTTAAAGTGGTCCCAAGTCACACAGAATTGCCAAGTAAAGAAGCTAGTATTTGCACCTGCCTTTCTGCTTCCAAATCACTTTACTATACAGTCACACAGATCACATCATGAAGTCAACCAGATTTATGACTTTGCACATTGCTAACAGTTTCACAAGCTTGTGTGGAGGGCTCACAGTTTTCTAGTCACCACTCCAAGGATATGAAATGCAAAAGATATCTCACGAGAATACAACATACAGGCCCTCAAGAGGCCTCCAATCTGGTGAAATTGGTCCTGATTAGTACCAAGCTGTCACCAAAAGATAATCCACCAGCAAAAGATTAATATTTGCCACAAATGAAGATAATTTTAAAAACTTAGTGGGGTGCACCTGGGTCGCTCAGTCAGCTAAGCATCTGACTCTTGATTTCAGCTCAAGTCATGATCTCACACTGGTGAGATCAAGCCTCACATCAGGCTCCAAAATGAGTATAGAGCCTGCTTGGGATTCTCTCTCTCCCTCTCTCTCTCTCCTCCTCCCCTGCTTGGGCTCTCTCTCTCTCTCTCTCTCTCTGAAAAATAAATAGATTAACATTTTTTAATAAAAATAAAAACTTGGGGGGGGGGAGTAGGGGGAGGACTTGCTAATGACACACAATACTCGGAAGACCATGCCTCAGAGATCAGTCACAAATATGCTGAGGAATGATACCAATGTGGCAATTATTGTGGGTCCTCCCAAGGCAAATACTCAGGACAAAACAAAGTTGTTTTGTTTGTAAAAGCCCTATTGCTCTATGGTCACTATTTTGAGTTTATGATGGTGACTTTTTTTTTAAGTTCATTTATTTGAGAGAGAGAGAGAGAGAGAGAGAGAGTGCGAGCAAGGGAGGGGCAAAGAAAGAGAATTCCAAGCAGGCCCAGCAGTCAGCACAGAGCCCAATGGGGGGCTCGATCTCCTGCACTGAGAGATTATGACCTGAGTGGAAATGAAGAGTTGGACTCTTAATGGACTGAGCCACCCAGGCACCCCAATGATGGTGACTTTTAAAGTGCTTTTGAGTTCATGAATGTATCCTTTATTAACTAAATCGACCAATTAAACTGTTAATAAAACCAGATTTCCTTGTGATTTTATTTACTTTGAGGACAAACCACTAGCTGGGTTCACTTATTAAAGTTATATTTCCGCTTTACAGATTTTTAATACAGAATATTATTTTAAATGCAACTTATATACTGACCTGTGTATACATACCCCCAGAGCACACTATCAATTTGATAGAAGTTATAAAATTACATAAGCTGTTGTTAGACTTCTGTTTCAAGCACGGTATAAGACAGATTTTAACATCATAAATTTATTGATTTAGCAATTATTTTTAAATATACAGTACTTACTTTTGAAGTAGATATAGAGCACACTTCAATAAGGCCCAAAAACTGATTTCAGTATAAATTAACTTTATGGCTATAGCCTCTCAAATTCTTAAGAAACAGAAATCAACACTTTTCAGTCAATAAAAGCTTTATTTTTACAAAATCAACACTTTCTGGGATTGCTGCAGAAGATGGCAAAATTCTCTTTTCTGAAATCAGAAAAATTCTGGAAATTTGTTTTTTTTAATTTTTTTTTAAATGTTTATTTATTTTTGAGAGATGGAGAGACGCAGCATGAGTGGGGAGGGGCAGAGAGAGAGGGAGACACAGACTCTGAAGCAGGCTCCAGGCTCTGAGCTGTCAGCACAGAGCCTGATGCAGGGCTCGAACTCACAAGCCGTGAGATCATGACCTGAGCCGAAGTCGGAAGCTCAACCGACTGAGCCACCCAGGTGCCCCGAAAAATTCTGGGAATTTGTAATTTTTTATGTGTTTTATTCAGGACAAATTATGCTCAGAGCCTGAGATTGTTTTGCAAATAGTTTATTTAATACAGGTCACCGCAAGAATTACAATTTATAATAATATTTCACAAGCAAATAGCACACAAGATTATCTCAAAATAAGCCAATAAAGAAGTAATATACGGGGCGCCTGGGTGGCTCAGTCCGTTAAGTGCCTGACTCTTGGTTTCAGCTCAGGTCATGATTTCCCAGTTTTGTGGAGAGTCTTCACGGAAAACACAGAGTCTACCTGGGATTCTCTCTCTCTCCTCTCTCTCTGCTCCTCCCCCCACTGGCACTGTCTCTGTCTTTCTCAAAATTAAATAAAAACTTTAAAAAAATCAAAATGCATAAAAAAAAGAAGTAACATACTAATTCTCTCATCGTGGTCTAGTAATTTCCTTTCCCTCTTTTTTCAGCTTCATCATTTTCCATAATTTTATTTTCTATTTCACGTATTCTCTCCTCTGCTTCTTCCTTCACTGTCGCGGCATCTACTTTATTTTGCATCTCATTTATAGCATTTCTTAATTCATCGTGACCATTTCTCAGATCTTTGATCTCTGCAGCCATAGATTTTCTGCTGTCTTCCATGCTTTTTTTCAAGCCCAGCTATTAGTCTTATGACTTTTTTTTTAAACTTTCTTTTTTTTTATTTTTTTTAACGTTTATTTATTTTTGGGACAGAAAGAGACAGAGCATGAACAGGGGAAGGGCAGAGAGAGAGGGAGACACAGAATCTGAAGCAGGCTCCAGGCTCTGAGCTGTCAGCACAGAGCCCGACGCGGGGCTCGAACTCACAGACCGTGAGATCATGACCTGAGCGGAAGTCGGACGCTTAACCGACCAAGCCACCCAGGCGCCCCAGTCTTATGACTGTTACTCTAAATTCTTATTCAGGTATGTTGTTTATACCTGTTTTGAGCAATTCTCTGGCTGTCATTTCCTCCCGGAATCTCTTTTGAGGAGAATTCTTCCGTTTTGTCATTTTGGCCAGGTTTCTGTCTTTCACGCGTTTTAATAACTTTTTACGTGTCCTGCACCGGCGAGAATATGAAAAAGGAGTCACACACTGTCCAGGGCCTGGCACTTCCGGAAGTGTTTTTGGAGTGTGTGGTGTGCACTCCGTTGTTGCGAGTTTGGCTGCTCTATCCCACTGGTCTGTCCTCTGCAAAGCTCCTCTTTGCTTGTAGTGGTGGATAGTTTGGGCCTTCCGCCAGGTGTGCTTTGATTTGTTCCTTGAAGTAACCCTCTGTCCCGCCAAGCCATTTCCCTCCGTCTTTGAAGATTTTTCTGTCACTCAGCAGACTGATTTCCTGGGTGTTCCGCGTGTTCTGACATCAACAGCTGTGTTTGAGGGACGAGGGGAAATCCCGGTCCACCTACTTCTCTGCCATCTTAACTCCTCCTCAATACTTTTTTTCTTCTTAACTCTTGCAATTGCCCTCACCTTCCTTTGCCTCATAAAAACCTCTTGCTTTCACCTGATAAGCAGGAACACTCTAGGGTATCTCCTTGAATCTGTGCTCCCCCGACTGCAATTCTTTGATCCCAACTTAACACTTGTTTGCCTTTTATTGTGGTTCTTTATTTTCAGGTTGACACATGGCTTCTGCCACTACTGACAAAGAACAGCCTCATCAAGGCAGAAAGAGGTGTCCTTCCCTTCCTGAGACTGCGACACAGTTTAACACCCCTTCTGAACAAGAGCAGCCTGGCCGTGGCGGAAACAAGCGTCTCAAGAATCTTCAGAGAGTTATTTAGATCAGCAGAGTACCTCAACCAGGCCAAACACTCGAGTGTTTAAAAGCCTCTTGGTTTTTAAAGTTTAAAGTTCATCGCCTAATGGATACCACTGCCATTGCTATAGAGTCAATGCAATAATGATTCTGCTCTCTCCAAGTGCAGGAGTTTGATAAGAAAGTCCTAATATCCAGCTTCAAAACCATTGCATCAGAACAAGTTACTCAAAGCAAGTTCAAATCACAAACAATTTTGTTCAAACTAAGCTTTCGAAACATGGATTTGAAATCATAACAAGTCAATCCACAGCAGTATGAACACAGATTTTCAAGGGCTTAGGGAAAAATTGGGAAATAAGACAAATGGATTTGTAAAACTGACATTCAAACAAAAAGGTGAGGCATTTTAAAATCACCCCAATGGTAGGTGCACATTTCATTGTGCAACATTTGTTGATTTGTCTGAGATTTTAATATTTATCAGTTCTAAGGACCAGTCCAGAGAATAGTTTTCCTATTGTCATTTTAATTTTTTTTTAATTTTTTATGTTAATTTATTTTTTTAGAGAGTGAGAGGCAGAATGGGAGCAGGGAAGGGGCAAAGAGAGGAGACATTGACTCAGAAACAGGCTCCAGCTCCAAGCATCAGCACAGAGCCCTAGGCAGGGCTCAAGCCCGGACCCTTGAGATCATGACCTGAGGGGCAGCCTGAGGCTTAACTGACTGAGCCACCCAGGCGCCCCTCCTATTGTCATTTTAAAAGAATATAAATTCCACCTTTTCAGGAAGGGTCAGACTTTTGTAGTCTCTATTGCTGAGAAATCAGTTGTATTAACTTACCCACTGATGTCATTCAAAATAATGACTCAAAATAAAAGCAAATACAAATTATTATGAATAATATCAAGCTATTAAAACTTTGATACCTAGATTCTAAAGTTTTAATCTTCCCAATATAGCACTAATACAACTCTTTGCAAATTACAAATGGAATATAATTATTTGAGAATGATTACATACATCTTTTTAAAGGGGAAAAGAATGCAATAAGAGCAATAATAAAGTCAGATAATTTTACAGACTTTTAAAATAATAATTATTTACATCTTATAATTCACCAAGTGGGTATACACCTAACCTTATTTACAGTGATTTCCTAGGATAGATACTTTATTCCATTTTAGAGCTGAAACAGAAATAAAAAAAGATTATGACTTGTCCAACTTTGTTTTTTTTTAATGCCTCAAGAACTGAAAATTAAATAGGCAAAACAGAGTTGAATTATTCAAGCTAGAAATATTTAAATCCCTAGGCTCAAATAAATTATATTCTTGGGTAACTAAATAATCATTCAAAGTCTTCAGATAACCAACAGCTGTCATTTTAAGCATCTATGAAATTAAGACAGTATTTGGAGACAAGAATATTTGAGAAATGTTTCGCACCAATATCTGAGAAAAAACTTCCTCAGTTATAAAAACGGTCCTTTATTTTATATTCCTCAAGAATGCTGGGTTATAAAATATTAAAGCAAATAGGATTTTCAACAATCCCAGCAACTTGGCAAACAATACACTTCTTTGTAAGTCACAGGTGACTTCAGATGAATCTAATTTACGTTTAACTTATCAAAACTGCAAACAAGGAAATGAAGATAGTAAAAATATCTTTACCCTGATAATATTTCTTATTTTCATTTCATCCTAAATAACGAAACATACATGTGGCAATTGCAATTCAAATCAAACTACTCGGTGGTATTCTAAAGTTTGGAAGACTTCTTGGTAAGGGAGAAAATAGTAAACAATGACCACAATGCATCATTGCATAGCTTTTATTTTTAAATTGCTACCATCATTTGAAAGAAACACTGTAAGTACTCATGTGATTCATAGATTCATGTAATTGGAACAGGAAGAAGTGCTCCTTACATACGCTGGCTCTGGACACAGGAAAAATGAACTTATATTGCCTACCTTTTGCTGAGAGGCTGGGTGAGAAAGCCCTGCCTGAGAATGTGAACACATTAAAGTAAATGTTGTAATTTCAAAGTACTGCTAGTGCTTTGTGTACTCACGGGCCTCAGATGCACTGCACGGACAGGAAATGAAACCACTGTACCACAGTTGTTAAAATAGTGAAATATCTTTTCCTACCAGCTTATAGGTAAGTGCTATACTGGCCACCCCGACCATACCCTCCCACAGCATCATTACCCTCAACCCTCTCCTAGAACCACGCCCCCAACACCAACTAACAGAGTTAGCCCTGGCTCAGTATGAAATCTCTGGCACAGCTTCCAGTGGCTGTTAAATACTATTAATATCATCCCTAACTAGGGACCCAGAGTCAACAGATTTATTCAGAGAAGTTTAATGGCAGGTTCTTCAGATATAAAAAGGAAAATACAGAATTTAGTTTGAGGTAGGGCTGGGAAAGCTAAGTATCTCTGAATAAGTATATAGCAACGATGTGGGGGTTGGAGGAAGCCACAGAGAAGAGAGCAAAGGTCTCAGAAAGAAAAGAGCTCTGAGTAACATAATCCTTTGATGTGAGGATTGAGAGCTGGGAAAGAAATGTGCCCCCTGGCACAGTAAGCAATAAAAGAACTTGAGAGACAATCATGCTAATAGTCAACTTTAATATTTTTGCTAAATCATGAGATAATCTCTGCAGTTGCCCTCGAGAGAGTTCGAACACTCGTGTATTACAATTTATTACTACTGTTTGGGGAAATGGAAGCAAGTGAAGTGATGTCCTATGGCAGGGGGAATATGGAATCAGTGATAAGGGTAGGGGTAATAAAGAGAAGTAAGCTGCAGCACAAAATGATGTTGTGGAAGAGATTAGTGAACTTGAGGACACAGCATTACAAATGGTCTAAAACGAACCATGAAGAAAGCAGACAATCCAAATTACCAGAATTATCAACAGTTATTACCAAATTATCCACAATGACCAGAGCCTCGGTGAGCTATAGGGCAACTTATATAGCCTGTTAAATATGAAATTAGTGTCCCAAAAAGAGGATAGAGGGAGAACAGGATAAAGTATCTAAAGGCATCACAGCAAAAAAAAAAAAAAAAAAAAAAAAAAAAAAAAAAAAAAAAAAAAAAAATCCAAACTGGATGAAAACCATAATAAACCCACAGATCTAAGAAGCACAGCAAACCCCAAACACAAGAAACATAGAGAGAACTACACAAAGGCAAACCCCAAACACAAGAAACATAAAGAGAACTACACAAAGGCAAATCACAGTCTAACAGCTCAAAACCAGTAATAAAAAGCAAATCTTAAAAGCACTTATAGAAAAAAGATACAATACATATAAGAGAACAAAGAGATGGATGATAGAGGATTACTCATCAGGAAAAAAGTGGAAAAAAATCATTAAAGTCCTATAATGCTTAAAAGTCAACCTATGATTGAATTTCCAATGAAAATATCTTTCACAAATGACATTAAAAGGCTGAAAGAATCCATCTCCAGCAGATGTGCCCTACCACAAAAAGTTAAAGGATGTCCTTCAGGCAGAATGAAGAGGACACTAAATATATGAATTTACACAAATAAAGGAAGAGGACCAGAAATGGTAACTATGTGAGTAATTATTTTTAAAACTCTTTCTCATTATTTAAATATCTTTGAAAAATTATGGTCTGCTTAAATAGAAACAGTAATAATGTAGAGTGGGTTTGTAACATATGTACAAATAAAATGTATGACAACAATAGCATAAATGCCAGGAGAGGTAAATGAGAAATATATTGTCTAAAGTATTTCATATGAAATGTGAAATGATATAATACTGCTTGAGGGTAGGTTATGATGAGCTACAGGTGTATACTCTAAACTATTTTAAAAACTACTAAAATAAGAAAATAGAATTTATAGCTAATAAGCCAACAAAAAAAAGAGGAAATGAAACACAAAAACACATTCTATTAATTCAAAAGAAGGCAGAAAATGTAGAAAGAGGAACAAAGAATAAATAAGATAAATAGAAAAAAATAGGATGATGATATATTTAAACCCAAATATATCAATAATCACCTCGAAGGTAAATGGTATAAATACCCCTATTAAAAGGCAAAGATTAACATATATTAAAAAAAAAAGATTCAACTACATGCTGCCTACATGAAACACACTTCAAATACAAAATACTAATAGGCTAAAAGCAAAAGTAGGATATAAGCTATATCATGCTGAAACTATTGATAGAAAGCCAGAATGGCTATATTTATATAACACCATGTAAATTTCATAAGCAGTGATGAAGAAGTTTGTTTCATAATAACAAATGGCCGATTCATCAAAAAGACATAGCTTAAAATACATAAAGCAAGAAATGATATAACTTTATGGAGAATACACAAATTCACAATTATAGTCAGATTTCTCAATATTTCTCTCTGAATGACTGACAGAACAAGTAGACAAAAATCAGTAAGAATACAGAAGATTTGATTAACACTATGAGGCAATTTGTCTTGATTGACATTTGTAGAACTTTCCACCCAAAAGAATACAGAATGCATTCTGCCAACAAACGCACAAAACATTTATCAATATAGATCATATTCTGAACCATAAAACAAGTCTCAATAAAAAATAGATTCAAATTATAAAAAGTACTGTCTCATCATGAGTTAAATTATATACAATTATCACTACTTGATTTTCAGACTTATTATAAAGCTACCATAATCAAATCAATGGTATTGGCATAAAGGTAGACATATACATCAGCAGAACAGAATGAAAAAGTATAAAAACATCCAACCATATGTGGACAATTGGCTTTTCATGAAGGTGCAAAGACAATTCAGTGGACAAAGAATAGTCTTTTCAACAAACAGTTCTGAGAAAATTGGATATCCATTCACGGACACACAGAACTTCAATCCATATTTACACCATATGCAAATACACAAAAAAGAATTCAAAATGAATTTGTAAACCTAAAACTATAAAACTTATAGAAAAAAACACAGGAGAAAACCTTTGTGACCCTAGTTTAAGCAAGGATTTTTTAGATAACACATCACAGTATAATTCATAAAGGAACAAATTAATAAATTGATCTTTATCAAAATTAAAAACTTTGGCTCCTCTAAAAACACTGTTAAGAGAATAAAAATACAAGCCAAAGATTAGAAAAAAACTACAAATTGTGCATCTTATATCCAAAATTCATAAAGAATTCTCAAAACTCAGTAATAGGAAAGTAACCCAATTTAAAAATAGGAGTTAGGGGTGCCTGCGTGGTTCAGTCAGTTAAGCATCTAACTTCGGATCAGGTCGTGATCTAATGGTTCATGGATTCAGGCCCCACGTCTGGCTCTGGGCTGACAGCTCCGGGCCTGGAGCCTGCTTTGGATTCTGTGTCTACCTCTCTCGCTGCCCCTCCCCTGCTTGTTCTCTCTTCTTCTCTCTCTCTCTCTCTCAAAAATAAATAAACATTAAAACTTTTTGTAAAAAAATAAAAACAAAAATGGGTATTAGAGGGGTGCCTAGGTGGCTCAGTCAGTTGAGCGTCTGACTTCAGCTCAGGACATGATCTCACAGTTCCTGAGTTCGAATCCTGCATCAGACTCTCTGCTCTCAGTGCAGAGCCCACTTCAGATACTTTGTCCCTTCTCTCTCTGCCCTTTCCCCACTTGTGCTCTCTCTCTCTCTCTCAAAACTAAATAAACATTAAAAAAAAAACAGGTTGGGGCGGCTGGGTGGCTCAGTCGGTTAGACATCCGGCTTCGGCTCAGGTCATGATCTCACAGTCCGTGGGTTCTGGCCCCGCGTCGGGCTCTGTGCTGACAGTGCAGAGCCTGGAGCCTACTTCGGATTCTGTGTCTCCCTCTCTCTCTGCCCCTCCCCTGCTCATGCTCTGCCTCTCTCTGTCTCAAAAATAAATAAAAACAATAAAAAATTAAAAAAAAAAAAACAGGCATTAGACTTCAATAAACACTTAACCACATAGAATATACAGAAGGCATGTAAGCACAAAAAAGATGTTCAACATCATTAGTCATCATTGAAATGCAAATTAAAACCAGAGTGAAATACCATTACATACCTGTTAGATTCCATACCTGTGGCTAACTTAAAAAGACTAGCATGCCAGGGGCGCCTGTGTGGCTCAGTCAGTTAAGCATCCGACTTCAGCTAAGGTCATGATCTCACCATTCATGGGTTTGAGCCCCACTATGGGTTCTCTGCTGACAGCTTGGAGCCTGGACCCTGCTTCGGATTCTGCGACTCCCTCTCTCTCTCCCCTCCCCTGCTCACACTCTGTGTGTGTGTGTATGTCTCTTTCTCAAAAATAAATAAATATTTTTAAAAATTAAAAAAAAAAAAAGAGACTAGCATACCAAGTATTGCCAAGGATGTGAAGAAACTGGAAAACCCATACGTTGCTGGTGGGAGTGTAAAATGGTGTAAAATCACTCCTAAAAACAACTTCACAGTTTCTTTAAAACTACCATATGATCCAGCCATTCCACTAGTAGGTATTTTACAAAGAGAAAAGAAAGCATATATTCATGCAAACACTTCTACATGAATGTTGTTAAAATAACTTTATAAGAGCCAAAAGGTCCAAACAACCCAACTGTTCAAAAGGTGAATGGAAGCAAATTAGTATATCCAAACAATGGAACAGTCCTCAGTAACAAAAATAACGAACTATTGCTGTCTACTACAACATGAATGAACCTCATGCTGAGTGAAGGAAACCAGACAAAAAAAGAGGACATACTATATGATTCCATTTATATAAAATCCTAGGAATTGACAACTAGTTTTAGTGACAGAAAGCAGTTCAGTTGTTGCCTAGGGTCAGAGGTGAGTAGAAACAGAAGCAGAAGACAAGGTTCCAAAGGAGCATGAGGAAACTTTTGGGCATGATGAATATCTTCATTATCCTGGTAACAGTGATTTTCACAAATACATACATAAATTCAAAACTGGAATTTTACACTTTAAATACGTACAGCTCAGCTTTTATTAATTATGCTTTAATAAACAGCTTTTTTTAAAGTTTATTTATTTTTTGAAAGAGAGAGAGAGAGAGCAGGGAGGGAAGGGGCAGAGAAAGAGGGAGACAGTGCATCAGAAGCAGACTCTGCACTGTCGGCACAGGGACTCTAACTCACACCGTGAGGCCATGACCTGAGCTGAAACCAAGGGTCAGACGCTTAACTGACTGAGCCACCCAGGTCCCCCAATAAACAGCTTTTAAAACACTAAAAACGGGGCACCTGGGTAGCTCAGTCGGTTGAGCATCCGACTCTTGATTTCAGCTCAGGTCATGATCTAACTGTTTTGAGACTGAGCCCTCGCTGCCCAGTGTGGAGCCTGCTTAAGATTCTCTCTCTCCCTCTCCCTTTGCCCCTTCCCTGCTCTTGTGTTCTTGCGTGCATGCTCTCTCTCTCTCTCTCTCTCTCGCTCTCGCTCTCAAAACAAAACACTAAAAGCTACATCTGAAACAGTGTCTCATTTGAGGGGATTTTGCACCATACACTCCCCATCACATGCTTTTCATATCTGGGTTAGTATATACTATATATGAACAAAAATAGGAATTATGTAACTGGGAGGTACTTGGGCACTCATCTCCAGAAAGGGTGAAGACCAACAAATACACCGAATTCCAGCTTAATGTCAAGCACACAGACATGATACATAAGAAATTCTGATGGCCACATAGCTTCAGAAAGACATAATGAGACCAGAGGAAACATCAGATGCAAGATATTAATGGGAAAATGAAAATCAATGAGCAACATTGGAAATCAACACCACCGGAGCCAACAAGGGTCATGCAAAAGAGGCAGGGCAAAGTCCATTGGATGGAGTTCATATATGATTACACTGGTGTTACAGTATATGCAAATTTTCTTGAAAATGCTTTACCAAGAGTAGCATGATATTTTTAGTTTATGCCTTAAGTCTGGGGGCATCCAGTTGCCCTGACTGAGAATTCACATTTTGGGGAAAGTAAGCAGGCATTCTATTACAAATGCTGCGCTCCCACGGTGACAACTATAAATGGTTCTTAATTAATATCAGATCCATCAATCTTGATAATTACCATACCTTTATTAATACCAACTACTTTCAGCATTGGCATAGTGAGTTTCAGAAATGGACTCTATTGGTAAAATTAGAGGCTTATTAAATGCTATAATGAATGTAGCAACTTCTCTCATCGGTGGAACAACTGAAGGTTAAAAATACATGGACTGGCTAAAGTTTGAGAGACACTTTCTACTCTTTCATGAAGGAAAAATAGTATCTAGGAAGACCTCTCACTTGGCAACCTTAGGGATAATAACCAAGTCTTCTTCCCCCAAGAGATTCTGTTTTAACCATTAATTAAAAGGATCTCTCATTATCCATCTATAAGGGTACAGAATTTCTCCTCTGGAATTTCATTGTGTCTTCCTGACTAAAATTTCATACAAGGTGAGGGCTGTAGTATTTAAATGCAGAGAGACCTGGGCCTTCCTTAGGTTTACACAATAGGCTGTAGGAACGGATGTGTCTGGTTCCTAATTACAGTTTATTTATTAAGAATGGAATCCCCAGAAGCTACAACCCAAGAATGGCATCAATGCCAAGAGTTCTCTTATATCCCAGCTTCTTCAGCTCTCCCATAGGTGGAACAACTTCAAATTACTTCCAAACCCTATTTTCTAGTGAGGAGAGAATTGTGCCAGGCTTCTACTGGCCCAGGGATGAGAGACGGCAGCCAGTGAGTGGTTTATTCACTCAGCCAACAAATGTGTATTAAGCACTCCTTAATGGTCCGGGGACTGTGGGTTAGGAGTTTGGGTGGTCATTAGGGTTGGGGCTGGGATAAGGCAGTGATGGGCCACACCTGTATCAAGACCCTCCACTAAGGAAGACTTGGAAAGATCAGAATAAAAAAGCAATCCCCCTTTATGCATGAAGGACTGAATATCAGGGAGAACAGAAGAAAAAAACAGACTGCAAGGACCCAGAGGGCTGTGATTCTAGCTGTCAGCAAAACTTGGCAATGGAAGCCCGACTATTAGCACCATGTACAATGTAACGTGACCTATTAAGCACTTACTCTTAGCCTGGTTAACACTACTCCATTCACTAAAAAAGATGACTTCAAATGGCTGCCAATCACTTGGGTTACTACAGTCACTTGGGAATTTGGATTTCATCTTTGAAACATTACTGACACTGTACCATTTTCTTTACTTTAATGCATATTGAAAGTTTTCCATAATAAAGTGTGTTTAAATCCCTGGCACACAAAAGGTCTTCAAGCCTCACTTGAACTTTCCCAGAGGTGAGATCCTACCACTTCATAAAGTTTATACTGAGCTGAAACAGGACTTTCTATAATGGCTGCCAATCAAGCTAAGTCCTCTCTTGTGAACCACATAAAAGCAGTTCTCTACAAAAAATAAATCTCTCAACAAGAAAATCCTCCAAATAGCAAAATGGTTATTAAATGACTATAAAATTTACTATCCAAAATGGGGACAATTTAAAAAGTAAAAGGTGGTACGAGGGGCGCCTGGGTGGCTCAGTCGGTTGAGCGTCCGACTTCAGCTCAGGTCACAATCTCACAGTCCTCTGAGTTCCTGTCCTGTGTCAGGCTCTGTGTTGACAGCTGGAAGCCTGGAGCCTGCTTTGGAGTCTATGTCTCCCTATTTCTCTGCCCCTCCCTCCACTTGCGCTCTCTCTCTCAAAAAAAAAATTGTAAATAAACATTAAAAATTAACATTAAAATAAATTTTCACATAAACTTTTTTAAAAAGTAAAAGGTGGTACTAAAATAATTAAAATACTATAATTGTTACAATTTGTGCTTAGTAGTTAGATATTAATTTTTAACATAGTGGGATATCTATTAAAAAGTTAAAATCCAGGGGTGCCTGAGTGGCTCAGTCGGTTGAGCGTCTGACTTCGGCTCAGGTCATGATCTCGTGGTCTGTGGGTTGGAGCCCCACATGGGGCTCTGTGCTGACAGCTTGGAGCCTGAAGCCTGCTTTGGATTCTGTGTCTCTCTCTCTCTCTGCCCCTCCCCTGCTTGTGCTCTGTCTCTGTCTCTGTCTCTGTCTCTCTCAAAAAGAAATAAACATTCAAAAAAAATTAAAAAGTTAAAATCCAAAAGAATTTTCAAGAATAAATCTCTTCCTAAGATATAAAAAGGGGACAGATGCTAAATGATATGGGATATTGAGAAACAGGCACGAACAAGAAATGACCCAGGAGAAGCCAAACAGATGGCCACCTCATTACCATGTCTCACCACTGCTTCCCTTGTTCAGGCTAAATATCCCATTTTTTTTAACTGTTCTGATTTCTTCAGTATCCAGTTTCCTCGATCTGACAATAATCCACTTAAAATATGGCATGAAAAATAATACAACATTCCTGATAAGTTCTGACCAGTGCCCATCACGATGAAGCCATCATCGCCAACATTGTATTCTCCCTCCACTGCTCTCAGATTACATTAGCCTACCTAGCAGCTGCATTCGTACTGCTGACTCGTATTCAGCTGGTAATCAACTAAAATATTTTGCATATAAAATGCTACGGAACTCAGTCTTCCTCTTTGTGAACATTCACAAAGAATTTTATCCTTCAGACCTAAATTCAGGAATTATATCCTGTTACTTTTAGGTCATCTATAGACTAGTTCTTGATAAACAGCTTCATATCTAATATATTACCTGTTCTTTAAATTTTTTGTGACTTCCAAAATTTTTTTTAAGTGAATTCTATGTGTCTTTCATACAAATTGTAATAAAAATGTTAATAGAACAGGGCCCAAACGAGACTAGCACCAGTGATCTGGTTGACCTAATTAATCAACATTTTTTAAAGCATATAAGAATCTGCCTAACTACCTTGACATCAGGTCCATAATTCTCCACCTAATTCAAAAGAACACCGGGAGAGGTATCAAATAAGCCAGATACGTCCCTTTGAATGGAAGATAACAGAATCCTCAAAGTAATTTTTTAAACCATTTGCCATGACAGTCTACTCATAAGTGTTTGCTTTGTAAAGCACTCCGAAGATTTTCCAGTAAGGACGGATACCAGTTGTACAAGTCCACCATACTATCTAACAGCTCAGCTGTTAAATGCTGCCTGATGAAAGCATAACTCAGAAAGAAAAGTGGAAAGCATGTGGAGTGCATTTTGGCAACCAATTACTTTGATTCAGTACAGATGTTACATCCTCCCATGCTCTTCTTTGAAGCATCTTGGACTCATGATGGGCTACTCTGAGTTGTTTCCTACCCAAGGGTCACACTGAAACTAGGTTGAAAAGCTGTGGCAAAGACCCACCACGACTCAACAGATGGGTTAATTTGAGCCAAGAATGAACATGCAGAGAATAGGATCAAGAGAAAACTCCGATGAGGTGTGGTAGCACGTGCAAAAAAAAAAAAAAAAAAAAGAAAGAAAAGAAAAGAAAAAACACACAGAAGAGGTCACTGGTGATCTCTATTACATATGTCAACAATAATAAAAAAAAATTCACTATGTAAAATTCAAAGTGTCTGGAATCTGAATCACCCTAAGTACACAACACTAGTCTCTATAAACAGTTTTCAAAGCAAACTACAACTGTTTTTAGTTCTAAAGGATTGTGAAGGAAGTGTGATCTAGAGAAAACATGCATCCAGTCTGAAATCAACCTCCTATTTCTTCACTTACTTGTCATGTGATTTAGAGTTTTATTACCAATCCACAGTTTTATTACCTGTCAATAAAGTGCTTTTTTCACACCATGCCATGTTACACAATAGGTCTTCCAATATCATAGAGTTGTTGCTGAGATCAAATGTAAAAACATAAATACTGTAAAAGCTCCACACAAATCCATATTCTTCTGATAATTTATTAATTATAATATCATGGACACTTGGATTTTTGAGTGAATTAAATTAAATATGCCTCTTGAAGGTGATGTTGACAGACAGCTATGATAGATACACATTTATGAGAACAGTGAACTATGTTTCATGAATACCATCAATGCACTATACTTATAGAATAACAAAAATTTGAACCTGGAATAGTACCTTATTTTACAACATTATATTACAGATGAGCAAGTTGAGGTTTAGATACAAAAGTGACCCGGAACACCTGGGTGGCTCAATCAGTTGAGCTTCTGATTTCAGCTCAGGTCACGATTTCGCATTAGTGGGTTCAAGCCCTGAATCGGACTCTGTGCTGACAGCTCAGAGCGTGGAGCCTGCTTCAGAGTCTGTGTCTCCCTGTCTCTCTCTGCCCCTCCCCCGCTCGTGCTCTGTCTCCCCTCTCAACAAAATAAAATGTTAAAGAAAAAAGATATAAAAGTGACCTGACCAAGGTCAAATTAGTAAAAAACTAAGGCTTAACAACCTAAATTTTGAGACACCCAGTCCTATGTACGTTCAACTCCACTGAAATGCTAATTCTGTTACTGACAACATTATCATAATTTTCCATTTAGACTGTGACTATTCAAAAGATAAATAAAACTACAGCTTTCTCAATACTGCCAAGATACACCACAGAACTTATCTTGGTGTGATGTGAAGTTGCACTGGATAATGTACAACTGATGAATGCAAGGCATAATTGTGTCCGCTCCCTTTCCTCTCCCATGGGTCAGAAAGCGGCTTCATACTCCTGAAAACAACTGTCTGGAAAGGCACTATTGATCAAGTCACAGATGCCATGTTGGATGAAAACTATTACACCTCTTAGATATATTGGAAAGATATTGGCATGAGAAATAGGAAACCTGAATTCTAGTTCAACTCTTGCAACTCCCTAGCCACATCATATCAGGCAGGCAAGTTGTGGGTTTTTCCTCATCTGTAAAATTAGGAATTGGACTAAATGACCCCTTCCCAATTCAAATATCTTCTACATCTATGACTAATGTCTGCAGTCAGCTTAAGTGAAATGTAAGCAAAATAAGGTCATGACAATTACAGATAAAAGTGTATCCTAAAAGTAAAGAAAATTACCTTTGTTGTGATCTGTTACATTTCCTTATTTTCAAATCAGATAAGTATACCAATATAACAACTAATAGGTTTACATTAATTAAGGTTGACCAAACAACTGTAACAAACCCCAAAATGAAACAACTCAAACACATAAAAATGTATTTCTAACTCAAGGAACGGCCATGGCAGCAGGTACCTCTGTTCTACATGGTCATTAAGTGACCCAGGCTGATAAAGGCTCCATATCTCCAAGTTCTGAGGTCAATATGGTCATTGTCTTTCCAGCTCATAGGAAGGGGTAAGAATATGTGAGGAAAGCACATTCACCAACTTAAAGGCTTGGCCCAAAACTAGTACACCACATTTTCTCTTGCATTCTATTAAAGAGAAATTAACCACATAGCTATATACATAACTTCAAAGAAGTTTGGAAATTTTAATGTCTAGCTGACCAGCCACATTCCAACTACAATTCAGCAATTATGAAAGAAGAACAAATCTTGTAGGACAGCTAGTATTGTCTGCCATCATAATTAGTTCATTGAAGACATTTTAACATAGGCTGCAAAAGCAGTAGAGTCCCCAACCATTCACTCAGAACACTGTTACTAGATATCTGAATTTAGAAGATACAAGTTTGGCTTAAGTGTTAGCAAGAGAAATAAATCCTTTGACTTCCTACTTCTGAATCCCTTCCACCAATGAACTCCACAGAGACCCAGCAGTCAGAAATTTACTCAATTTGATCCAAGGAGCAGGCTTCTGCTTTTGACTTGTTCTAGAAATCCATAGGAGACTTTTTAAATCAGAAATGGAATCTATCGCTTTAAAGAGATGCCCTTCCCTACGTAGTCAAGGCAGAGCAGTGAGCAATCTGAGTGATACTCAATAGAGTATGTTCATCTGTTACATTTGGCAAAGTTGCTAATGCACAGTGATGTTGTTTGTTATGTCTCTTCTTTAGCTCATAAGTTTAAAAAAAAAAAAAGGAAGACATAGGATAAAACAGAGGCACCACCACCCCATTCCATCAGGTCCCTCTTGACGGAGCTTCAGCTCTTCCACTCACAAAACACAGCAGATGGAATGTTAAATCTAAACTAGAAAGTCTCTTGCATTCCTAGCTGTCAAAACAAACCATGTGCCTCCTGCTTCTCAACTATAATCCACTAAAAGCAATGAGACTATTTCAGACACCAGAACATGCACATCCAACTGTATTTGGGGGAGATTTTTTTTAAGTGGAAGTATTGGAAGATGAATGGGTGAACTCAAGCAAGAAATGAGTGTTCTGATTCAATGAGGATTTATGGGCATTTAAATTATGACTGTCCTATGACAAACACATTTAGTCCTACACCAAGACCAATGAATGCAAATCTTTCCCACTTGTGGTCTTGTGCCAAACATTAATATGTATTAGGTTTATAATGGTCTTTGTTAGCTGTTTAGAACAATGTTGTCCAATATAAATATAGTACAAGTCACAAATGCAAGCCACACATGTAATTTTTATTTTTCTAATGATTACATTTTAAAAAGGAAGAAAGAAATGGGTAGATTAATTTTAAGAATATATTTTGTTCAACCCAATATATCCAAAATATCATTCCAACATGTAACCAATATAAAAAAGTTACTAAGAAGATATTTTATACTCTATTTTTCATATTATTTCTTGGAAATTAGATGAGTATTTTATATTTACAGTACATTTTTTTACTAATTTGGACAAATTTGGACTAATTTTTACTAATTTTACTAATTTGGTTCAAGTGCTCATTAGCTACATGCTAGTGTCTACCATATTGGACAGTGCAAGTATAGAATATTTTAGAGACTTTTTTAATTCAGGACTTGGGGCTTATATGAAAATTAGTGATAAGGAAGTGTGCTACATATTATAAAGTAAATATTTGGCAGCCTCTTAACCCCAAATTCTTCCCCTAAGGTACACAGTGATTTAAAATTCATGCATCAAGTCAGAAGTTATATAAATATTTAGAATACTATCCACGGCCAAGCATATCACTGGCCCCAATCTGTTAGCCCACACATGTAGCCCATATCTAGATTGCTATTAACAGGCTCTGACTCTAGTAGCTAATTCCTCAATCCTGTAGAATGCTTTGTTATAAAAGTTGGACCCAGGAAAGAAAATAAGACTGAGTCTTCACCTGATATATTTGAGTTTTGAGAAATCCCAAAATGTACCCAGTTGATGAGCTAGCCAAAAAAGGGCACACATACTTTCAAAAAGACAAATTAGGGAGTCATCTTCTAGAAACCGAAGAAACGTATGTACTCTTCAGAGTCTGAGTCCATCATAGGAACGTATGAGTTGGGTCATACAAAACAGAGTAAAGGGAACAAGGGTAAACTAGGGCAGCAATGCCCCAAATAAAGGTCTTCACATCAAAAATTTGTTTAACTCTGTGTGAATTCTTGGGTCTGTGGGTTAGGCTGCCTGCATATGATCTCTGACAGAAGCTCATTACCACCTATAGGAAAGTTTCCCACAGGATACAAGAGCAGGGAACATCAGCCAAGATTTAGGAGGAAACATAAAAATGCAAAAGAACAAATTTCTGCTTAGCACCTCATTTTTGAACGATCTGAGAAACGAATAGCCTATTAATAACTTTCGAGTCCTCTTTAAGAGAGCTCATATGTAAACAGTAGTAAATGGATTTGACAAGTGCTGGATTGTGTGACTGACTAAATAAACTCAAAGATGATTTTTTAGGAGAGCTACTTCACACAGCATTCTCACCTAAATCGAACAGTGCCAATAAATGCAAGTTGAAAATGAGCACTTTTCCCAGAAGAGATACAAATGATACTTTCACACATGAGTCATGAGCTGTCTCCTCAGCAGAGTATAATTTTGGTAATACGAGCAAGATGTTCTTGTGAAGAAATGATTTCATACAAGTATTCAGAAACATCATGCCAGAGTGTAATGGGTCTATAGTGAAGAATCATGTTTATTCAGCCCATCACTTCCTTGAAAACAAAATTATCAATATTATGAGCATCACCAACTAACAGGAAGTATGTAGAAGACTTGTAAAGATAGATACCACATAGTCAGAAAGCATTAATATTATTCTTCCTGTGAAACTAACTTGGAAACAAAGTAAGACAAGCCTAGTTTGTTATTGACCCTTTGATATAGAAAAGTAAAAAAAAAAAAATCTTTTTTCCAAAAATTCACAAGCAAAAATCATACCAGAGAGACTCTCCAAATTCCCTGAAAGATATCTTATTTGATGGCCCTGAAATCTATAATTTTTCTAACACTATTTAATCTCTCTGTGCCTTAATATCTCCATCTATAATAAGAATAATATCTACCTCTTCAGTTATTTGTGAAAATTACAGTAATCCATGTAAAGTACTTAGAAGAAAGCCTGGCACATAGAAAGCATCCAATAAATATCCGCTATTGCTTTTGTAATTAAAGATAGAACAACAGAAACACTAGACAGAATGGCCCAGTCAGAAGTTACACAACTATGTAGGATAGAACCTACAGCTCTAGACTTTCTACAGGACCTAAATGTTCACACTCTACTTATACTACAAGTGTTAATTGTTGCTAATAGGCCCTCAATCCAGCAACTAAATCCTCTGTCTTATAAAATACTTTGGTTTTACAAAGAAAAGGAAATATGGCGGCGCCTGGGTGGCTCAGTCAGCTAAGCATCTGACTCTGGATTTTGGCTTAGGTCATGATCTCACGGTTTGTGGCATCAAGCCCCACATTGGGCTCTGCACTGACAGAGCCTGCTTCGGATTCTCTCTTCTCTCTCTCTCTCTCTCTCTCTCTCTCTCTCTCTCTCTCCCTGCCCCTCCCCACTCACATACACTTGTGCACACATGTGTGCTCTCTCTCTCTCTCAAAATAAATAAAAAACTTAAAAAAAAAAAGTAAAGTAAAAGGGTGCCTGGGTGGCTCAGTTGGTTAGGCATCCAACTTGATTTTGGTTCAGGTCATGATCTCGTGGCTCTCATGGTGAGTTTGAGCCCCACGTCAGGCTCTGCGCTGTCGGCTCAGAGGCTGCTTGGGGTATTCCCTCTTTCTCTCTCTCTCTCTCTCTCTCTCCCTCTCTCTGCTCTCTCAACATAAATAAACTTAAAAAAAGAAAGAAAAGAAAATATGTGTGTACCTTTGCAAGATATGATTGGGTATAGGAAAATCCCAAACATGAAGTTTATCTACTCCAAAATCACCTCTCTCCTCTCTCACATTTGGTTACTGTGCTCCAGCCACTCTGTCTTTGTTCAGCCTCTTGAACATAACACGTTTGTCCCTATCTCAGGACATTAACTGCTTCCCTTCTTCTCTTTCCCCCTTTAAATATCACCTCCTAAGAGAAGCCTTCTTTGACTCCCCCAGCTAAATTAGTGCCCCTCAAAGCCAATTAGCCAAATTCCTATCATACTACTGTATTCTGTTGTCCTCAGAGCATGCATCAGTATCTAAAGTAATCTCATTTACTTATGATTTTTGTCTGAATGTCCTACCCCACCTCACCTCCATGTGAGTGTCTTATTCACAGTTGTTTCCCCAACACTTAGTCCAGTACCTGGTACATAGTACACACTCAAAAGAATATATGTTAACTGACTGATGAAAACTATGAATACCCCTTCCCCAAAGCATTTCTTCACAAAAAATATTGCATATTATTTTATAGGCTTATGAAGCCTTTAAAGGCCACAGTAGGCTGCCTACAGATCCATGGGCATTAAGCTAATAAGCAAAGAAATAAAATATTGTATGCCTAGGTAAGGAAGCTAGGCTAGTTCAAATGAAACTTGGGCTAGAAGTTTGGGAATCCTTAGTGTTTATCTGTATCTTCTAAATATTACTGATTTTGTCTAGTTGTTCTATCAGTTATTTTGAGTGGGATACTGAAATCCTCAACGATTATTGTTAACGTATGTTTCTCTCTTCAACTCTGTCAGTTTTTTCTTCAGGTATTTGGGATCCCTATGTTCAATGCATGCACGTTTATAGTTGTTACATTTTCCTGAAAACCTTGTTATAACTCCTTTATTATTATAAAATGTGCCTCTCCTACGAGGCTATTATGGTTTTCATTTAGCCTACTTAGTATGAATCTTCACACTTAATATTAATATGGAAAATGACATATTACCATGCTTGATTATGGGCTACCATCCCAGACTTTTCCAGGGGCATTATAATAAATGTTTGCACCAAATTTTCTTTCTGAAATCCAAAAATTTCTGAATGCCAAGAAACAGCTGGCCCCAGGGTCTTAGATTAAGACTATTGAGCCAGTCAGTTTCTTATGGTTTCAATAGGTCCCAGGTACTGGGCTAAAACTTTCATGGGCATCTTGACATTTAGCTTTCTAGAGTAACTAGAAAATTAAACCACACTTCAGTCAATGGTATCCAGGGGAGCAGGTCACCCCCAGTTGCCATGTGGTGAGGCCAGATGAGCTCCACAGCCCAAGATCACAGCTGTCTGTTCTATTCCAAGCAAGTTCCTGTACTGCATGGCCCACAAACATGTAGAATCCCAGGGACAAGAAATTCCTGCTTGGCCTCCTCACTAAGAGGGAGCATCAGGCCCAGGAGATGAGCTCAAAAGGGCTGGGAACTATCATCGTGCAAAACCTGAGGCTTTTCCTCTTCCCACCAGAATATTAGCCTCACAACAGCTTAACATGAGGCATTGATTAATTAAGTAATCCATTTGGCTTTCTCCTAGATGAGGTTAGCTATCCTAAAGGACCAGCAGTTGTCAGCACAGAGTCATGGGGTCTGAGCAAGAGCTTTCAAATTGTTTTCTATGGGACCCTAGTGTACTGCAAAGGTGCTTTTGTGTTCCACAAAAGCCTGGATTCAAATTTCATTAAAAAAAAAATAGGAGCGCCTGGGTGGCTGAGTCGGTTGAATGTCCGACTTCGGCTCAGGTCATGATCTCTCAGTTCATGAGTTTGAGCCCCACATCGGGCTCTGTGCTGACAGCCCTGAGCCTGGATGGAGACTGCTTCAGATTCTGTGTCTCCCTCTCTACCCTTCACCCGCTCACACTGTCTGTCTGTCTTTCTCTCAAAAATAATTAAACATTAGTAAATAAATATGTTCACACATATATATGAATATATATGCATATTATACTCATCTATTTAAATATTATAGATTCATGTATTATAAATACTATAACAAAATTAACATGCACATTTAAATGTCATATCAAATTGAAATACTCTAGAGACAACATTAATTGTGCAAGCACAAAAAAATTTGATTTTATACAAATCCGGGTATAAAAATTCTATCATTTCATTGTGCTTAATTAGACTTCTTGTAACTGTATCAGTGATTCCAGAGGTTGTAGCTCTACAAGTGGTTTATTATTTTATTCAAGCCTGTACATGTCTAAAATTATTAAGTTGACTGCATGATTACTAAATGTGTGAGTCAGGATTGTCTTGATGTGTGCAACCAACAGAAAATAGAGAAAAAAATGGGATATAGTAATTGTCATTCATCACCCTCACTTTCACATATTCTTTAGAACGGTACTATGATTTTCCTTTATTAACTTTGTAATATTTATGAATTTAGAAAATAAAACCTTGGTAATAAAATGTCACAGCTACCTATCTTATACTCAACATCTAACCTGTACTTTGTTCTGACAGAGCCCAATGTTTTCAGCTATCTGCCTCCAGTGTGACCTGAGGGTGGAGAATGGGCAGTGTATGAATCATATATTGCTTCATAATGGTTACCACAGACCTAGCAAGTTAAAACAACACTCATTATTATCTCAGTTTCTACAGGTCAGAAGCATGGACACAGAGAAACTGGCTTCTCTGCTCAGGGTCTCCCAAGCTGAATCAAGGTGTCAGCTGGGGCTGAGAAGCCATCCAAGGGACATTAGTCTCTTCCAAATCTATTCAGTCCATTGGCAGAATTTGGTTCCTTTTGGCTTCTTTCAGTTGTCTATTGCTGCAAAATAAATTATACTTTAGTGGCTTAAAACAATACCCATCAATTATCTCACAGTTAGATATGTCAGAAGTCTGGGCATGGTGTGTGGATTCTCTCCTCAGGGTTTCACAGGGTGAAATTTGGGTATCAGCCACACTACATGGTTTTCTGCAGGTTCTGGGAAGAATCTGCTTCCACACTCATTCAGACTGTTGAAAGAATTCAGTTCCTGGTGGCTACTGGTGTCCATCAGGGACTGTTCTCAGCTCCAACAAGCCACCCTCAGATCCTTGCCATATGGCCCCTGCATGTTCAAAGCTAATGGCTTAGAACCTTCAAGGTGCTGAATCTCTGTCACACTTGCAATCTCTCTCCAGCCGGCCACAAGAGTCTTATACAATGTAATGTAATCCCCAGAGAGATTATTCCTTCACCATTTGCCATATAATTTAACCAAAGAAATGACTATCCTATCATATTCAGTTTCCACCCACCCACAAGGGTAGGGGATTATACAAGACATGTACACCAAGGGCTGGGAACCTTAGGGTCTATCTTAGAACTGTGCCACCAAAAGTGGCAAGGGGAACCCTCTTCTCAGCTTCAGAGTGAAACTTATTTTGTATATGCCAATCACGATGGCCCTTTTCCGGGAATTTGTTTAAAACTATTGTGTGACCCAGGTGTAGGCAATAAGACATAAAGTGAGTCTGCTGGGACATTTCTAGAAAATGCTCCTCCCTGATAAGATGAGATCACCTCAATTCCAATTCTGTAGGTTTCCCAATGCAGGTGGGATGTCTGGTACCACTGTGGCCTCCTTATTCCCAGCGTGAGGATGAAAGCATCACACAAGGGAAGGCAGACCCAACAAAACCACACAGAAGTGGGGCTGGAGCCCAAACCACCATGCCACCTCCGGACTTTTAGGGGAGACTTTTAATCCTTCTCATCATGCAAGCCAGCTCGAATCAGGATTTCATTACTTGCAGCCCAAGATGTTCTGTGAATAAGAAAGTCAAGGTGAGATTTAATTTAGGGGAAAAAAAGAGCCCAGCTGTTAGAAAAAAGTTTGAAAATCACAGATCCGCTAGATAGAGTCAGACAGAACTGGGATTGTGACCAAACTTCCAACATTAATGAGCTGAATAGTTTTATCTATAAGATCAGGCAAAGTAATTCCTAACTTCATGAGTCATTATGAGGACTCAGAAAAGTTGCACACATGCAGCAAAATATTCCAAGTAAAACATAAGACTTGTTTCAAACAGGTGATTATAACCAGGAATTAGGGGGCAGGATGGAACAGGGGGAGGAGGATACGGATACCAGGAGAGAATGGGGGTGTGGGTATGATGGGATAGGGAGAATGAGACAGAAGGAAAGCTCTGTCTTAGGGGGTAATGTACCAGGCATTTCCTCACATTACTCCATATTGGTGTCTGAGCTCCAGGGAGAGAAGGGCTGCAAGCATATTTTAAAGTGAGGTTTACCCATATACACACATGTGGGGTCAAGTAGTTAGGGGGTGGCCAGAGCCACAGTGGTAGAAGAGAGGCACCTTCAAGGATATTCTTTCTCTCTGAAAAGAAAAACAAAGGAGCAAATATTGTTTGGGCAACACCCTTGAGATGTATCCTAGGTTCCAGAATTAGAAGGCAGGCATTAAAGAAGAAACTGTCAGTAAAGCAGCAATGTAGAGAGACAAGGAGAGGGTGAGGCAAGCATTCAGAGAAACTTGCAGCATTTCACATTCGTTTTGCACCTCATCTTACGTGCCAGGCTCCAGGATGCCCTTTTTCTTTTTCTTTTTCCTTTTTTTAAGTTTATTTATTTATTTTGAGAGAGAGAGAGAGAGGGAGAGAGAGAGAGAGTGGGGAAAGGGTAGAGTGAGAGGAAGAGAGAGAGAATCCCAAGCAGTCTCTGTGCTGTCAGTGCAGAGCCTGATGCAGGGTTTGATCCCACGAACCATGAGACCATGACCTGAGCCAAAACTGAGTCAGATGCTCAACTGACTGAGCTACCCAGGCATCCCTAGGATGCCCTTTTAAAGCTTCACTCATATCTGCTAACTAAATGGAATTTTCTTTCCACTTTGATAAGGTGAGAGAGATCACAACTGATTACAGAGCAGTTTCACTTTTTTTTTTAAAATTTGAGTATAGCTGACACACAATGTTACATTAGTCTCAGCTGTACAACATAGGGATTTGACAAGTTTATACATTATGCTGTGCTCACCACAAGTAGCTACCATCTGTCCCTACACATTCTTATTACAGTATCATTGATTATGTTCCTTATGCTGTGCCTTTAATTCCCATGACTTCCTCACTCCATAACTGGAAGATTATATCTCCTACTCCCCTTCAGCATTTTGCCCATCCCCCCAGCGTCCCTTCCCCTCCGGCATCCATCAATTCATTCTCTGTATATATAGATCTGATTATGCTCTTTGCTTGTTTACTCTTTTTTGTTTTGTTCTGTTTTACATTCTACTTATGAGTGAAATCATATAGTGTTTGTCTTTCTTGTCTGACTTATTTCACTTGACATAGTGCCCTCTAAGTCCAACTATGTTGTCTCAAATGGCAAGATCTCATCCTTTTTATGGCTACATAGTATTCTATTGTGTGTGTGTGTGTGTGTGTGTGTGTGTGTGTGTGTGTATCACTTCTTCCTGATTCATTCGTCTATTGATGGACACTTAATTGGCTTCGATATCTTGGCTATTGTAAACAATGCAGCAATAAACATAGAGATGTATAGATCTTTTGTAATTAGCGTTTTCATTTTTTTGTAGCAAACAATCCCAACATCTCAGTGGCTTATAATAAAGATAACATTTTTTTCAGTGCTAGGTCTATTCTACCAATAAGCTGAAACATCTCAGCTTCAAACTTCAGGTAAAGCTTATGTGTCCCACACACATCTTTCACCTTTCTTGGACCTGTGGGTGCTCAGGGAAAATTCTTCTCTTGATGAATCGTAAGAGGTGTGAGCAGAAGTACAACACACAATACCTCTTAAGATATCAGCTCAGAACTGGCCCACTGCCATTAGCATTCACAATCCATTGACCAAAGCAAGTAATACGGCCAAGTTCAACATCAATGGGGTAGGTAAGAATACTCTGTCTACTCTAGTAGAAGATACTTCGAAGTCACATGACAAAAGCCGTGGACTTATTCACAGGACTGTGAGAATTATGAGCAATAATTCCTTCTACCACAACAGGCCTTAGTGGGTATATAAAAGACACATCAAAGAGGCAGGAAAGAAAGCTAAAATGATGTTAAGGACAAAAAAAAATGTACCCGCTTTCATCTGGCCTTGAGCCTATCACACCCATAATCCACTGCCCATATAAATGTACATCATCTGCCTAATTTTGAAACTTCTCTTTGGCCCTTATTAGCCAAATTACCTTGATCAAATCACCTAACCTCAGGCTTTAATTTCTTCATCCACAAAATGTGGAACATAAAGACCCACCTCATATGACTGCTGTGTATACGTGAGATAATCTCAAGTTAATAGTTTACAGAAATTGCCAATAAGCTATTTATTTACAATAGCTATTGTTACACAGTATCCAAGACCCTTCTTTTGATCTGAAATTGATATATTGTATGCCTGCTATGTCCCAGGCACAGTGATGGCAACACTAAAATACACCTGTCATTGAAAACCTCACAAACTATTATTACACAAAATGGTAAATAAATCATTATAAGACAGTAACTAGTATATTTGAGATCTGAATAAGGTATTACAGGCACCCAGATAAGAGGAATTTACAATATCTGGAAAAGAAAGAAAATAACTCACAAAAAAAAGGTGAAATTTGAGCTAGGATTTGAAGATTGTAGAAGTGCTCCAGACAAGGCAGAAGGAAAGGACATTCTAGGACATAAATGGCATATGTGTAGCTGCACATGCCAGAATCAGTAGGTAATATTAGTTTTGTAACATCTACAAGAAATCATGTTAGCTCCCCCATGTTGATACTAAATTTGCCCTCATAAGGAATTTGATGGCAGGAGAGGGGCAGTTATACAATCCCCTCCTAAAGGGAACAGTTGGAGTAAGCTTAATGGGGCTGGGGAATCCTTTTCAGCCACTTGAAGCTTCTGTTATCTTACACAAAGATTATCATTTGTGAGAGTAGATATTAGGAAAGAGAAACTTAGAGTTTCAAACCAAAATAAATGCTTCCCCCTAGAAGATTATTGCATGGAACCACAGACTCAGGGAACACATTGCTCTTCTATGGGAAAGCTGTCTTGTTAACTTTAGCACAAGTAAATAGTCCTTTTCTGTTTATTTTTTCTTCTTATCCCATAAGAAAGGAGACAATGTAGACAGTTCAAATCAGAGTAGACAGTTCCCCTTCTTTTTTTAAATAGCTATTGTTCTTCCCACAGGCTTTCTGAACACTCTACTTGGTAATACCTCCTTTGGGAATTTCAAACAATAAAATACATGTGCATTATCTTTTAGGAGGAAACATAGAAAGAAAATGATGATTTTTGTACATTCTTATTCCCCTCAGCTAAAGAACACTTCATATGTTGCTTCTTGAGTTTCAAAATGGACACTTACTAAAAATACCTAAAAGAAGGTCTGGCAGGTGCTATCAGAACAACACTCACTCAATTTCTTTTCCCAGCAGTAGCAACATTTTAATAATACCACCTCATATTTGCACAGTGTCTTGCCCATGACAAAGTACTGCTTTTGCATTCATTGTCCATTTTAATTCTCAAAGTAATCTTGGAAAGAAAATAACACTTTTACGTATGAGCAAACTGAGTTTCTGAGATCACCAGGTCGCTCCAGATACAACAGCTAGTAAGTCACAGTCAAAATCTGAATGTGTGTCTCAGACTTTTCCTCCGTAAATTGGCAATAGTTAGCATGTTCTAGAGAATCCATAATCTTGGCCAGCTAAGGAACTCACTTAGTCTATGGATTAATGACATGGATTTTAAGATTCTAATGTCTGCTACATTAGCTGTATGTCCCAGGGAAGTTTGTTTATGTAACCTCAGTTTGCTTCCTCATCAATTGTATAGTTTGCTAGGACTGCTATAGCAAATACCCCAGACTGGGTGGCTTAAACAAGAGAACTTTTTTCCTCTGGAGGCTATAAGTCCAAGGTCAAGGTGCTGGCAGGTTGGTTTCTTCTGAAGGCTTTTCTCCTTGGCTGGTGGATGGTCACCTTCTCCCTGTCTTCACAGGGTCTTCCCTCTGTATGTATCTGTGTCCTAATCTCCTCTTCTTATAAGGACACCAGTCACTGTATTAGGGCCCATCCTACTGACCTCATTTAACCTTAATTAACCTTTTTAAAGACCTTATCTCCAAATGTAGTCATAGTCTAGATACTGGGAGATTGGACTTCAACATATCATTTGGTTCAGTCACTAACATCTATAGAATGGGAGGATGAACTCTGCAAAACAGTGTGGAGTTTCCTCAGAAAGTTAAAAATAGAACTACCCTAATGACCCAGCAATTGCACTACTAGGAATTTGTCCAACAGATACAAAAATATGGACTCAAAGGAGCACACACACCCAATGTTGACAGCATCACTATCAACAATAGCCAAATTATGGAAAGAGCCCAAATGTCCTTCAACTGATGAATGGATAAATAAAATGTGGGGTGTGTGCATGTGTGTACATATAATGGAATATTACTCAGCCATCAAAAAGAATAAAATCTTGCCGTTTGCAATGACATGAATGGAACTAGAGTGTGTTTTTTTTTTAATTTTTTTTTTAACGTTTATTTATTTTTGAGACAGAGAGAGACACAGCATGAACGGGGGAGGGGCAGAGAGAGAGAGGGAGACACAGAATCGGAAGCAGGCTCCAGGCTCTGAGCCATCAGCCCAGAGCCCGACGCGGGGCTCGAACTCGCGGACCGCGAGATCGTGACCTGAGCTGAAGTCGGATGCTTAACCGACTGAGCCACTCAGGCGCCCCGAACTAGAGTGTATTTATAATGCTAAGCAAAGTAAGTCAGTCAGAAAAAGAAAAATTCCATATGACCACTCATACATGGAATTTAAGACACAAAACAGATGAACATAGGGGAAGGGAAGGAAAAACAAAATGAGATAAAAACAGAGAGGGAGGCAAACCATAACAGACTCTTAACTATAGAGAACAAAGTGAGCATTGCTGGAGGGAAGATGGTTGAAAGGATGGACTAAATGGGTGATGGGGATTAAGGAGGACACTTGTGATGAGCACTGGGTGTCATATGTGAGTGATGAATCATTAAATTCTATACCTGAAACCATGACTACAGTGTATGATAACTAATCTGAATTTAAATAAAATCTTGTTAAGAAAAAGAAAGAAAGAAAGAAAGAAAGAAAGAAAGAAAGAAAGAAGAAAGAAAATGGGAGAATGGAAAGCTTTCATCATGATAAATTGTATTAGTTTTCTATTATTGCTATAATAAATTATGTCGAACTTAGTGGCTTAATACACATTTATATCTTACAATTTAGCAGGTCCTAAGTCCCACATGGGTCTTACCAGGCTAAAATCAAAATGTCAACAGAGCTGCCTTCCTTTACCTGGGCTCATTCAGATTCCCAACTTCTAGAGATATTAGATTCCTTGGTTCTGGGTTCCCTTCCTTCATCTTCAAAGCAAGCACCTGAGGGTTGAGTCCTTATCACACTGCGTCTCACTGACCCTCCTGTGATCACATTTCTCTCTTTTTAAAAGCTCTCCACTTTTAAAGGCTCATGTGATCATATTGAGCCCACCTGGGTAACCAGGGTAATCTCCTCACCTCAACATCCTTAGCTTTTATCACATCTACAAGTCTCTTTTGCCATATTCACAGGTTCCCAGGATTAGGGTGTGGACATTCTTTGGGGGCTATTATTCTATCCATCATATAAGTGCTTAATGAAAGATAGCTATTATGTCTTTAATGGTTAGAGATAAACCTTTGCAAGCTAAGGAGCCTATTTAAAATTAGGTTGACTGGCTCAACTAAGTGGTTCCAACCAGGGAACATTTGGCAATGTCTTAAAGACAACTGGTGGGGGTGAGGGAGGGTTCATACTGGTCCCTACTTGGTTGAGTACAGGGATGCTGCTAAAGAATGCTAAAGAAGTGCCCCCCCCCATAAATAATTAACGCTTTGGGTTAAGCTAATTGATCTATGTGGAAACAAATTTCTATCATGACCAAATGAACCATTGATACCATAATCAAGTGGTCTCTTGTTCCATGAGAGGAAAAAACATGTTCTCTCTTTGAGATAGTGTTCTATGATATCTATAATACCTTTATCATTTTTGAGACATGGTATAAGTAGATGGTTTATGTCTTAATTTCAACCTGGTCTAAGAAAATGGGAATAGACTTATTCTAAAACCTACACACACACATACATATACATATATATATACATATATATATATATATATATATATACACATATGCATACATATATATACATATATATATACATATATATATATGTATATATATAAAGAGAGAGAGAGAGAGTCATTCCATTATTGAAAACCGAGCAAGGACCAGGCAGGCATTGTTTGAGGCATGCAGGATACGTCTGTGAACAATACAAAGGTTCCTGCTCTTGTAAAAGGTAACATTATAGAGGAGGGAGATAGTCAATGAGGAAACAAATTTAAAAATTATAAACTGTGTGAGAAATACTATGGAAAAAAATAGCTCAGAGGCAGGGAGATTAGGGCTGCAGTGGGAAGGGGAAGGCAGGAGTTGGGGGGAGCAGGGACCCAGAGTGGAGGTATTCCATAGGGTAATATGTAATTACCTATTACATATTAGGTCAGGTCTGCCCTGACCTCCTTAAGTATAACTTGTCTACTTATGAAGACCAGATGCCATCTCATTTTCTTAACCTTATTTGCTAAGTATTTGCAAATTATATTTGTGAGACATAAACACTGACATAGTTTTGCATGTTTATTGAATGATAAAAATCAAATGGAAAAGAGATGAACCCATCAATATCAGCCCATCATAAACAAGCTCAGGGCTTGAAGCTGGAGCCCTTGAGTCACAAATTGCTTTTCCTTCCTTAAAGTCACTCTGCCTTCTCACTATACTCCAGTGTCAGGAACAAATAGGCATTATGTATAATGAAGCTCCTAGCTATGGAATAATCCGAGCCACCCCCCATTCTAAAAAACAAAACAAAACAAGACAAAAAAAAAAAAACAGATCCAAGGACACATCAGGTGAGTTACAGCTCAGCGTATTATTTGTGCATTGTGTCAACTGCCTCATATTTGTCATTTAATTTGAGTAAAGTGAAACATGAAAAACTGTTGTTGATTTAGTGGTCATACATGCCTTTGATCCTTTTTAACAGCCATTAGATGCTAGAGAAAAGTTAACCTAAAGTACTATTAAACAATTCCTTTTTAAACATACTGGTCTCAACCAAAAACTCTAATTTCTGCCTTTGACCAATGAATTCAAAGATAAATAACGAATGACTTCCTGAAAAATAGCAGCATTCCTAATTTGCAGCATGTCCTGAATTCCCAGAGCTATATTCCTCCATGATTTTTTTTTTGTTCCATTCATCTTTTAGTTCTGGGTGCAAACATTTGGTCCTTGAATATTTTGAGGAGCACCACCATTTATTCTTCTAACATAAAAGAAGGATCCAGTATAGAATACAACTGGGTTCCCTGCGATAAGCAGCATCTGATTATGACCATGCTATGAAAATTCAAGCCAGCAAGTTAAAACTTGTTGTTGGATTTGCTGCTTAACAAATCAAGGAGACAAATCAATATTTTCCGAATACAGCCTGGGGGAGAGCTATAGAAACAGAGGAATGATATTCTCAGCTTTCCAGGGAGTCCCTACAACAGAGTGGAAGCACACATTTAAAAATTAACTTTCTCCAAACATCCTTTTATGGCTCATTTTAAAAATATTTCTGGTTCCACATTATCCTGCAGTTTGGCTATTTTTTTAATGCTCTCCCTCTCCAAATTCATTCCAGTGGGAGCTGCCCGTTGGCAACGGAGGCCCATGATTATCTCACTGTGTATAATTCATTTAGCAGCATAAAGTGCTTCTGCAAGTGCTGCCACAGCACAAAGAGAAAGTGCCAGCGTTAGCACTCCAGGGTCATGCAACCTGCCCCACCAGGCACGGTCATTTAGAAGAGACCCCCTCCGACAAGCTTTCTCACACCCTGTGCTGCACCGGGGAAGCTGGCCTAATACTACCCAAATGTCCCTATGAGGCAGCTGCTAACACTTCTACCGTAGGACCAGAAGTGCAATGACCTGCCCCTCTCCTGATTTGCTCCTCAGTGCAAGGTTCCTGAATAGCAGCATCACAGGCATCTGGGAGCTTGTTAGAAATGCAGGCGCTTGGGCTCCTCCCCAGACCTACCGAATCAGAACCTGCCTTTTAACCAGATCTCCAGGTGATTAGAGGACACTCTAAAGTTTGCGGAGTTCAGCTGTATGGGATGGAAGCCAAGAATGACAGAATTCTTCTCCAATGTTTTCTCCAATGTTTTCTGAGTTGTCACTATTATGGCTGGTTTTTTAGAAACTCTGGATTTATGCCTACATCATAGCATTTATCATTTTTTACCTCTAACTAAAAATTTTCACATAAACCTCTCTCATCTGCACTCCATCATATAATAAGGTACTTTTATGTTTCAGACCTGGTTTTTGACCTTGTCTTTGACTTTGCACCATTCAGCGGCCTGGAGGTGATTAAGAGGATATGAAATGAATGCACTCAATTGTTTTTCCACTTTCTTTCTAGATGTTCAGAGATACTGTTGTGGGCAGTTATTGTTTAGCCTTCCCAGCATCCTGCCCCACTTCCTTGTACCCAAGCCCTCCAATTTTCCTCTGGAAAACTACTTTTCTCCATTCTCAGGCTCTATGTTTCAAAAGTCCTGAATAGCCTTCTCCTCAGTAGCCACATGAGAGTTTTCCCGATCGTGGCCTCTCTGATTGTTCAGGAAACCCATACATCCCAAGCCAGGGCAGTGAGTGCAAACCACAGCATACCTGATGGAATGAAGTGAAAAAGGCAAGCTCTTCCCTCTGTGGTTGCTAAGCTGGTAAAATGGAAGCCTGGGGCTGCCTGCGGCCATCACTTCCTCTTCCTAAGGAAAGCCTGACTGAGACGACTTCAGAGGCCATTGCTTGAATAACTGAATCATCCTGCGTGGATCTGCATAGACACTCTAGGCAAGGGGCAGACATTCACGGCAGTGAGGCCAGGACTTCTCCAGGTTCTTCCAAAAGAAGGCCCTCCTATGGTTAGCAGCATGCCTGAGATGAATGTTAATACTGCTCTTCCTATGAGTGGTTGAGGGGGTGGGGTGTTATCTTGAGAGCCTCCTGTTATGAGTGCTCTTTGGTTTTAACAGGAAATAGTCACCCTTGACCAGTACTGCCAGCAACATCCCCCAAGATCCTCAGCCTCCTTCCCAGAAAACCCCTCTTGATATATTCTTAGATTAGAGATGTTGCAAGTTGGCGAATTGCTTAGACATCACTTTTGCCAATATGTTAGTACCATGGTCTACAAACCCCAGGGGGACAGGCATCCTGCCATTTAATCACCTGGTACATACCTCATGCATGATAAATTACACTCGAACACACATACGCAGCCAAAGCAACTGCCATGGAGTCTCTTCAGGCCAGAGGACGCCTCAGGTGTAACAGCAGTTGGACCTACGGACCCATGCTGAGTCTGCAATACCCAGTAAAGATCTTTTTAGGTTCAAATAAACATTCAGACTCACAAGTCTACCACAGGCCACACTTGACATCCATCTGTTAGGTTACAGGATAAAAACCAGAGCTTGCCTGAGGACAGCTTCAGGTGTTTTGTTTTCCCTGTAGTCCTTAAAGCAGTCTAAAAGCTCAGATACTAGAAGATGAGACCCATATCAGACAAGTACAGGATCTATCCTGGCCTAAAATCTGCTAACCCAAAGGATCCATAGCTTCCAAGTTCCCAAGAAGATACGTGCCCAGATATGAGTCCCAATGCTTAAGGACACCCAAAGTTTAGCTTCCCTATCAAGTATTTATAGTTCATTCATAGCCCTTCTAGTCCAGATGCAATTTGCCAAAGATCATTTTTAGCTCAAGCAGTCCTGCCTAGAAGCATAGTTGACATTCTGTCATTGTGAAGTTACCAGGGGAACTGAGCTAGCAAGTTAAAGGTCAAATTCTCATTCTGAAAGGGAAAGAGTTTTGTTAACAAAGGTGGAAAACATCCTCAGAAAACACAGAGGTATCTTTAAAGAGATTCTGGTGCCCCGTAGTTCAGAAGGATACACTGGCAAAGAAATTATGTGGAAAACAAACACAAACAAAAAATAACCAGTTCCCTCCTAGAAGAACAGGATCGTTTTAGAGATGGGCCAGGATTCTCCTTGCAAGGAGTGCCACGCACGGACTACTCCACCTGCTGAAGTACGGAAATAGCTCTATCTGTCATCACTAGCCATGTTTAACCAAAGAAAACAAGTGACCAGATATTTTTATACCAATTCAACAACTCTTCTTGTAAAAGCTAAACTGAGGCATAGAGAAGGTGTGTTTTCTTTGGTTGTGTTTTTTGTTTTCTGACAAATCATGAGAATGAGTGTAAGAAGGTGTCCCCTTCTGGCCTCTGTGCCAATGGGACCTAGACTGACATAGCCAAGGGTGACTTCCACATATACAGTATGATAGTCAAAGATCCCCCATAGTCTTCTTCATCCAGTGTGTGTTTGCGTGCATGTGTGTGTGTGTGTGTGTGTGCATGTGTACACACATACACATACAAGAAGTGAAGAGGCCCACCAATATCTCAACTTTCCCAGTTTAGCAAGAAACTAAGAACAATGTTTATTTAGCTTCCTTGGAAACTTAGTGGCATTTGAGAGCTGTCATCTAGTTATCAAACTGTTACAAAATTTGGCAGGATATCTGAGTTGTCCAACATACCATATGGGTAGCAATACAGGTGTTGCCAACACCTGTAACCACCCCACAGTTTAAATATCATATTCATCAAAAGTACAAATGCCAACATCATCAAGCCATAAATGTTAGTTATACTGCCATAATTACCTCCAAATTCCATCACCATTAAGCACCCTATACCTTGAACCACAAGACCACTATTGTTTACAACTATAGCTAATATAACCCAGAGCCACAAAACTGCCAATATCTAAACCTATATAGACACTATCACCAGAAACACATATGCAGTAGTATAGAAGTCATCTATTTTCACAATAATGCTGTTTAACAAATGAGCTCAAAACAAAGTGCCTTGAAAAACAACAACAACAACAAGATGCTCGTGTGCTCATGATTCCATGGACGGATGAGGTAGTTCTTTTGGGCTAGCCCAGGTTTGGCTGATCTCAGCCACACTTGTTTATTGGCTGCAATCAACGGGTAGGTTAACTAGGGGCTGTCTGCTTAAGGACGTCCTCAGCTAGGATGACTCAACTCTACTACAAATGACTTGTCACCTTCCTGCAGGCTAGCCCAGGCTTGTTTATGGTGAAGGAAGAGGGATATCAGTATGAACAAAAATACACGGGGCCACTTGAGGTCTAGGCTTAGAAGGGACATAATGTCATTTCAGCCACATTCTGCTCACTTAAGTGAGCAGTAAGGTGGACTCAGATGCAAAGAGGGGGCGGGACACAATCTGCCTTGTAATGGTAGCTGCTGCAAAGTCCCAATGCAAAGGATACATCCAGGAATGCATGGAGAATTAGGACATTTTTGTAATCAGTCTACCGAAGATAACTTGAAACACAGTACCCCATATACTTGGAACTAAAAATGACACCAATTGGTAAAGGCACAAGACCCATCAGGTGCCACTAGCTTTTGGTCACAAATATTTAACATCACAAGCATGTCACCATCACATGCTTAATACTACCCAGAAACAATATACATCTTAACCAAGCACCTTCATCAAGCACCTCCTGCGTAGCACAATGTAACAGATTAAGATATCTAAGTCATAGAATCCTCTCTCATTGGGTCCTGGTAAACAAGTCATGTAGCCTGTTATTTCTGTTCCCCATTAAGTTATAAACTGCGAGAAGAAATTGATACTCTATTTCAATTGTACTTATTTTTTTACAACTCTCCCAGAAGTACAAGAACATGTTTTAATACCATATCCTGACAAAGGGATCCCTAAGAGTAATAAATGACATATATGCATTAACTTTTTTGCTGTTATTCAAATTTAAAAATAGGTAAACGTGGGTTTTGGAATGGTCATCCTACCAGAATGTGTCAACTTTCTTCCTGTGAAAGGATCAAATATATTTCTTTGGGGGATCTTCCGTGAGTACATTTCCCAGAAAGCATGTGTTTATTTTCTTGATAAATAAATGTACTACTTTGAGTAAGTTTCCTGGGAAGAAAGAGAAAATGAGTAAGGTTGAATATTACTGGCCATTACTGAAAGAATCAGAAATTATTTACAAAATGCACATAGGTGAAATATGTTATATACCTATTGAAATAGTAAACTTGGCAGAAACTCAAGCTTAATGTGTTCTAGGACATGATTTTAGAAGAGCCGATAACCTTCTGTGAGCATTCACATGAACATGAGGTCTAGTCTTTTAAAAAATTTTTTTCATGTGTATTTATTTTTGAGAGAAAGAGACAGAACATGAATGGGGGAAAGGGCAGAGAAGGGAGACACAGAATTCGAAGCAGGCTCCAGGCTCTGAACTGTCAGCACAAAGCCTGACACGGGGCTTAAAGCCACAAATCGTGAGATCATGACCTGAGCCAAAGTCGGACGCTTAGCCAACTGAGCCACCCAGGTGCCCCAACATGAGGTCTAGTCTTAAAGCCACCTACTTGTCCATATTCAAAGAAAGTGGACTCTTGGAAGAAGGAAGACAGAAGGACCTTCTCAAAGACCTCTCTATGGAAGGCCAGCAGCTCCAAACAAGCCAATATCCTCTTACATCTGATAGATGGGGTCACCAAGAGCCACCTCTATCAGTACTTCCAAAACTGGTGATGCTAGTGACACCACTGGAGGGAAGTACCAACTGATGGGGCCAAAGTCGCTGTTCCTCAGAAACAGGCTCATGTTGTCAAGGTCAAATAATACAGATAACAGAGGAAGATGTAAGCATATTTTGCTTAATTTTGTTTGTCCATCAATGCTGCTAGCAATCCATCCTGGCAGCTTTTAGATTTCACTGTGTGGTGTTTGCTGCCTTTTCCTGGAGGCAGGAGGAATATCCTGTGTATTGTTGGGTGACTGGTGAGTGGCCCTTGAAACTGTAAGTAGAGATCATTGAGGTAGGAGCCTAATTTTTTTCAATTTTTTTAATGTTTATTTATTTTTTAGACAGAGAGAGACAAAGCATGAGCAGAGGCAGGGTAGAGAGAGAAAGGGAGACACAGAATCTGAAGCAGGCTCCAAGCTCTGAGCTGTCAGCACAGAGCCTGACACAGGGCTCAAACTCATGAGCTGTGAGATCATGACCTGAGCCAAAGTCGGATGCTTAACCAACTGAGCCACCCAGGCGCCCCCCTTTTTTTAAAAAAATTTTTAATGTTTTTTTTTTTATTTTTAGACAGAGAGAGACAGAGGTAGGAGACTAATTTTAAAAACCATTTCCATGACTATAATTTCAGGGTCACACTAGACCCAGGCATGTTAAGTTCCAATTATAAAAACTCATTCAACAAATGTTTATTGAACACATACTTCATGCCAGGAATTGTGCTAGGCACTGTGGATACTGCAGTGTAAAACAGACAAAGTTCCTGCTCTAGTATACATTCAAACACAGAAGCCAGGTAAAAAATGGGAAACATAAATGACCAAAGGCATTACAGCTTGTGATAAATGTTAAGAAAGCATGAACAGAGAATGAGTTTGGGGAATAATGAGAGGCAGGAAGGCGGACCAGCCTACATTCAGTAGTGGTCAGGAAACAAGTCTAGAAGGTGACATTGAAGCTGAATCCCAAAGGATGAGAAGGAAGCAGGCATGCAAAGATCTGGAAGAACGGAGGAAATCAGAAGTGTGAAATCCCTAAGGCAGAAAAGGAGCTACTCTACAACCTTTCAGAAGGCAAATGTGGCCACAGCTGCAGGCCTGTGGGGAGACAAGCATGAGATGGAGACAGAAAGGGACGTCACAACCAGACAACGCAGGGCCATACGGGCCACAGAAGAGACCGCACAGTTTATTCTCAAAGTGGAAAGAAGCCACTGGAAGGTTTTCAACCAGGGAGTGGCATAATCTCACATGCTTTCTTTTAAAGATCCATCTGGTTGCTGGGTGAAGACTGCATTAAGCCTGTATTATCATATTTATTTAAATATTCTGAAATATCCCGGATATCAACATAAACGCCCTAGAGTGATATTGATTTGGACAAAGGTCTACAGATCACCTCACCTCCATATAAGAATAAACATTGCCTTAATCATTGCCAAAATCTGCATGCACCACACTTAATCAGATGTGTTAATTCTTAATTTGATGCTTGAGCTCCTCCTTGTGGTTGTATGGTTGAAGCTGTTTGGCAATACTAACTTTCATACAGTGACTAGCGATTGGCGATCTTTTCTTTAAAAAAACAAAAACAAAAACCTTTCGTTTGTCAGTAAGAGGTGCAAAGCCTAAAATGTGGGTTTGGAATTTAACTAGTGCATTTTTAAAAAATAAGCTTATTTCCTGCTATTGCAATCAGTACTTGTATAATATGTACTACATGGTATAGGGTGTAATACGGTTACATTCTCATCGAAACCTGTTGTTTTCTGTAACATTCTTGCCAACATCTGGTACAAATTAGAGTAAGATATAAGGTATTTTCCTTCCCTCAAAAATAATTCCACCAAATAACAGAACGTCTTTAACAAATCCACAGCGACAGAACAAAAGGAATAAATCTTAACGTTCCATCCTCAGAGTAAAAAATGAAGTGGGACATATTTACCTACTATGGAAGATGTGAATAAAAATAACCATTCTCTTCATTCATCACCATATATAGTTGGTGACTGACAACCTGAATTAAAGAGAACCCCAACCAGTTGGGCATTAGGGACTTCCTAACTGTTGGATCCCTTACTTAATAAGAATTACAGCTTTGGAAAATTGCTCTCAGAAGGCACATCCGTTCCAAAAAAATCTCATTTTCAACCCATTTTGATGTGTAGGAAGCTTTCATGCCATGCGATATCCCATGCAGATGTGAGCCAGAGGGAGGAAGAAAATCTGTTCAGCCCCGGAGAGGTGGATGTTTTACCTGAGGATGAAGTCAAACCTTTACTGCCTTAATCCTCTATGTCTCTTCTTAGCTCTACTTATTATTCTCAGCATATTTCCAGTGTGTTTAGAATTTCCAAGTAGAGGCACCTGGGCTGTGTATAATAAAGAACACCGGGAACTGTATGGGGCCAGTGAGCCAGAAGGTAACCATAGTAATGGCACCATCCCTTGGACAGGCAGGAATATTGTGATAGATCATGTTTGAAACCTAAAAATACGCTCAAAGCATGAATGACAGTCACTGACTATTCAAGGTGGAAAACACATTAAACTTCCACTAATGTCACACTCCTTACATGTAGCTGACATAGCCCACTGAAGTACCCTGAGTGTGATTCCTGTAGAAAATTGTACTTAACCACAAAGACCTGCTTTGGAAGAGCAGTAAAGCAACTGCTACAGAATCCTGTTCCTGGCCACAACTCATAAAGGTGGGAGCACACTAAAGAAAAAATGTAAGTGCCTGCAGTTTCCTGCAAAGGAGTTACTGTATTTATTGGAAATGCAAATAAGTATTTCATGATGTAATACTGCTTTGCGATGGATGAAATGTAGAACATTTCAGTCATAGCCATCACATCTTTTTGCTGTTAGTGTCAAAGAGTAATACCTCACTAAAAAAAATGGAATCAATTTTGTGTAGAATTAGTTTACATAATAAATTCATAAAATGCAAAAACATTTGCAACAAAATAAAATTAAAATCATAGTATACACAAATACTTGAGAGTTAAAATGAATGTGCTCTATCTAAAATGCATGATAATTTAAACTTATTGGAAATATAAAATTAAGACAAGTAACTGCAGATAGCTTGACTAGAAAATAGAGGGGCGTCTGGTGGCTCAGTCGGTTAAGCGTCCGACTCTTGATTTCAACTCTGGTCATGATCTCATAAGATCAAGCCCCATGCTGGACTGCCAGCACGGAGGCTGCTTGGGCTCTCTCCCTCTCTGCCTCTCCCCAACTCATGCTCTCTCTCTCTCAAAATAAATAAATAAAAACATTTTTTAATGAAAATATAAATGCCCTGAATAACAATTCAAGGAACGGGTAAAAGTGTAATATCACATGTGGACTGTTTTAAACATGATCTCCAACATAGTTTAGATCAGGACCCTTTGGGTGTAAGTGATAGGAACTCAACACAAACTAGTGTCACTATTTTTTTTTCATAACTAAGAAATACAAGGATACAAGGTGAAGAAGGTCACAGAGAAACAAAAAGTGTTCTCTTGCTCTTTGTCACTTCTGTCTCTCTTTTCTGCTCTGCTACTTACTGAATTTTGTCATCGCTTTCTCCTGCTACAGACACCTTACTCTATGAAGCATGGTTTGGGGGGTAGAAGGAAATGACTACAGATATTCTTTGTCTTGGGAGCACCCAAGAACAGACAGGATTTTTCTCTCTCAGTGCCTTATATTAAATCTACAGAAAAGACTCCAAGGTGCCCAGTTCAGGGCATATTCTCACCACTGCGCCAGTCTCCAAAGCTTGTGTGAGAAAGTATGATAGTTAGCCAGTCCTGGATCTTCTGTAGCCTGGTTTGAGGTGAGGGAGGGGCAGGAGGCAGGGAACAAGATATTGCGACTTGGAGCTCTTCTATACACAGAATACTCAAAGGAAGGTGCTGTCGCCAGAAGAAGTGGGTGGAGAGGGGAAGAAGAGGAATAGCTTAGCAGAATAAAAAGATACCCACTGCAGTGGCATTAGGTGAATTGATCACCAGCTTTAGAAATTTTACTATAGGGTATAAACCAACGGTGCAGTGGAGGGCAATGGGAAGCGAAGAATAGGAGGAGCCACATAGGAAGGCAGATTTTACCTCAAATATAGAAAGAACTTCCGAAAAATTTGAGGATATGAAAGATGCAAAATGTTATACCTCACAAAGTAATAAGCCACCTACCTCCAGAGGTATTCAGTCCTTAGCTGGAAGACAATTTGGCAGAGATGTTGAAAGGGGGAAGTAAGTTTCAGATGGGGTGAAGTTGAATCCAAACATAGTAACCTTGACTATTTATGATTCTGCAAATTATGATATAATGAAATTTATCCTCGGAGACCTTGTTGGCTATTAGACATGTTGGTTCTTAGGGCCAGTCTTCTGGTGGCGATCACCAACTAGTAGTCCATGAGTCATACCTGGCCCACCTGTTTTTGCTAAATATTTAAATAATTACCAGGGCACCTAGGTGGCTCAGTAAGTTAAGCATCGACTTTGGCTCAGGGCATGATCTCATGACTTTTGAGTTCAAGCCCCATGTTGGGCTCTGTGCTGACAGCTTGGAGCCTGGAGCCTGCTTCGGATTCTGTGTCTCCCTCTCTCTCTGCCCCTCCCCTCTCCCAAACATAAATAAATCTTTTTTTTTTAATGTTTATTTATTTTTTGAGAGAGAGATTGACAAAGTGTGAGCAGGGGAGGGGCAGAGAGAGAGGAAGACACAGAATCCGAAGCAGGCTCCAGGCTCCAAGCCGTCAGCACAGAGCCCGACGCAGGGCTCAAACCCACGAACTGTGAGATCATGACCCGAGCCAAAGTTGGACACTTAACCAACCAGAGCCACCCAGATGCCCCGATAAATAAATCTTAAATAAAATAATTACCAACACTTCAAACTCTTGGAAAATTCATATAAAGGGTCCTGCTCTCCTGATTTCTAGCTCACCTCACTTATTTACACTGCCTCTCTTTCTCTTATTTATATTTCATTTTGCAATTCCTGTGTAAACCAAAATTAACTCTATTCTTCACTCTGGTTACCATAGCTTTATTCCTCTTTTTCTGTTAGACTGATCTAGATTCCACTACCACAATCATACACTTTTAACAGTTATTGCAACAAGAAAAGCAAACATAATGATAAGAACTATAGGGTAACACTTACTGACGGTTCATTCTGTGCACTGTACTAAAGCTAGCAGATGCTACGTTAGTCAGGATAGACAAGACTTCCACCGTTGTAACAATTCCCAGTCTCAAGGTCTTAACCCAGAAAAGTTCATCTCTTGCACACATTTCACATCCAGTAAGGATCAGCAGGGTGTTTTAATCGACACAGTTACACAGGTAACTGACCAAGGGGCTGCCCAAACTCCACTATATTGTGGTTTCTTTTTTGATCTTCTCAAAAAATTTATTAGGCTTCTTTCTCTTTGACTTCCAGAAATTCCATAGACCAACATCGGCATCTATAGTTCTTTGTGAAGCCTGTTTTCCGAAAATATTCCATTTTCCAGACTCTCCCCTAGAACTAAAAGTTCATTAGAACTTGACCTCCTTTTCAAGTTGTATCTGATGACTGTACTGCCAAACATTTTGCCACTACGTAACATGGATTGCCCTCTTCTGACCTCTGAGATCACTATCCTTACCACCGTTTGCCCGCTATGAAGCCAATACTTAAAACATACATACTTTATGTTTTTATTATAACAGCATCCTCCTTCCTGTAAGATCTATGTTATTTACAATAGCCTAAGCTTATGCTGCAGTAACAAGTCATCCAAATCCTGAGTGGCTTCCTAATGGAAAAGTTTATTTCTCATTTTTGCTACCTATCTAATCACAGAAACTAAGCCTCTGCTCCACCCACTTAGGGACCCAGGCTGACTAAAGCTCTACAGTCTTGTATCCATACCATCTGTAATATGCTATCTTCTCAGTTGCCACAGCAAGGGAAGAAATAGATTAGTGAATTACTCATCCACTTGCTAATGCCTCATTCTGGAAGTGACACACAGTACTTTCACATTTGATTGGTCAAGAAAAGTCACATGACCCACCTAATTGCAAGTGATGTTGGGAAATCTTAAAGTAGATAGAAATTTTGGTGGGCACCAGTCTCTTTACCTCATTATCCCATTTAATTCTTTTTTTTTTCTTTTAAATGTTGGATCTTTTTATTAATCTTTTCACTATAGAATTCTGGAAATTTCTTTTATTTATTCACTTATTTATTTATTTCATATCCAAGTTAGTTAGCATATAGTGCAATGATTCCAGAGTAGATTCCAGTGATTTATCCCCTATGTATAACACCCAGTGCTCATACCAGCAAGTGTCCTCCCTAATTCCTCTTACCCATTTAGCCCATCTCCCCACCCACAACCTCTCCAGTGACCCTCAGTTTGTTCTCTGTATTTAAGAGTCTGTTATGTTTTGGGGCACCTGGGTGGCTCAGTCGGTTAAGCGTCCGACTTCGGCTCAGGTCATGATCTCGGGTTCGTGAATTCAAGCCCTGCGTCAGGCTCTGTGCTGACAGCTCAGAGCCTGGAGCCTGCTTCAGATTCTGTGTCTCCCTCTCTCTCTGACCCTCCCCCGTTCATGCTCTGTCTCTCTCTGTCTCAAAAATAAATAAACATTTAAAAAAAAAAAGAGTCTGTTATGTTTTGTTCCCCTCTTTGTTTTTAAATTGTTTTTGCTTCCTTTCCCTTATGTTCATCTGTTTTGTACCTTAAAGTCCTCATATGAGTAAAGTCATATGATATTTGTCTTTCTCTGACTGGCTAATTTCACTTAGCATAATACCCTCTTGTTCCATCCACATAGTTGCAAATGGCAAGATTTCATTCTTTTTGATTGCCGAGTAATACTCCACGGTGTGTGTGTGTGTGTGTGTGTGTGTGTGTGTGTGTGTGTGTACTATATATATATATAACATCTCCTTTATCCATTCATCCACTGATGGACATTTGCATTATCCCATTTAATTCTTACCACAATTCTTTAAGGTAGGTATCATTTTCCCCACTCTACAGATGAAGAAACTGAGACCCAGAGAACTTGAATGAATTATCCAAAGATAAGGTGAGTAAATGGAAGATTCGGGATAAGATTCCAAAATAAGAGAACCTCGGGGCGCCTGGGTGGCGCAGTCGGTTAAGTGTCCGACTTCAGCCAGGTCACGATCTCGCGGTCTGTGAGTTCGAGCCCCGCATCAGGCTCTGGGCTGATGGCTCGGAGCCTGGAGCCTGTTTCCGATTCTGTATCTCCCTCTCTCTCTGCCCCTCCCCAATTCATGCTCTGTCTCTCTCTGTTCCAAAAATAAATAAAAAAAAAAAAACAAAAAACGTTGAAAAAAAAAAAAAAAAAACAAAATAAGAGAACCAAGCAGAGGAATTGCAACCAGAATACACTATCTACATCTTTCGGGTACTTCTAAATTTATTCATTTACCAAAAATTGATTTACCACACAGAAGTCCAAACTTCACCACCATAGTGTGATTGTGTAGAACTCATGACTTCAGACTCACAGGGCTTATTAATATGAGAATAAAAAGCACCCCCAGAACTTGTTTACTTTCCCATGATTAAAGAAAGTGGACTAGAAATTCTCAATTCTTTATCCACCTCAGGTACCACTGATTCAATTCTTAGGCCAAAGTGAAATTAAAGACTCAGATATCAGCCCTCCTGCTGTGCTACTTTATTACCCACAAAACGGTGGTGGCCTATCATGTGGTGGCATAATATGAGAAAAGTGATCAGCATCATCAGTCCTTCTTTGTATTTACTAGAAAATTTTGAAACACTTTATTTCTCCTTCTTTTACGGGATTAGGCAATTGATACTACTTCCAAGTGGGATCCCCTAGATAAGAAAATTTACATTTCCATTGTTTTAACCCATTTTAAAACTGAGCATAAAAAGAGAGGGCAAAGAATTTTTTCTCCCAAGGTCTCACTACCGGCTGGTGAGGACGTTGGTGGGGAGGGTGTACATAGGGTCAAGCATTTGGGTTACACGGGTAGATCACAAGAGAAATATTTAGTCCTCCCCCCTGTTGTACTTACTCATGTGATGCCCAGTCAACAAACATCAAGCCTTTTTTAAATTTAAATGGAAATCAGCAGGCTATCAACAGGCTGAGGACAACTAGGACTAAGGATCATCTGGGTACATTTGGAAACTGAACTGTGCCCACCAGAGGCCTGTTAACACAGAGATACTGAGGAGTGTTAGGAGAAAGAAGTCTGGAGAAGATATAGGACAGGCTCAGTGGCCTTTATATGAATGAAAGAGAAAAACCAAGCACAAAAGTTTTCCCTGAGTAAAGAAGCTTCAGCTGCAGGATGGAAGAGGCAATTTTGAGTCTGAGTGAGCTCAGAGGCATAAACAGCACTATGTGTGACCCCTCTGACAAAGCAGAGCACAAAATCCAAAAGAAAAGCAAGTTCATTCTACGCCAGTGATCTATTGCTGTATAATAAACTATTCCAAACTGAGGGGTCTAAAACAATAATAATTTTAGCATATCTCATGACTCTAAGGGTCAGCAGTTTAGACAGGGTAGAAGTAGGAAAGACTCACCTTTGTGCCACAATGTCTGGGCCTAACTAGGAAAGAAGGAGAGGAACAGGGTGATTCAGACAGTTGGGCCCTGGAATAACCTGGAGGCTATTTCATTCCCATGTCTATTTCAGATGACTCAAAGTCTGGACTTAGCCAAGACTGTTGAACAAAGCACCTATACAGGGTATCTCGATGAGGCTTTGTCCTCTTGCAGTATGGCAGCTGGGTTCTGACAGAGAGTACCCAAGAGGGAACATCTGGAGAGAGAATATTCCAAGAGAGCCAAATAGAAATGCATGGCCTTTTATGACCCAGCCTCAGAAGCCACATAGCAACATTTCAGCCAAACTCTGTTGGTCAAAGCAATGACTGGCCTGTCCAGATCCTAAGGGAAGGGACTCAGACTTAAATTCTTGACTGAAGGAATATTAAAGAATTTGTAGCCATATTGTATACTTTTTAAATTATTGTTTAAATTTTTTTTTAATTTAAATCCCAGTTAGTTAACATATAATGTAATAATGATTTCAGGATTAGAATCTAGTGATTCATCACTTACATATAACACCCAGTGCTCATCCTAACAAGTACCCACCTTAATGCCCATTGCCCTTTAGCCAATCCCCCCTCCCAATATGTTACCAGCAACCCTCAGTTCTCTGTATTTAAGAGTTTCTTATGGTTTGTCTCCATCTCTGTTTTTATATTATTTTTCCTTCCCTTTCCTATGTTTTGTTTCTTAAATTCCACATATGAGTGAAATCATATGATACTTGTCTTTCTCCGACTCACTTATTTCACTTGGCATAATACATTTAGTTCCATCCAGGTTATTGCAAATGCCAAGATTTCATCCTTTTTGATCTGAGTAATATTCCATTATATATATATATATATATATATATATATATATATATATATATACACACACATGTATATATATATATACATACACACATATATATGTGTGTATATATACACACATATACGTACATATATGTGTGTATATATGTATTATACCACATCTGCTTTATCCATTCATTAGTCAATGGACATTTAGGCTCTTTCCATACTTAGGCGATTGTCGATAGCGCTGCTATAAACATTGGAGTCCATGTGCCCCTTAGAATCAGCACTCCTGTATCCTTTGGATACATATCTAGTAGTGCAATTGCTGGGTTGTAAAGTAGTTCTATGCTCTATTTTTAATTTTTTTAAGGAACCTCCCAAACCTCCTGTTTTCCAGACTGGTTGCAACAGTTTGCATTCTCACCAGCAGTGCAAAAGGGTTCCTATGTCTCCATATCCTTGCCAACATCTGTTGTTTGAAATGTTAACGTTAGCCATTCTGACAGGTGTGAGGTGGTATCTCAGGGTGGTTTTGATTTGTATTTCCCTGATGATCACTGATGTTGAGTATCTTTTCATGTCTGTCGCCCATCTGGCTGTCTTCTTTGGACAAGTGTCTATTCATGTCTTTTGCCCATTTCTTCACTGGATTATTTGTTTTTTGGGTATTGAGTTTGATAAGCTCTTTGTCAATTTTGGATACTAACCCTTTATCTGATATGTCATTTATAGATATCTTCTTCCATTCTGTCAGTTGCCTTTTAGTTTTTCTGATTGCTTCCTTCACGGTGCAGAAGCTTTTTATTTAGATGAGGTCCCAATAGTTCATTTTTGCTTTTGCTTCCCTTGCCTCCAAAGACATATTGAGTAAGAAGTTGCTGCAGCCAAGGTCAAAGAGGTTGTTGCCTGCTTTCTTCTCTGGGATTTTGATGGCTTCCTGTCTTATAGTTAAGTCTTTCATCTATTTTGTTTATTTTTGTGTATAGTGTAAAAAAGTGGTCCAAGTTCCTCCTTCTGCATGTCACTGTCCAGTTTTCCCAACACCATTTGCTAAAGAGACTGTCTTTTTTCCATCAGATATTCTCTCCTGCTTTGTCAAAGATTAGTTGGCCATACGTTTATGGGTTCATTTCTGGGTTCTCCATTCTATTCCATTAATCTAGGTGTCTGTTTTTGTGCCAGTACCATACTGTCTTGATGATGACAGCTTTGTAACACAGTTTGAAACCTGGAATTGTAATGCCTCCAGCTTTGGTTTTCTTTTTCAGGATTACTTTGGCTATTCAGGGTCTTTTCTGGTTCCCTACAAATTTTAGGATTTTTTGTTCTAGCTTTGTGAAGAATGCTGGTGTTATTTTGATAGGGATTGCATTGAATATATAGATTGCTTTGGGTAGTATCGACATTTTAACAATATTTGTTCTTCTAATCCAGGAGTATGGAATGTTTTTCCATTTTTTGTGTGTCTTCTTCAATTTCTGTCATAAGCTTTCAATAGTTTTCGGTGTATAGATTTTTCACCTCTTTGGTTAGGCTTATTTCTAGATATTTTATGGGTTTTGGTGCAATCATAAATGGGATCCATTACTTGATTTTTCTTTCTGTTGCTTCATTATTGGTGTATAGAAATGCAACCGATTTCTGTACATTGATTTTATATCCCACAACTTTGCTGAATTCACAGATCAGTTTGTACAGTTTTCGGTGGAGTCTTCTGGGTTTTCCACCTACAGTATCATGTCATCTGTGAAGAATGAAAGTTTGACTTCCCCCTTGCTGATTTGGATGCCTTTTATTTCTTTGTGTTGTCTGATTACTGAGGCTAGGGCTTCCAACACTATGTTGAATAACAGTGGTGAGAGTGGACATCCTTCTCATGTTCCTGACCTTAGCGGGAAAGCTCACTTTTTCCCCATTGAGGATAATATTAGTGGTGGGTCTTTCGTATATGGCCTTTATGATCTTGAGTTATTACCCTTCTATCACTACTTTCTTGAGGGTTTTTATCAAGAAGTGATGCTGTATTTTTTCAAATACTTTGTCTTCATCTATTGAGAGGATCATGTGGTTCTCATCCTTTTTTTTTAAATTTTTTTAATGTTTATTTATTTTTGAGAGAGAGACAGACAGACAGACAGAACGTGAGCAGGTGAGGGGCAGAGAGCGAGGGAGACACAGAATTCGAAGCAGGCTCCAGGCTCTGAGCTGTCAGCACAGAGCCCAACACAGGCTTTGAACCCACAAACTGTGAAATCATGACCTGAGCAAAGGTGGGCGCTTAACCAACTGAGCCACCCAGGCGTCCCTCATTTTTTCTTTTATTAATGTGGTGTATCACATTGATTGATTTGCAGATATTGAACCAGCCCTGCATCCCAGGAATAAATCATACTTGACTGTGGTGAATAATTCTTTTAATGTATTGTTGGATCCAGCTGGCTAATATCTTGTTGAGAATTTTTACATCCATGTTCATCAGGGAAGTTGGTCTGTAGTTCTCCTTTTTAGTAGGATCTTTGGTTTTGGAATCAAAGTAATGCTGGCCATGCAGAATGAGTTTGGAAGTTTTTCTTCCATTTCTATTTTTTGAACAGCTTCAAAAGAATAGGTGTTAACTCTTCTTTAAGTGTGTGGTAGAATTCCCCTGGAAAGTTATCCAGCTCTGGACTCTTGTTATTGGGAGATGTTTGATTAGTGATTCAATTTCTTTACTGATTATGGGTCTTCAAATTTTCAATTTCTTCCTGTCAGTTTTGGTAGTTTATATGTTTCTAGGAATTTGTCCATTTATTCCAGATTGCCCAATTTGTTGGCATATAATGGCTGCTAATATTCTCTTATTATTATTTGTATTTCTGTGGTGTTGGTTGTGATCTCTCCTCTTTCATTCATGACTTTATTCAGGTCCTTTCCTTTTTATTTTTGATCAATCTGGCCAGGGGTTTATCAATTTTGTTAATTCTTTCAAAGAACCAGCTCCTGGTTCCATTGATCTGTTCTATTGTTCTATATATATGTTCTCTATATATGTATATATATGTATATATGTATATACATATATAATTGATTTCTGCTCTAATCTTTATTACTTCCCTTCTTCTGCTGGTTTGGGGCTTTATTTGCTGTTTTTTTTCCCAGCTTTTTCAGGTATAAGGTTAGTTGTGTATTTGAGACCTTTCTTCCTTTTAGGAAGGCCTGGAATGCTAAATACTTCCCTCTTATAACTGCCTTTGCTGCATCCCAGAGGTTTTGGGCTGTCGTGTTTTCATTTTCATTGGCTGTCATGTACTTTTTAATTTCCTCTTTAATTTCTTGGTTAACCCAACTCATTCTTTTTTTTAAATATATCTTAATGTTTATTATTTTTGAGAGAGAGAGACATATAGAGAGCAAGCAAGGGAGGGGCAGAGAGAGAGGGAGACACAGAATCGGAAGCAGGCTCCAGGCTCTGAGCCGTCAGCACAGAGCCTGATGCAGGGCTCAAACTCACAGACCCCAAGATCATGACCTGAGCTGAAGTCAGCCACTTAACAGACTGAGCCACCCAGGTGCCCCCCTATTAATTCTTTAGTAGGATGTTCTTTAATCTCCAAGTATTCATGGTCTTTCCAAATTTTTTATTGTGGTTGGTTTCAAGTTTCATAGTGTTGTGGTCTGAAAATATGCCAGGTATGATCTTGATCTTTTTTGTACTTGTTGAGGGCTGATTTGTGACCCAGTATGTGATCAATTTTCGAAAATGTTCCATGTGTACTCAAGAAGAATGTATTCTTCTGTTTTAGGATGAAATGTTCTGAATATATCTGTTAAGTCCATCTGGTCCAGTCTGTTATTCAAAGCCACTGCTTCCCTGTTGATTTTCTGCTTACATGATCTGTCCATTGTTGTAAGTGGGGTATTGAAGTCCCCTACTATTATGGTATTATTATCAGTGAGTTTCTTTATGTTTGTGATTAAGTGATTTATGTATTTGGGTGCTATCACATTGGGGGCAAAAATAATTACAACTGTTAGATCTTCTGGTGGATAAACCCATTAATTATGATAAAATGCCCTTCTTTGTCTCTTGTTACAGTCTTTATTTTAAAATATAGTTTGTCTGATATAAGTATGGCTACTCCAGCTTTCTTTTGACAACCATTAGCATGATAGATGGCTCTCCATCCCTTTATTTTCAATAGCAAGTGTCTTAGGTCTAAGATTAGTCTCTTATAAGCAGCATATAGATGAGTCCTGTTTTATTATATATTCTGATACCCTATACCTTTTGATTGGAGTGTTTAGTCCTTTGACATTTAGAGTAAGTACTGAAAAATATGAATTTGCTGCCATGTGTTGCTGGTACAGTTTGTGTTTCTGATGATGTTCTCTGGTCCCTTCTAGTCTTTGATGCTTTTGGTCATCTTTGTTTTATTTTTTCTTCTCTATGCTCAAAGAGTCCCACCACCACCCCCCACCTTAAAATTTCTTGCAGCACTGGTTTAGTTATCATGAACTCCTTTAGTTTTTGTTTGGGAAACTCTTTATCTCTCCTTCTATCTTGAATGACAGTCTTGCTGGATAAAGAATTCCTGGCTGCATATTTTTCCAATTCAGCACACTGGATATAGCTGCCACTCCTTTCTAGTCCGCCAAGTTTCTGTGAATAGGTCTGCTGTGAACCTCATATGTTAAGGACTTTTTCCCTTGCTGCTTTTATAATTTTTTCCTTGTCTGTGTATTTTGTGAATTTGTGATACGCTTTGGTAATACTTGGTTTCGTTGAATCTAATGGGAGTTTTCTATGCTTCTTGGATTTTGATGTCTCTTTCCCTCCCCAGACTAGGAAAGTTTTCTGCTATAATTTGCTCACATAAACCTCTGTCTTTTTTTCTCTTTCTTCATCTTTGGGACTTCTATTATTTAGATATTCATTTTTAATAAGTCACTGAGTTCTCTAAGTCTTGTATCATGATCTTTTACCTTTGTTTCCATATTTTTTCCTACTTCATTATTGTCCACAATTTTATCTTCTAAATTGCTGATTCACTGCTCTGCTTCACCCATGCTTACCATCATGGCATCCATTTGCAATTGCATCTTGGTTATAGCATTTTTAATTTGGTCCTGACTAGATTTTATTTCTTTTATCTCCACAGAAAGGGATTCTGTGCTTTTATCAACCCCTGTTAGCGTTCTTATTATCATGGTTTTATTTTCTAGTTCAGACATCTTGCTTATATCTGTGTTGATGAAGCCCCTGGCTGTCATTTCTTCCTGTTCTTTCTTTTGGGGTTAATTCCTTTGTTTCTTCATTTTGGAGAAAGAAAAAAATTAATAAAATAAAAAATAAAACTTAAATAATTAAAAACAAAACAAAAAATCTAATAAAGAAAGCTAGATCCTTGGTGTGCATTGGTCTGCTTGTTGAAAGAAGATTTATAGAGAAAAAAGGGAAAGAAAAGGGGAAAAGGGGGTAAGAAAAATTTAAAAATTAAATATATATATAATAAAATAGAATAAAATGAAATAGAATTTAAAATTTTAAGTAAAAAAGTAAAAAAAATGCAAATAATTTTTTCACTTTCTGTATTCAAGAAAGAAAAAAAAGGAAAAAAAAAAAAAAACAACTCAAGCAAAGCCAGAAGGCAAAGAAAACAAACACATAACTGAACCAGCAAACATAATGAAACCCAAATGAAGTTACACCCAGTTTCCCCTACAACCGAAACTATGAAGCTCTCTATAGCCCTTACACTAAGCAGGTGGAGTGACTTGTGCTGGTCTTCTAGGAGATGTGCTTGGAGGATGCAGTTGGGCATTGTTCTCCACTAGGTGGTGCTGCTTAGCTTACTGGGATGGATCAGTGTGGCATGCATGCTGGGGAGAGAGGAGAGGTGGAAATGACTTCACCCAGCTCCCTAGTCTCTAGGGCACCGGAACTTAGCATTCTTACTAGCCCACAATAAAGCACCCCTCCTTTGTCTCAGGCCTCTGTCCACTCCATGCCTCTACCCTGTCCAGGTCCAAGCCATGTGCCTACCAGGCAGCACTTCCCTCCAGAGTTTTATCTCAGATGGGGTTGTGTTTCAAAACCCCACCCTTCAGAGACCCCTGTGGCTTGGACCCATGACAACTCCCTGGAGGGGGGTCTTGCTGAGCAATGGCTGGGTGCCACCTTGCCTCCGAAAATGTTCATGTGGTCACTCAGCAGAAGAGGTTCAGAGATTATGGCAAATCACAGCACACAACTTGGTGCCAGGTTTCACGGCACTTTGGCATCTTTTTCCCAATACCGGCAAACGTGGCTGCTCTCCTGGGTCTGCTGGGACCTTTGCCCGTGGGGAGGCCATATGGCCTCTACCAAATGCACTCCAAGCAGGGGAACAGCTTCTCCCCATGTGACACATGGAGCCCTCAGACCCCACTGCCTACTCCTGGAGTTTACCTTTATCCTCACCAGAGCACCATCAGGGACTAAGCTCCAAACCTTCAGACTCTGCACTCCACTGTTTACAGAATCCTGGTGGTACTGAAACCCTCTCCTTTCTTCCCATCAATGGTTTGGGGGAACATATTTCTTATTCAGTCTCTTACGAGTGTTTTACTCTTTCTCTCCAGCTACTTTTGGGGGACTGCTTTTCTTCAACAACCTGGATGTGCCACACTCTCCTGCTTTCTCTTTCCCCATCCTCTCTCCACAGAACAGCTCCCTACCCTCTGTGGCTTTTCTTTCCCCCAGTTCACCTCTCTGCACTGGGTACCTACTGAGTTCTATGGCTCAAGTTATGAAGACTGCTGTGTTGATCCTCAGGTCAATTTCCTAGGTGTTCACAATGATTTGGTGCTGACCTAGCTGCATCTCAGGGATGAGACAAGCTCAGCATCTCCATGCTACTCCACCATCATAACTCCTTCTCCCTGAAGCCAAATATTTTTGTAATATTTTGTGATGTTATTTTATTTTTGAGAGAGAGAGACACAGCACAAGTAGGGAGGGCCAGAGAGAGAGGGACACGCAGAATCCGAAGCAGGCTCCAGGCTGTGAGCTGTCAGCACAGAGCCCAATGCAGGGCTCAAACGCATGAACTGTGACATCATGACCTGAGCCATAGTCGGACCCTTAACTGACTGAGCCACCCAGGTGCCTCGCCATATCTTTAAATCATAACCTATTCTTCCCCACTTTGGTTTTGCCATCTCAAGAACTGCTGGGCCTCACTTGTGGCAGACACATAATTGTATGTTGATATGGTAGCATGCAGCATGAGACCAGCTGGTTTGTAATCATATATGAGATACCTATTAGGAAGACCTAGAAATACTTGAGGGGTACCCCACAGGAACCTAAGTCCCTGTGTGAACAGGAAAAGCACAAGCCAGAGAAACCAGTTTATTCTTAATAGTGTAGTTCCACCTTTAAGCACAGGCTAGAGAAATCTCAACAGGGTGGGAAGAACATGCCACATATATGCTTATAAATGGTCAAATAAAGCAGGACAACTAAAGAGGAAACCCACAGGGACTCTAAAAGACAGGAACTAATATACCACTTACTGCAATGCTACCCAATTCAGGATGGCTGCAGATTGCAAACTAGATGAGCTATTTTGTTCTGTTGAAATACGGAAACAAGCTGTGCTTTTCAAGCCAACTCTTTAAGCCAACCTTGAGTCTTCTATAAAGAATTGCAAGCATGATGCTCTTCAAAATGCCAGCCACGGATGCTCATGGAAATGCAAGTTTCATGTGCACAAGTGAGGAAAGGACTTTATGTTAGGAATTGGCTTTTCAGCTACACACACTCACCCCCTGCCCTCACATCTTTAATAACAAAACAAAACCACACAAAATTTATTTCCAAGCACTTGATCATTCTGAAAAATCAGAGGGAACTTGAGCCAAAAGGGAGGAAAGTAACCCTTCTCCACAAAGGATAAATATCTGCCCCATAATTTATGGGGAATGCAAATCATCCAAGCAGCAGTCTATTGGCATCGACTGTTATTTCATTTAATTAAATGGCTATACAAGCCTCAGAATGCCATGTCTCCTGCCAGCTGACCCTATTCCCATGACCTTCCCTCCACAGAGTTCAGGGGAACATGATACTAAAGAAGGAGATTTCATTTTAACCTAGAGGGAAATATGGATTCGTACATGAAGGGAGGTTAAGTGGTGACGGCTTTTCCCTTGACTAATTTGTGCCATCGAATCCTCTGTGATTACTGTGCATGAGAAACTTATACTGTCTTGTTGTTGTTTTAATTCAGAGGGCAGTCAGCCTTGTTACTTTTTCATTATCATTCAGCTGAATTTTGCATGCAATGTGTCACTGTTTATGCTGTTTTTAAAAAATTCCAGAACTCAGCATTTCCTATACTCGCTTTTGCTACTAAAATCTTGATTCTTAAGCAATGTTGGACCTCCTGAGTATGCTTTGGGCACTGGAGTTATGATCCCATAATTAGAGTGATTAAGTCTTGGAAAATATGTAGGTGAAGTCTTAATGGGAAATTTCACGCTGGTTTATCTTACCTACCCACAGAGCTCAAGGTTCACAGGTCCAAGCTAGGTCTACCTTAAATGAATCTGCAGTCTCTGGTCTCCTTCTCTCTTCTTTTCCCCCATGACTCCCTCCTCAGTCTTTTTCTTATGACTACACTAATGGATTTTTCAAATCCTTTTATTCTGTTGTATTAAATAAGAAAGGGAATAAATTTTTACATATGCATATAGAGTATTTCCAAAATTCTAAAAGTTTCCCTCATGCCCCCTCCTGGTGAATACCTTCCCCGAAAGGTAACCACTATTACCTTTCTGCTAGTCACCACAGATTTATTTTGCCTACTCTTTTACTTCATATAAATACTTCTTTCATTCATCATCATGACCATAAAAGTCCTCTGTGTTGTTGCATGTAGCAGCATTTCTCTCTTTCTTATATTCCATTGTATGAATATACAATAGCTGAGTTGGAGATATTCTACTGCTAAAGATCCATTTCACTGCTGGTGGTACCCTCAGGCTTTTTTCTCTATTTGTTATTCTCCCAAGATGTCAACTCCATCATCAAGAGATGGCTTCTAGATGGCTTCTTCTCCAGACTCCATGAGGTAAGTATATGAAGGAGATATATTTAGGCCTTTGAGATCCTATCCTGGAGGAGATTCTAAGTCCTTTAGAGTCTTTTAAGTGAAAAAAGGAGGAGGAGGAGAAAGAGAAGCAATATTTTATTGTTAGTGTTAACCCCTTTCAAAGTTTAACTTATATGTCCTATTGACGGATATTTTTAGCACATATTTCATGCCATATACTTGTTAGGTCCTAGGAGTGAAGCATCATATAAGACAGATAAGGATGCTGTTCTCCTGAAGCTAACCTTCAAAGAGAACATCAGATGGTGATAAAAGCTATGGAGAAAATTAAAATAGGAATGTGCAATGAAAAACCCAGAAAAAGCATCTCTGGGAGACCACAAAATGATAAGAAATAGTCATAGCAAGAGAATCAGGGGGAAGCCAGCAGGAGGAAGCATACTCTAGGGTGGCAAAACAACTATATTAATGCTCTTAAGTCAAGAATGAACTTGCCTTCCTCAAAAAATAGAAGGCAGGCTCATGAGGCCAGCATACAGTGGGCAACATGAAAGCAGCAGCAGATTATATCAGAGAAGTAAGCAGGAATTAGATCATATATGACTTTGTGGTATAAAGTTAAGGTTTTATTCTAAGTCTAATGGGAAGCCATTAGAGGGCGTTATGCAGGAGAGCGACATTACCCTAGAAATCAAATGGAAAATGACTTACAAGAAGTCAGGAGTAGAAGCAGAATACCAATGAAGCGGCAACTTCCTCAAAGACAGAGGAAATGGTATTTTGCACTAAGGTGGCAGCAAATGAGACAAAGACATGGACGGAGTTCAATATGTTTTGGACAGAATCAACAGAATATGCCATGGGAAAGATGCACCATTACATGAGGCAGGAGAGTGCAGTTAAAGGTAAGACACTCACCTGCCAGCTCTAAATCTATAGAGTTATAGCCATACAACCCTCCAACCCCATTTTCAACTTTGGGCAACCACGATTCTATTCTCCATCTAAACAATTTTATCATTTTGGGGCACCTGGGTGGCTTAGTCGGTTAGGCGCCCGACTTCGGCTCAGGTCATAATCTCACAGTTCATGGGTTCAAAACCCACATCAGGCTCTGTGCTGACAGCTCAGAGCCTGGAGCCTGCTTTACATTCTGTGTCTTGCTCTCTCTGCCCCTCCCTTGCTCATGCTCTGTCTCTCTCTGTCTCTCAAAAATAAATAAACGTTAAAAATATTTTAACAATTTCATCATTTAAAAATGTCACATTTAACCTTTTGATATTGATATTTTTTTTCACTCAGGACGATTCTCGTTATATCCACCCATAATCGTTGTGTGTATCAATAATCTGTTTCTTTTTGCTGCTGGATAGTATTTCTTGGTATGATTATTCCATAGTTTATTTAACCATTCACCCAATAAGAACATTTGGGTCGTCTCCAGGTTTTGTTTATTACCAATGAAGCTTCTTTGATAATTTGTGTACAGGCTTTATGTGAATATAAGTCTTCATTTCTCTGGAATAAATGCCTAGAATTGTAATTGCTGGGTTGTATGGTAAGTGCACATGTTTTATAAGAACTTCCAGGCTGTTGTCGAGAGTGGCTGCACTACTGTGTATATCCCACTGACAACGTATGACAGACCAGATTCTCTGCCTCCTTGCCAGCATTGATACGATTTCTAGTTCTGATTCTAATAGGTATGTGGTGATATCTCAACCTGCTCTTAATTTCCATCTTCCAAAGGCTAATGGTATCGAACATCTTTTAAAATACATATTTGTCATATGCAAATCCTCTTCAGTGAAATGTCTATTGATGTATTTTGCCCACTTCAAGTTAGATTATTATTAATTCCTTTATTGTTACCTGTCAGAGTTTCTTTATTCTGGAAAAAAAGTCTTTTTGTCAGATATGTGGTATGTAAATATGTTCTCTCAATTTGTAGCTTTTCTTTCCATCCTCTTAACAAGGTCTCTGACAGAATTGGGGCGCCTGGTTGGCTCAGTGGTTAAGTGTCCAACTTCAGCTCACGTCATGATCTCGTGGTTTCTGAGTTCGAGCCCCATACCAGGCTCTGTGCTGACAGCACAGAGTCTGCTTGGGATTCTCTCTCTCCCTCTCTGCCCTTCCCTCGCCCTCTCAAAATAAACAAATAAACTTAAAAAAAAAAACAAAACAAGGTCTTTCGCAAATAAATCTTTAATTTTGATGGAAGAGAAAAAAAAGAAAAGGTGCACCATTATGCTAAACAAGTATCCGTCTTCTGACTAGGCCTTACTCAAGACTCCTATACACTAGGATGATGGAGGAAAGAACAAAGAACCTCAGGGGGAAAGATGATCTTGTCTCACAGTAATCACTTCCATTGGCCCATGACATACAGAGAGTACTTTCGCGTACACATTTTCACTTTGTTCTTACAACAATTATATAAGGGAAGGAAGCAGAAATAAAAAGTGCAACTTTACAATAAAAAAACTCAGAAATTGAAGGACATAATGGACTAATCCAAGGATTCAATTAGTAATTAATAATTATAATTAGTAAGCTCCTAATCCAAGACTTGTACCCATCCTTCTGGCATCTGTCCTCCATATTGTTTTCCTGAGGTATCTGCTCTAGTGATCATAATAAATCTTAACTTTTATTGAGTGCTTTCTCTTTGCCAGACACCATTGCAATTCATGTCATGTATCACCTCTTTTAATCCCATAATGTAAGTACCATTATTGCAGTCCTTATTTTGCAGACCTGTAAACTTAACGCTAAGAGAGTTTAAGTGACCTTTCAAAATTATCACAGCTGCTAAATTCTGGAACTAGAGATTCAGCCAAGGCAAACTTACTCCCAAGCCCATTTCCTCAATCATAATACTATGCTATTATAGACAGAATAAGTAGAGTCTGTTAAAAATCCCATTTGCCACCTCCAGTGTTAAGTATCTTAAAATAATTTCAAACACTAATATTCTCTGAGACTTTTAACAACACCATACTGATAAATTAATATACAAACACTCTAGACATTTTCTTCCTCAACCATGATATTCATTGAGGAATCCATTTCTCAGCTTCTCTCCCAAGCCTCTGAAAAATTTCCGCAAGAGGAGATCTGATGATTTGCCCTTTTACCATTTGAGCCCTAGAAACATCTATCTTTAGCCACCAGTTTAATTAAAGATGTGTCAAAACATGAAGGCTGTCAGCAAGGTTGACTTTATTATATTTTCTCAGAAAATATAAAATATCCATTATGGAGCCAGCACTTCATGATTATAAACATCTCTTGGAGACAAATAATTTAACAATAGACACACTACCTCATCCAGACTGAAACGACTATTTGTGAGTTCTCCTCCAAGATGTCTTCTATTATTTAATCAAATGTTACCTTACTTCTTTTTTTAAAAAGAGCCAATGCAGAATGCTTATGATAAAAATTCTGTTTTGGTTTCATAAATCTAGCATCTGCTATTTGAATACGTTCTTTTAAATTATATACCATTTAGAGTTAGAAGAGATGCTGAGGACTATAATCTAAGTGTTTCCAGTTACAGTTGGACAAGCATAGTTTCACAGAGTTTACTCTGTGTCCAGGGGCCCCCCAGTGAGTTGATGACAAAGCCAGGACTATGTCTGGTCCAGCACAGCAATATTTTACCATCCCTCTTTCTGTGTTACCTTTACTAGCATATTAACATTCTCTCTCTCCAATAAAGAAAGTCTAGAAACTTAGTCTCTAATTATCTACATAACCCCATATATAACCATACAGTGATCCATATAAACAGACTTTCATATCCTTTGGAACTGGGAAAACTCCTCCAGATCCAGTTCTGATGGGGCTGCACCAACTACCTCAGACAGAATGAGTCCTTCTGTCATTGTGTTCCCAGAAAGTGATGCTCACATTTCAACTATAATAGTTATCACAGTGTGTTCTAATTTACCCTGTTTAAATGTGTGCCTCCTCTACAGGACTGTGAGTTCATCTATGCAAAGACAGTGCCTTAATCCACCTTGCAAACCCATACGCTTTGCATAAAATATGCATTCAGTAAAAGTTTTTGTTTATTTGTTTTTAATTTTTTAATGTTTCATTTTTGAAAGCAACTGACAGAGAGAGCAAGCGCACACACTAGTGGGGGAGGGGCAGAGAGAGAGGGAGACACAGGATCTGAAGCAGGCTCCAGGCTCCGAGCTCCGAGCTGTCAGCACAGAGCCCGACTCAGCAGAGAGCCCAACGTGGAGCTTGAACTCACCAACTGTGAGATCATGACCTGAGCTGAAGATGGACACTCAACCAACTGAGCCACCAGGCGCCCCTGCATTTAGTAAAATTTTTTATGAATGAATGTGTTAAGGAATCAATCAATTTCTAGAGACCACCTTGTCCACTCCCTGAATCCAAGAGACAGAACTGACTTATCAGTGTCATAGAAAAACACCTTTGTCATCGTACATAAGTAAATAAAATAAACATAAATAAAACAAAGTAGACAGTTGAAGAGATTATTCTGGGTAGGAGAGGGGAAGAGAGTATATCAGAGTGTACAATCTATACCAGATTGTATCAAATCAGATATCAGGAAACAGAAACCACACAATAATCAAACAGAAGTTTAATATAAAGAGTTTTTAAACTGAGGAGAATAACTATAAAGATATACAAAGAACTCTAAAGGATACCTTGGATCACGGGTGAATCCAGGGAAGGAGAAACTTTGAAAAACAACCAATCTGGCTGCCTCCCCAAGGCTGAGGTTCAGATCTCGTCAAAGATGTGGTTGCAGCCCAGGGGATGGTAAAGAAGTTCACGAGGTTGCCTGAGTTACTAGGCAAGCCACAGCAAGCCCCGCCCCCTAGGTACGGCAGAGCTGTGGCTGATGTGGCATGCAGAGCGAGTCCGGGCACCACGGCGGGTGCCAGGCCTGGAGCACACAGCGCCTGCACCCGGAGAGCCACGGGAAGCAAACCTCTGGGGCACAAGCCAGCAGGGGTTAGTGGGAGGGCACACAGAAGGAGCTGGCAGGCCACTGGGGGCACCAGGGCTGGAACACGCAATGCTCACATCAGAAGGGCCAGAACGAGGTGGTCACTGGGCCCAGGCTGCTAGGGGACCGCCCACTCAGGTACATGCACAGCTGGGGCAAAACAATACCAGCCGTCCCCTGCACCACACACACCCCTGAAGGCGGCAGGAGCAGGGGAAAGCAAACCCAGCAGCCAGTAAAAGGAAGAGTGCCCCTTCCTCCTGCAATGTCCCTCCAGCTCCCTCTACTGACAAAGTTCAACCTCATCCCACTGAAAAGAAGAAATGCCCAAAAAAGTCCAATCCACTATCATACAGCAAATACTGAAGGACGAATCTAAAGCTGAGAGACAAGAAATTCGTAAGTGGGATGGGATATTCAACAAATAAAAGACGTTTACCCTCGGTTATAATGTCCTTTTGCTCTGTTTCCTCAGTTGCAAAATGAGGAGAGTAATGGCATCTCCATTATATGTGGCATAAATAAAAAGTATTGTGCCTACCTAGAACAACGACAACACACGCGTTGGTCACAGTTGAGTGCCTGGCGCATAATAAGAATTCAACCTCAAGGGCACCTGGGTGGATCAGTCAGTTAAGCATCATACATCAGCTCAGGTCATGATCTCACCGTCAGTGAGTTCGAGCCCTGTGTGGGGCTGTGCTGACAGCTGGGAGCCTGGCGCCTGCTTCGGATTCTGCGTCTCCCTCTCTCTCTGCCCCTCCCCCACTCACACTCTGTCTCCCTGTGTCTCTCAAAAATGAAGAAATGTTAAAAAAAAATTTTTTTTTTGAATAATTCAATCTCAATCAGGGGCATCAGGGTGGCTCGGTAGGTTAAGCATCTGATTTCAGCCCAGGTCATGATCTCCTGGTTCGTGGGTTGGAGACACGCATGGGGCTCTGCACTCGTGGTGCAGAGCCTTCTTGGGATTCTCATTCTCTCTCTCTCTCTCTCTCTCTCTCTCTCTCTCTCTCTCCCTACCCCACTTTCTCTCACATGCTCTCTCAAAATAAATAAATAAACTTAAAGAAAAAAAAAAAGAATTCGGTCAATGTTTGCTGTCATCACTTTCACCGGAAAGCAGAACTGGAATCAGAGGACCCAGGTTCCATTCTCAGCCCTGCTGTTACTGGAATACAGAGCAATCACTGCTTACAAAGCCTTCGTTTCTGCTGCCGTAAAGTGGCCCTTTCCCACTTTTTTGCGGGGGTTGGGAGAACTGCTTGTTGTCCGTTTTCTGTTGAAGTCTGTGAAAGAAGAGCTTAAGACCACTCAGTGGCTGTTCTTACCCAGGCAGGGACGTGAGCGGCGGGAGCTGCAGACCAGTCCTCGGGAGGAGCCCGCTGAAGAGGCCCGCAGGGCACCTGCGCCCTTGGACCCGCCTTTGGCCCCGGGTTGAGGATCCACGTGTTGGGAAGCTGGAGCAGCCCATTCACCCTGAAATGCCTCCTGTGTCACGGTCTTGTCAGCAGCAGCCTGCTCTTCCTTTCCGAGCTCTTCGGGATCTCTGCAGAAGGGGAGATCACGTGTGCCCTCTGGTGCGTGGTCGGGGCGGGTGCCGCACATGCGCAGAACTTTAGGGCGCCCGCTCCCGCCGCCTGCGACCTGCTGAGCGAGCTCCCTTACTGCCGGGTGGGAAGGAAATGTCCACCCAGTGCAGAGGAGCATCTGTGTTACACAGGTTAAGGCACAGAGGTAGGCAGGACAATGCGAGATGCCTCTGTGAGCGGCTGGTGGTCAGCCATGGGATTCGCATCCACCGGAAGTCGTGGCTCTGGGAAGACTGCCGGGACCAGGTTGGTGAAGGTTCCAGGAATGAAGCGGCCAGCCATAGACGTGGCTCTGGTGGCAGCAGCCAACTGTAGCACAGCTCCCTGGCCAGTATTCTTGGAGGAAATGACACTGACATCAGCCGGGTTTTCAAGGGCAGGAGCTGCCAGCAGAAGCGACTCTCGGGTTCTGTTCGGATGTGTGACTCAGATGCCATCGCTGTGTACTGTCCCATTTGGAAGTCAAGGTGGGTGCCACCTTAGTGGGCTCCTGCTGCAAGGAATGTGAGGACATCTTCACTTGCAGGACATCAAGGACTCTGCACAAGGTGAAAGTTTCCCTTTAAGTGACATGGGAACCCGGAACAACCCCTCTCTGGGTAGCATGCAAAAGATTTTTCTCACTTTTAACATCGCATTCTTCCATCTCACGTGCCCGACACCCATGCCTTCTGTTCCACACCAGGGAACACACCACATTTTGGGGTGTGTAGTGAGCCTGACCCTCAAAACTATAGCTAGAAGATAAGAAAGTAACGGTGAAGGCATCTACAAGACAAAAATAGCAATCCAGTGTGACAGTTTTTTCAAAGTCTTATCTAAATGATAGCACTTCAACTATTATCAAGCATTAATTCATTAGGAAGTTTGCCTAGTGGATAGCAAAGGGCACAGAGAAACTAGGTCTTAAAGACACATTCAAAGGGAATGAGGGATTCTGTGCAGGAAGGCTGAGGTGGGATTGGATAGAATGATAGAGCCATGCTTCTCAAACTTTAATATGCATGTGATCACCTAGAGTTCTTTTCTTATAATGCATGTTCAGGTTCAGCAGGCCTGGGGTGGGGCCTGAGATTCTGCATTGCTAATGACTGCTGGTCCACAGACTACGCTCTTAGCAGTGCCGTGGAAACAGGCGGTCCAGGTATCCAGGACCTCTATGCCTGTGGCTGTGATGCAAATGACGAGCTTTTTCAACTTAAAATTTTTGCTTGGAGTCAATGAAGTCACTGCAGACGTCTGGCTTCCGAAATATCATCCGGGAAAAATGAGCTTCAGAAATGCCAATCTCTGAACTCCCGTTGCTTCCAACATTTTCAAATAACATCAAAAACAGGCCAGAATAAACATAAACAGGACTTGAATAAACGTAACAGATCAGAAAGTATTTAAGTGATCATCAGATTATTCCAGGTGTTCCCAAAATGTCTCACTTTTGAGGGATCCTTGGTGACCCATGATTTTCTCCGTGTCCCCAGCCTCAATGAAATAACCAACTGTTCTATTTACTAAGTAGTCAGGTCCCTACTTGGTAAGAGTTTTTGTTTTTTCTGTTTGTTGCTTATTTTAGGTCCAAATAACTTACTAGCTATTTGAAAACAATGATACGCTTAAACTGAAGGAAAATATGTTTTTGTTTCATCCTCAAATAACCACAAGTACTTACTAATTGGGATGTGTGTGTCCATAGGGCACTGTGTAACTTCTCAAATTTTAGAATCAGATTGGACACTGCCCACATCCCGCATTCCACTCTGCTTTTCATGTTGTAATAGTTACTTAGTATAGCAACTGTCAAAAACACAGCTTCACAAATATATGACACCACTGAGAAGAATGTAGTACCATCTTATTGAAGAAACTGAAAACTATCCTGAGCTAGTAGTTTATGTGGTATCCAAGAAATACCGAATATTGCTATACTCCCCTCAAAAACTGAAAATTTTCTGAGGCACCCTAAGGTACTTTGGCTCAGTTAGGAACTGCAGGATTATACCCTTCACTAAGTACTAATCATGACCAAAGGCAAAGTAAGAATTCTAAAAGAAGAAATTTTTGCGGGACTGCCAAAAGCAATACAACAAAATTCCCCTTAGCGATTAAAGAGAAATCGATTATTCTCTGTCTTGTTAGAACAAAGGCATATTCTTCTTAAATTAACATTAGGATTCTTGAGACAAAATGCTACAGTGTTTTCAAGGAAATCATCTTCCTAATATTTTCTCAATCACAACACATCACTTTCCCATCAGCAAGAAGGATTTTGCATATAAATATTATTATTCTTTTATTTTCTTATGTTTACCCTCTATTTCTTTGACGTTCGATTTCAAATTAAACCTAAGGAACAATTTTGAACATATAAGCTTTACCAAAAAAAAAACCAAAACAAAAAACCCTTGATTGATTCAAAGTTTTACTTTATGTACCTACAATTTCCCAGTAGTCCTATTTCTCAATCAGAATTTGAATAATCTTTACAACTTGTATTCCCCCAAACTCAGATTTAATGACTCAGTAGGTTCAGAAAGAGAGATAACAGCTGCAACTCATCCCGCGGTGCTATTCAGTAATGACAATGTTATACCACATTAGCAATTGTGACATTAATAAAAAGAAGCCCATAGGATTAACCAAAGACAGCTGACTTTAGTCAAATGTAGGTCAGGCTTTGTTTGCTCAGAAGCTGGTAATAAATTCCCAGGTAAGTGCTCTCGTGTGTCACACATATATGTCAGGAGCATAATTTCAGCCCCACTAAATGATTCACATTTTTAAGTTTCTGTAAGCCATTTTTGAATTATTGTTAAGCATTTAATTTCACTGCCGGGCCTATAGGCTCCTTAAAATTATTAACTTATGTGACATTACAGCATGTTTTTCCTTTAGGTACCACTTAAAAACACCTTGGAGAATTTCATGTTCACCTTCCAGATACTGAAGTTCTTACTAGAAGAGGCTCAAGGGTCACCCCTAATTTATAGCATAATTATGGGGAAAATGGTGTTGGTGGCTAAGCTAGCCATCTATAATCACAAAGTCCTCATTGTCACGGGAAATGTCATTGTAAGCCTAATGTGAATATTGCATTCTTAATCAAGTCTTGTGGTCTGCTTTATACAAAAAAGAAGTCCAGAACCACACAATCCTAAGATATATTTAAAAAATATAAATACTTTGGAAAACATTTTAGCATTTTTAAAGGTTATACATACACCTCCCATATGATACAGACGTGGTATTTGTCCAAGAAATGCAACCACATGTCCACAGAAAGACCTGCACAAAAATATTCATAATGCTCCCAAACTGAAAAGAACCCAAACCAACAGACAGATGGCTAAAGAAATGGTGTATACTCATATGCGGGAACGCTACTCGACAATCAAAATGAAAGCACCACAGATCTATGCAACAATCATGGACGAATCTCTAAAACACTGTGTTAAGTGATAGTAGCTAAACCTAAAACAGTATGTGATGTATGACTCCCTTTGCACGCAATTCTAGCACAGTCAAACCAACGTATGGTTGATAGAAGGGCAGAGTGGTCCTGGGGTCTGGAATGGTGCAGGACTGTCTGGGAGAAGCCCAAGGCACTTTGTGAGTAACGAGGAGACCCTATCTCGATGGGGTGAGGTATTGTGTACATAGACATTTGTCAAATTCATCAAACTGTACATTTTAGATCGTACGTTAACATGCATATGAAATATGCCTCGATAAATAAAATATATGTGGGTATTCTGCAAGCTCTTTAATTGTATACTTAAACTTTATTAAGTCAGACACCTTTATTAAATATTTATGTCACTGTAAAATGTGATGAGGTCTTTTAGATATAATCAAAAAGAGATGTCACCCGAAACAGTTACTAATCTAGTATTACCCAATTAAGGGTAAAAAAACAGCATAGTTAACGAAATAGATAATTTCAATTTATTGACATCTTAATTCCTTCTGCATGCAAATGGCATAACTTGAGAGATCTGTGTTTATAAATTTGAAAAATCAGAAAGATATCAACGGGCATAAATGCAATTAAGTACTTAAAACTTTATACCCAAATATATCTATTATACCCAAAAGAGTAAATGATACAAACATCATTTGCATTTCTAACACTAAGCAGAATTCAGTCGACTCTTCCAATACAGGATTTGCCCCTGCCACCACTCTGATTCAGGGCCTTGTTTTTGTTTGGCTTTGTTTTTTAAGTGCAACAGATTCCTAACTGGCTTTCCTAATTTTGCTGTCATCCTCCTTTGATTCATTTAAAGCCATCATATTAATCTTTCAGCACAGCCTGCAAGAATGTCTCCCACCATACATCACAATTAAGTCAAGGTCATCTCCCTAGACCGTCATTCAAAAACTGGTGGTCTGACCACAGTCTGCCTGCCATTATACCTAATCTCATGACCCCTTTTTCCCTGGTCTCCCATCAGTGCACAGATCTGCAGTGAGGCAGCTGGATGATGCTCCCATTCCTGCCACTGGGCCTTTGCTTAGGCCACCTGTCCATCTGAATTTTATATCCTTTTGTCCCTACCTTACCATCCATATTCATCCGGTTTTCAAGACCCACTTTAGCTATCACTTCCTCTTTAAGGACATTCTTCATTTTCCTCACCCAGAGTAACCTTTCTTTCCTATAAACACTCATCACGTTGCACGCCCAGTTTTCATATCATAATCTTCATTGTCTCTTTTATATTGTGAAGTGGTTTGGACTCCAGCTCCAGAGACAAACACACAGCTTACAAACTTAGCTCCCTAGCGATCAGAACTTAGGCAGGTTGCTTCATTTCTCTATGCTCCTGTTTATTCACCTGTTAAAAAAATAAAATTAAAATTGGTACTTTCTTGGGGCACCTGGGTGGCTCAGTTGGTTAAGCATCTGACTCCTGATTTCGGTTCAGGTCATGATCTCATGGTTGTGAGATCAAGCCCTGTGTCAGGCTCCACACTGGATAAGGATTCTCTCTCTCCCTCTCCTTCTGCCCCTCTCCCCTGCTTGTGTGTGTGCTCTCTCTTTCTCTGTCTCTCTCAAAAAACAAAAACAAAACAAGACAAAAAAAAAAAAAAAAACAGTACCTTTCTTATATAATTGTTGTGAACAGAAAATTAGATGATACAGTGCTTACTCTGGCACACATTTTGAATGTTCAATACTTGCCCCCAAACCTGCTTGCTATAAGACAATAAATTCTCTAAACAAATTAACTGTGTTTAAAGAATTGGAAGAACTTGTAAATGGAGAGTTTTGAGGACTCTCAAGTTATACCGGAAGGTTGGGGGAAGGTAACTTTTGCTATGATTTCCAAAATAGGGCATACGTTAGCTTTCAAAAACTGCCGAATGGTGATGTTAACTCTAGGCAGGAACAGTCTGGTGAAAAGGAAAACAAAAACAAAAACAAAAAAAGGAGAAGCAGTCCAGGTACCAAAGAGAAATGAAAACACATGTCTACATGAAGACTCCTACATGAATATTCAAACCAGCTTCACTCATAATAGCCAAAAACTAGAAACAAATGTCCACCAACAGGGAAGTGGATAAACAAAATGTGTTCTATCCCTACAACAGAGTATCACACAGCACTAAACAGGAACATACCACTGAGAGAGCGATGGTGTGGAGAATCCCAAAGTCTTAGTATTGACTAAAAGAAGCCAAACACACACAAAAAAAAACAAGTGCATACTGTATACTCTCTATGAAATTCTAGAAAGTGTAAGTAACCTATCATGACAGAAAAATCGGTGGTTGCCTGAGGATGGGGGACAGGGGAAGGGGTGACTGCAAAGAGGCAGGAGGAAACCTTGGAAGCTGGTGGAAATGTTCTGAGTCTCAGTTAGTTACAGTGGTGGTTAGAAGGGACTATACATACTTCTGTCAAAATTCATCAAATTGTACATTTCAGATTTATGTAAATACACCTCCATCTATTTTTTAATTTGTTTTAATGTTTATTTATTTTTGAGAAAGAGCGCGTGCAAGCAGAGGAGGGGCAGAGGGAGGAGACACAGAATCGGAAGCAGACTCCAGGCTCTGAGCTGTCAGCACAGAACCTGATGTGGGGCTTGAACCACGGACCATGGGATCATGACCTGAGCTGAAGGTAGACGCCCGACCAATGAAGCCACCCAGGCACCCCTCCATCAAACTAATTTTTGAAAAAATAAGCAAAAAATAAAAAGCTTTAAGTCAATGAGACCCTGAAAGAGGAGTGGGGCTTATTGGAACACAGTACATTTTCATTAAGAAAACGTCATATTTGTCTAGCAGTTTTTCCTTCTTCATCAGGGCTGGTGGGTTGCAACATCTGGGAAATATAGTAGATGCAAAGCATCTGAACCTCCGCAGAAAAGTTGAAGAGATTTTTCATGATACACTGTGACATGAAGTAAAATTTTACATGATAAGTGCAAGGACAATTGAAGAATTGAGTGATGATTTCTGTGTCATCCTACAAGTGTCAGACCACATGGTTCTATATCCAGGCTGTTTAACATTTTTCTCAATTATTTGCCTGAACACCTAAGGGCACAGCCATCAACTTCATGTTGACTGAACATTGCTATGTTAAAAGACAAGAATCTAAATTATCTTCATAGGCAAGGGCAGTAGTTTAGATCTAACAAGGTGAAACTTCACAAGGACAGCTATTAAATAACTGAATTGAATCCAAAATCTAGCTTTCCAAGTTTAAGACAGAAGTTTCATGCCATACCAACAGGACATTAGAACAAGAAGCCTTAGGGGCATAATCAGTAATAAGTTCAGTGTCAGTTAACCATGAAATGTAACCCTTAAGGAAGTTAATACGACCGTCGGTTACATCAAGAAAGATACAAACTTTAATAGAAAGGAGGTGAAATTCTTGTTCTGTTCTCCACAATAGGCTTACACTAAAATATTGCATTAGTGAGAAAGCAACAAGGGCTTTTTAGCCTAGAGAAGAGAAGACAAGACTGAAAGGTAGGAGCAGGGGTGGAGCAAGGAAAATAGGGGAAAATATGCCAATGGTAATGTCATAAATAACAGATGGCTGCAAAACCTTTGTCAATTCTCTCCATCAAGAAGTGGAGTTATATTTCCCAGTATTTGAATCTGGGCTATTCTGTGGCCATTTTGACCAAGAGAATGAAGGGAAAGTGATATCGTGCCAGTTCCAGGCCCACTCTTAAATAAGACTGACACCTTCCATTACCTATCTCTGAGAATCAAGTCACCATGTAGTAAAAAATATCAAGCAGCTTCATGTAGCATAATCGAGGCAGCCAGCCAACAGCCCCAGTCAAGCCGTCTGCCAGCCCATGTAAGTAAGCCACTTAGAAGTACATCTCTAGGGGCTCCTGGGTGGCTTAGTCTGTTAAGTGTCGGACTTCGTCTCAGGTAGTGATCTCACGGTTCGTGAGCTTAAGCTCCGGTTTGTTATACAGCAAAAGAAAACTTGCATCTTCAAATATATGAAGAGCTATCATATGCTTGGCCGCATGGGCTAGAATTAGAACTGATATGCATAACTGATTGCAGGCTAGAACTCCAAAGATAAGACTAAGCAGAGAAATCCAGAGAAAGGGAGTGCCAGAGTTGTGGGACTTACGTGGCATTAGTACTGGCCTTAAGGAAATAAACAAAGAATCTAGATTAGAATGCTCCAAAATGCATAGCTAGCCCAGGCTCAATTTCAAATGGCATCAGTTCCTAAGAGTTCCGTCTGAAGTGGCAGAGATGGGCGTCATAGTTCCAGACGGATCCCAGTCATTCAATGGTTGGGGGTAGACAGACAGGAAAAGACTGGAAAGTTGTTAAGATCCCAGTTAAAATTCAGAGTGGGACGTCATCAGAGTGACCACCCCAAACCAGATGGAAACAAAGGCACAAGGGCCGGGTACCAGAGTGGGAGCTTAAATGGTGTAGCTTAGAATGCCATCACCCGCCCCCAGACCTATCAGACATCAGACATGGCCCTTGATCCCATTCTCTGATAGGAGTGCCAATCCTAATGTGCCATCGGGCTAGATTAAGATTAATTTAGAAACCAGCCAACTGAGGAGTTAATTTAGGAACTGGGATGGGCAAGTAGACAGAGAGCAGCTCTTCAGTATCCTTAGCTGGGTGGGGCTCTGACAAGAGGTTTCTGAGGGGAGCTACTGAAAAGTAGGTTTCAGTTTAATACAAGAAACTGTTCTCAGTCGGAGAGATATATTCCACTGCTGGAGGAAGGCTGAATTGTCACTTGCCAGCAGATCTACAGAGAAGATGCATTCATCTGATAAGAACTATGTCAAATAACTTTCAAATTCCCTTGCAACCTAAGATTTCCCGACAAATACACAAGAGGGCAAAGTGCTTGCACAGAATACGTCGGTGTTCAATAAGGGGAGGATGGACGAACAGACAGACACACGTATAAAGGAACAAATGGATAAATGGAAGTGGATGGATGGATAGATGAATACTGCAGTCTGATATTTTCAAATACTCAGCACCACCTGTCCATACACACACTAGCTGTAGGAAATAAACTAGACTCAGGAGAGAAGACATCAAAATACATTTGTGCCTGCAAGAGTTTGCCAAATGCGGACGTATCCAAATATATGTCCCATTTTTATAGTTATGAAAGCAGTATCCTAAGAAAATGAGAATGTCAATTGAAAATCTCTTCATCTGTTCTTACTAGGTCAGTCTGAGCAGGCATCACGATGACCCTGTCTAACATGAAAGTCGGTAAATCCCGCACAGCTCTTCTCTGACAGTCAGGAACCCCACATGCCAGGACAGAAGAGACGCTAAGCAACAGAGAGGCGCTGACCAGCGTCCAAAAGTTCTACTGCCTTTTCTTCCAGGTGATTGTTCATCTTTCATTTGTTTTTATGTGACTTGCATCTATTTTCAACCACCGCTCCTGTCACACCCTCCCCAATGTGGATGTTTCTGCAAGCTTCTGACCCCGAGTTTTTACCGTCCCTTCAATAATAGGGCTCTTCATGGCAAAGGTCTTATTTAAATAAATTTGCTGACATCTTCATGCACCAAGAACATCTTGCTCGCTCAGGCAGAGAATGGAGCTCTGAGTTCTACGGAGTGGTTTGTAAATTTTTTTAGCCCCAACCCAGAGTCCGGAAGCATTTTGTATCATGACCTAGTACATGGAACACATCTAAAACAATACAATAGTTACCTAACTCCGTGCCATGCGTTCTAATATTTTCTATTCTATTTCATTTTTTAAGCTGCCAGTCAGAACCCACTAATTTGATTTTATGACACACTGATGCATGGGGACTGGTGCTCTGAAAAGCACTACTTAAGCAATAATTATCAATTACTATTTACAGTGTGGCAGTGGACCAAGTGCCCCCAAACTGTGTTATCAACATGAGAAGCAAAGCCCAGATTCCCCCAAAACCTATAACTTATATACCCACTTTCTAAGAATGGAATTAATAAGAGTTAATACATAATGGATGAGATTAACTAAATGTAGAAATTGATTTAAGAAAATGAAGGGCTGCAGGGATTTGAAAGTACTGAAGTCCAGTCAAGGTGTCCAGGATGTACACTGTGAAACCAGTACTCCTGGATTACAGTTCTAATGTGAAAATTTGACAGCTCTATTCCGCCTTGTGTGAGGAAATCCTGTCGATAGCAGGAGCTGACTATATTGGGGTCTTATAAGTGGGCAGTCAAAATAAAAGGACTTTTTAGTGGGATTCCCATCCAGGACCCCTGAACACAAGTATCCAGTCTGCTTGGAAGCTTAGGGACAAGAGTGAAGTGGGGCATCAGTTTGACAGCTCGGTGACACCTGTCCCCTTCCTGTTCATTTGGATCCACTCTGTTAACTTGTGATTTAAGTATTCACTTTCCAAACATGTTTTCCTAAAGTGGTAAGAACACCCCACCCCGCTAATATGAATTTCTCCTCTGCTTGCCAGCTACGTTTTTCATTGTGAAGTAATAGATCAGGATCCTGATTAATATATATCTTGTGGGCTTGGTTATATGATCCTTTCTGCGGTGAATAAAATATGAAGGTTGTGCAAGGCAAAGAACCGGACCTACAAAAGGCCAGCCTTGTTGGAATGATAGTCCTTGAGAGAGAGCTTGTCTGGGTAGCCAGGCAGCCTCTCTCCAAGAAATCCCTCTTTCAACTCTATCACTCTACCTATAACATTTATTCAGAGGTTGATAAATGACAAACCAAATAATCATGTATTGGTTTTGTAGAGGTAGGCATTGACTCTAGCCAGCTAGAGCAAAGAAATATTATTGGGACCCTGTCAGAACTGCTTTCCCATATGAGGGCTGTGTGTGGTCCAAACTCCCACAGACTAATGTTAATATTTTTAAGAGAAGACTAAACAATTTGTGTAACAGGGTCTGATGGCCCATATCATGCCTTAATATTTAAAATCAACTGCTGAGTCTGGCTTTTCTATGCTCCTCAGTGTCATTCATTCACTCCGCACACATTTCTTTAGCGCCCAGGTTCAGAGGTCACAAAGGAAATAAGGAAGGGGTCCACCCTCAGGGAAGTCAAAGACTGGAACAGAAGAATAATTATAAATCAGTGTGAGAAATAGCACGATACGCACTAGAGAGTCATGGAATCCTGTAGGATCAGCTCAAGACAGGAAAGTGGAAGATTTCACAGGGAGACATTTGAGGTAAATTGTGAGGGAGAATTGGAGATAAAGACACAGACCAATGGAGAATCTAGGGAGAGAGAACATGCACGGGAGTTTGGACTGGTTTGATTATAACAGTTCCCATGAGTTTAAAGGACATTTTAGAGACACCTGGGTGGTTCAGTCAGTTAAGCGTCTGACTCTTGATTTTGGTTCAGGTCATGATTTCATGGTTAAGGAGACCCAGCCCAGCATCAGCATCCATCCGTGCTGACAGTGGGGAGCGTGCTTGGGATTCTCTCTCTCCCTCTCCCTCTCCCTTTGCCCCTCCCCAGTGCATGCTCTCTCTCTCTCTCTCTCTCTCTCTCTCTCTCTGTCTCTTTCTCTCTCTCTCTCTCTCTCTCTCTCTCACACACACACACACACACAATATAAATATACATTTAAAAAAGAGGACATTTTTATTTTTTTTTAATATATGAAATTTATTGTCAAATTGGTTTCCATACAACACCCAGTGCTCATCCCAAAAGGTGCCCTCCTCAATACCCATCTCCCACCCTCCCTTCCCTCCCACCCCCCATCAACCCTCAGTTTGTTCTCAGTTTTTAAGAGTCTCTTATGCTTTGGCTCTCTCCCACTCTAACCTCTTTTTTTTTTCCTTCCCCTCCCCCATGGGTTTCTGTTAAGTTTCTCAGGATCCACATAAGAGTGAAACCATATGGTATCTGTCTTTCTCTGTATGGCTTATTTCACTTAGCATCACACTCTCCAGTTCCATCCACGTTGCTACAAAAGGCCATATTTCATTCTTTCTCATTGCCACGTAGTACTCCATTGTGTATATAAACCACAATTTCTTTATCCATTCATCAGTTGATGGACATTTAGGCAAAAAGAGGACATTTTTAGGGTGGCTCAGTTGGTTAAGCGGCCGACATCGGCTCAGGTCATGATCTCGCAGTTCATGGGTTGGAGCCCCACGTCAGGCTCTGAGCTGACAGCTCAGAGCCTGGAGCCTGCTTTGGATTCTGTGTCTCCCTCTCTCTCTGCCCCTCCCCCACTCACGCTCTGTCTCCCTCTGTCTCTCAAAAAATGAATTAAAATGTGAAAAAGTGTTTAAAAAGAGAAGGACATTTTTGTTGTTACAGATTTGCTTTTTTTGTTTTTTGAAAGAGAGAGTGTGAGAACACACACACATGGGGGAGGGGCAAAGGCAGAGGGGTAGAGAGAGTGTCTTAAGCAGGTGTCTTGCTCAGCACAGAGCCAGTCAAGGGGCTCAATCCCATGACCCCGGGGTCGTGACCTGAGCCAAAATCAAGAGTCAGATGCTCAACCGATTGAACCACCCAGGTGCGCCACAGATTTCCTTTATTTTTAAGGAGAAGAGTATCACAATCAGACTTTCACTTTTTAAATGACTCTGGCAGAAATGTAATGTAGACTGGAATAGGTGGCAATATTAGAGGCAAAGTCCAATAAGCTTACTTAATAACTCCAACACTAGATTTGTTAGGGGCTATTTAGAAACTAACTGACACACACAAGACTATTATACTAGTTTGCTTTTGTTTTCTGACAAAAGTGGGATTAAACCTAATGTGAACTCTTGCCACAAGAAATACAAATAGTTTTCACGATGATCTGTATTGTTCTGCTTTTTCCAAAGCCAGCCAAAATGATGAGAATCTTTTAAGTAGGAAAGCACTACCACCTTTAGCTGATTTTTCAAACACATTGTCTCTTTTTATGTAATCTTAAAATGTATGATTGTGTGAAAGGACACTCATTAGAAGTGGCAATGCTTGGCAACTTTCTTTTCTTTTTTTAAATGTATATTTATTTTTGGAAGAGAAAGATAGAGCATCAACAGGGAAGGGGCAGAGAGGGAGGGGGACAAAATACCCAAAGGAGGCTCCAGGCTCCAAGGTGACGGTAGAGAGCCTGACATGGGGCTCAAACCCACGAACCACGGGATCATGACCTGAGCTGAAGTCAGACGCTTAACCAACTGAGCCACCCAGGGGCCCCATGCGTGGCAACTTTCTGCTGTTTCCTAAATTATCATGTACAGGAGGTCCAGTCTCTACAGATGTCCAATTCCCTCTGCTGGATGGGTGAGGTTTTAGAGTACCACGAGCCCAGCCAGCAGGGGTGGGGGATGTCAGGTGCCCAGGTCCAGTATCAGGTATCAGTGATAAGCAAGGGAGATGTCAGGAAGGGCTGTGTATAGAACTGGGATGGCTGTCAAGCCCAAAACACACACGAGAGAGGAAGGGTCTAGGTGTTCAGACAATAGGTAGGATGGTTCAAAGCCAAGATGGTGAGGAAAGATCCAGAATGAGTCCTGCACCAGCCAATGAACAGTGGCAGTGACTCTTTCTCTCGGTTTTTTTGAGATATAGTTACTATACATTAATGTGTAAGCTTAAGGTGTACAGTATAATGATTTCATTAACATATTGTAGAATGATTACCACAGTAAGTTTAGTCTCCATCATTTCATGTAGATGCAATAAAAAGAGAAGACAAAAATGGGGAAAAAATTCATTGTGATGAGAACTCTAGGATTTACTCTCTTAACAACATATATCTATATCTATATCTATATCTATATCTATATCTATATCTATATCTATATCTATATCTATATCTATATATCTATATCCACACACGCACACATATATGCACATATATATATAAATATATATATATATTACAACAATGTCAACTACAGTCATCATGCTATATATCACCTCCCTAGTACTTGCCTTATAACTGGGTTTTTGTACCTTTTGACCACCTTTCAGTAGTGATTACTTTAGGGGGTGCAGTGGTTAAAGCCATACCCAGGGAGGGGAGTGCGTTGAGGTTGTTTTATTCCCTCTTAGTTAAAAAGGATTAGTGTTTCTGCCAAATGCATATTACTTTATAAATGCTTATATGATATCAGAAATAAGCATAGCCAAGCAAATTTATTTCTAACATCAAAGTTTGAAAGGACCTGCAGGCAAGAAAAAAAATCTTATTTTTCTTAAAATAAGTTTGAGAGTTTCTTGTAATTTTTCCTGAGCCATTGATTCATATAAAAATAAACTGAGTAAAATAATGTTGATTTTGTTATGATGTCAGAACATGCTCAAATTGCCAGTTTTTGTTTAAGCTAGCATCTATTTGTTTACATGGTTATGTTTGCCATATTATAAAAACAACTATATGGTTCAGGGGAGCAGATACAAACTGTTGACATACCACCTTCCTGAACTACAGTTAAAAAGGAGCATTGCCACTGGGGCACCTGGGTGGCTCAGTCGGTTAACCGTCCAACTTTGGCTCAGGTCATGATCTCACAGCTCGTGAGTTGGAGCCCTGTGTCACGCTCTGTGCTGACAGCTCAGAGCCTGGAGCCTGCTTTGGATTCTGTGTCTCCCTCTCTCTCTGCCCCTCCCCTGCTAGCTCTCTCTCTCTCTGTCTCTCTCTCTCAAAACTAAATTAAAAAAAAAAAAGGCAGCATTGCCACATTTAAAATGTATTTAAATAAAAATATTTATATTTATGGGGTGCCTGGGTGGCTCAGTCGGTTAAACGTCCAGCTCTTGATATCGGCTCAGGTCATGATCTCACAGTTAGTGAGTTCAAGCCACACATTGGCTTCTGTGCTGACAGTGCAGAGCCTTCTTGGGATTCTGTCTCCCTCTTTCTGCCCCTCCCCTACTTGTTCTCTATCTCTCTCTCAAAATAAATAAAAATAAACTTTAAAAAATACTTATATTTAACAATAAATACATTTATATAAAATATATTTTAAATATATTTTAAAATAATAAGAAGGCAGCCACCTAATGTAATGTTTTCATGGACTCTACATGTAACTTCATCAAGTACTACCTTTCCACTTGTACATTCAGAATGGAAATCATATAGTGTAGAAGGTCAAAGTTGGAAGATTTCATTTATGTACATAAAAGCCAGAAACATCAATACAAACAAAAGACCTCTCTAGAAGCTCCCTGATTACTACTTTACATAAGAGTAAATTCGGGAAATACAAATTATTTCATTGTTCTCCAGGAGTTTTAAATGAAAATGAAGCACCGGGTGGCTCAGTCGGTTAAGCACTTGGGCTCAGGTCATGATCTCACAGTTCACAGATTCAAGCCCCATATTGAGCTCTGTGTTGACAGCTCAGAGCCTGGAGCCTGCTTCAGATTCTGTGTCTCCCTCCTTCTTTGCCCCTCCCCTGCTCATGTTCTGTCTCTCTCAAAAATAAATAAGCATTAAAAATATTTCTTTAAGAAAATAATTCGACTAAAAAGCATCATAAGTTGTTTTTCATTTCAGTTGCATGTTTTCCTTCTATTCTATATTTCCTACTATTCCATGTATATGTCACCACATGCCCAATTAGCAACTAAGCATGTACTATTAGCAGGAGAGTATTAGAGCCAGCTTAGGCTTCTGTGATGGACCAGCAATACTGCTCTCTCCAATTTCACTCACAGAAGTGGCTTAAAGTGCTCTACAAATTCAAAATAATAATGAAAAGAAATGGATGAGCTTTTGAAAACACAAAAATATTATGGTAGTTAATTGTGCTATGCATATTCTTATATATGAGGCTATTTGAAAATCTACAAAATTTTATTCAAGATTTCATTGATGTTTTAATATAAAAACACCTCCTCTCTATGTTAGTTCACCAAAAGAATATAGAGAGAAACTGAGATTTCATTTTTAACTGCTGATGCTATTATAATATTACAATGATTATTTTTACCTGTGACTTACATAAGAAAGAAACACTGGGGCACCTGGGTGGCTCAGTCTGTTGAGCAACTGACTTTGGCTCAGGTCATGATCTCACAGCCCGTGAGTTCAAGCCCTACGTTGGGCTCTGTGCTGACAGCTCAGAGCCTGGAGCCTGCTTCGGATTCTGTGTCTCCCTCTCTCTCTGCCCTTAACCCATGCGCATTCTGTCTCTGTCTCTCTCAAAAATAAATAAACATCAAAAAAAAATTAAGAAAAAAAAAGAAACACAAATACTTCCCCTACTCCTAGACTTTTGAAAGCTACTTGAGGGGCATCTGGGTGGCTCAGTGGCTTAAGCGTCCAACTTCAGCCGAGGTCATGACCTCATGGTTAGTGAATTTGAGCCCCGTGTTGGGCTCTGTGCTGACGGCTCCAAGCCTGGAGTCTGCTTCGGATTCTGGGTCTCCCTCTTTTTCTGCCCCTCCCCTGCTCGTGCTCTGTCTCTCTCTCTCAAAAATAAATAATAAACATTTAAAAATTTAAAAAAATAAATAAAAGCTGCTTGAGATTACTATAACCAGATTAGTGAGGTCAGAGTCAATCAATACTTAATTATCACAAGGTTGAGAAGCAAAAGCATGTTCTTTAGATATATGAAAGAACTTTAAATGAAAGGTGTATTCTCTGGCACAAAAAAATGTAGCAAATGTGGCTGCCTATAAGAAACTTTGATAGTGTTAAAGTTTCAAGTCACCGGTCCTTGTACCTATTAAAAGAAAAACTCTCAAGATTACAGGAAACATTTGCCATTCTTAGTAAACCTATTTTGGACAGAAGCTCAACCTCATGATGACAAGATAAGGAATAATCATAAAATGAACTTAAATATTATGATAAATGATACATAAATATTTTCTACCCTTTCTTATTCTTTCTCAATAAAGGGCAATGACTTAAATCAGTGCTTTGCATTTTCTAAAGTCCTTGTGTTATGGTTTCTTTATTAAAAGTTTTATTAAGTGACATTGAAATTATTTCAACTCTAATTTTAAACTAAGAAGAATGAAAGAATCTAGAACTCATAATTCATTTCTGCATTAGCAAAGATTTTTTCTTTAGTCATGAAAATTCAGGTGAGAAGGGCATAGTAAAACAGCCATTTTTATCTATTTTTTGATGAGTGAATAAATTTGTATAACCTCTTGAAAAGGCAATTTGAATATATCAAGAGCCTTATAGTAGTTATTCTTTGTTGCCTTAAAAATTGCCTCCAAAACAACAGACATTTTTATCTTACAGATTGTAGCTCCAGTTCAGTCTTTGATGAGGTTGGAGTCAATATGTTGGCCAGGAATACATTCATGGAAAGGCTTGTCTGGGGCTCCTGGGTTTGCTTCCAAAATAACTTCTTGCCTGCTATGGGATGGAGGGCTTGGAGCAGCCCGTTAGCAGAGATCCCCACATGGACCTCTTTGCAAAGTTGTTTGACCATCCTTACAACATGTCGGTTGGCTTCCCCAAGGCAAGTGTCCCAAGACAAAGCAAGGAAGAAGTCACTGGCCTGTTACAATGTAGTCTCCAATGTCACACCCACCACTTCCGCCATAGTCTATTCCTTAGAAGTGAGTCACTAAGTTCATCTCATACTCAAGAGGAGGGGAATTAAGAGCCATCTCTTGAAGAAAGGATTAATCAAAGAAATTTTAGACATACTTTAAAACCACGACAAGCTCTTAAAATATTTTGGGAAAGTTCTCCAAATCTGTCTCTGTCTCTCTCTCTCTCTCTCTCTCACACACACACGTGCGCGCGTGCACACAAACACACGCACAGACACTTTTATGCTACTGTTCATTGCAGTGGTATTTACAAAACAGAATTATAAAAACCTTCAATATCCAATGGTTGGGAAAATGTTGAGTAAAGCAAGATATGTGCATGTTATGTAGCAACTTCAAATAATGTTTTCCAAGAATATTCAATAGTATAGGCAAGGGCTTCTACTATAATCTTATGTGGGGAAAGCATTATATGAAAAATATAAACGGAAAAATATTTAAAAGAAATGAATCAAAATGTTAAAACCAGTTGCCTTTGGGTGTTAGAGTTGAATGCTTTTATTCTCCTCTTGCTATTTTTCAATATTTTCACGTAATGAAGTGTCCAGTTTCCTCTATTCCCAGCTTATGATGTACTTACATGCAGTCTGTATGCAATGCTCTTTTAAAACATACAAGTATGTTTATTAAACAATTTCCTAACTTTTAACAGGAGAATTTCTTTAGTCCTTTTAAAACTATCAAATTAGTGATTTTTTTTCATTATGAAACCTCAATCTGAGAGACACCGCAAAATAGACATTCCTGACCATTGCTGATAATGGGGAGAATGCCTACATCCCCCTCCACAAGGGATCTTGTTAGGTTCAGGAGAGGCCTGGAGCAGTGCTGGGAGGAGACGGGACACATGCCATGAAGGGCATTTGGAGGCCAGGCCTCAGTACAAGCAAGGTGGACAGCTGACCCCAGAGAGTATTCTTGGGCCCACAGGCTGGGAGCAGGCATTGTGCCAACATGGCTCATATGAACTCAAGTTACAACTTACATATAGCCTCTCTTAGGCACTCACTTGAGGATTTTCCACAAAACAGAACTGCAAGGGGGCTGGCTCTCTTGTGAATGGGACTCAGGGGTCTGACCGCTCAGCCTCCACCCACCCCATCTCATCCATGTTCCTATTACAGACCATTGTGACAGATACTGTCTGCACTCCACCCAGATCCCCTGGAATCCTCCTTAAACCTCTGAGCATCTACCCTCCAGCGCTCATACCTGATTCATTCGTACCAAACTTGTGTCCCAACATATGCACACGCACATGCTCACGCGTGCGTGCACACACACACACACACACACACACACACAACGAGCAGTCCTTAGCCAATGACTGATGGAAGTAAGAATGTGAATACTCAGCTCCCTTGTCTCAAGCCAGCACAACCCTGAGGGGTAATTTATGCTCAGAGCTTTCCTGGAGGTTAGTCTGAGACTGGAAGTTGGCCTGAAATATTACCGTCTCGGTGTCTCTCTTTCCCTACTCTACTTCCCCACACACTTTCCAATTCTCCTGGGAGGTCTTTCTTAATAAACCCTTTGTATAAATTTCTCTTTTCCGGGTCAGCTTGTGCAGAATTGATGAAAAGCCCAAAGGCTAGATGGGATTGAAGTGCCTGTAGACCAGGGATGTTAAGGGCCTTCAATTCAAAGAACATCCAACACAAGAATTGCCTTGCTCCAAATGGCCATAGCACCCTGACCAAGAAAGGGAGTGGCAGGGGAGGGAGAGGGAGAGTGAGATGGGGGGGGGGGGGAGAGAACTCAGTTCAGATAAAGTCGAGAAAAAGTACAAGGTTTAGATTTGGTTCAGGAGGAGGAGTTAATTGATGACATTGCAAAGGAGTAGCCAGAGAGAGGTAGGGAGAAAACCAGGGGAATGGGAAAACAAGAAAGCTAAGGGTTCCAAAAAGGAAGGAGTGTCAGCAGAGTTGGGCGCCACCAAAGTCACACAAGGCAAAAATGGGGTACTGGCCATTCAGTTTTCTCCGTGGAAGTCACAGGTGCCCCTGACAAGTGCAATGTCTAAGGGGAGCTGTGAGGGTAGGGTCTGAGTAAGGAACGAGCGATGTAAAGGAAGAGGAGAAAGCTGGCATGCTGGGCCATGAATAAGTGTGGACTGATGGGAGAGTGGTTTGAAAGGAATTTGGGGCAAGGGAAAGTTTTGTAAGAACATGTTTATATAGTGATAGGAAAGATTCAGTAAAGAAGGCACAATAGTTGGTGCATGAGAGAAAGGAGAAAACAGAAAGAACAGAGCATGAACGGCAAGGGATGGGATAGAGATCTCCCAAATGTATTTACCCTTCCCCAAGGGCCCCAGTTCTTAAAATCCTAATGCTTGTTTTCCTTCCCAGCAGCCCACCCCTAACCCCTTCCCAGGAGAAAGGAAATGCATTAATTTTTCACAATGACTCACCCTCCTCAAACAACAGATTGAAAGACTTCCTGCTAAAGCTCACATAAAAACCATAATAAACCTCTTCTCGTTTATTTGGTTCTCACACTGTAGGCTGTCTTAAATAATGGTCAGGGCAGGTGAGGGAGGTTGACTTCGATTCTTGAAAGACAAAACTCCTCCTCCAGTGTCTCCTCTGGACTACTGTGACCTCTGTGGAAGTACACTGCTCAAATCTTTCAAGACAGAGCTTGCTGCAAGGAATGTAGTTAGTTGACCACCTTCAGGTGCTACACCTTCGAGAGCTGTCCCAGCATTCACGCTGACACCATGCTCTTCCCAGGGTGTGCCCAGCCAACGACAGAGCGCCACAGGGCAGCTAGAACCACGGTTTCCTGGCCAACAGAGACTCCTTTAACTGGCACTCCTGGCTCTGAAGCTCCTCACCAGCCTGATCAAGATTTTCTCAGAGTTTGCATTTTAATTTCAGGTTCTGCCTCCAGATCCCGCTTCCTCCACTCTCTCCTTCCACAGATGTCACACCTGCCACATGGTCTGAAGATTCTAACCGTTCCTGTGACCTCTGCCCTTTATCTTTCACAGGTATTTCCTACAGCAAACCTCTTTCATTTCTAATTGTGTGTTGGTGTCCGTGTCCTGCAGGACCCAGAATGACACGAATTCCTCTTCCGTTGGGTATCCAACACATGCCCCAAGATGAGAACTGTGTCAGGCACCTGGGTGTCTCAGGGGGTTGAGCTTCCAACTTCAGCCCAGGTTATGATCTCATGGTTTGTGAATTCTAGCCCCACATGGGGCTTGCTGCTGTCAGCACATAGACATCCTTTCAATCCTCTGCACCCCTCTCTCTGTGACTCTCTCCTGCTTACGCGTTCTCTCTCAAAAATAAATAAAACATTCAAAAAATTTTTTTAATTCTTTTAGTGTTTTATTCATTTTTGAGAGACAGAGAGGGACAGAGTACAAGCGAGGGAGGGGCAGAGAGAGAGGGAGACACAGAATCCAAAGCAGGCTCCAGGCTTTGAGTGGTCAGCACAGAGCCGGATGCAGGGCTCGAACCCACGAACTGTGATCATGCATGACCTGAGTCATAGTCAGACGCTCAACCAAGTGAGCCACCCAGGTTCCCCTATTCAAAAAAAAATTTTTTTTTAAAGATTAGGATTGTGTTAGCTCACCATTTTGATGATTTTACATATATACACTTCAACCCAAGACTTGGCATCTGTAGAAATATTAAGTCGAATTTTTGTACTATCAAGACATGGATGATTAATAAATTGTTGTTATTATTGATAGCTATATTAGTTTTATAAATGATTATTACAACCTCCAAAGGATCTGGCACCAACTCATATTTGTCTGTTCCCCATTGAGTAAGCATAGTTCAATAGATTGTTATTCTTGTTTGCTCTTTTCCAACAAAGAAATCACAGTGTACAGTTGCCAAATGAATAGACTGGAATAATGTCATGATACAAATAGAGCAAAAAATACCACGCAAGCCTTCTGTGCCCATAGGGTTCTTGGATGCAGGCAAAAACTAGCTTAAGCAATAGGCAATTTACCAACATGATATAGGGTAGAGGAAAGGAGACTGACAGGGTACCAGAGGCCAAGGCACCAGGTTTGGGAATGGATTGAAAGAACCAAGGGAGCTCTGAGGGCCAAGATGCTGGGAACAGTACTCAGCAATCGTTTCATGGTAGAAAATCCCAGAGAGCATTTCGGCCATTGCTGCAATGAGTCACCTGCAACCATCTCTGGGTTGTGTCCCACTGCTTGAACTCAAGTCAGACAGCTGCCATGTGGCTGTACCAGGGAAAAGGAGAGAAGAGACCCAGAAAATTCACTTTGATGGTGGAGGGTAGGGGGTTGATGGGGGACAGTCACCGTTTCTACCAGGGCTATGAACAAAGGGAGAAGAAATTCCTTCCCAGCAAATTAAGATGGGATCATGAAGGTACTAACTGCTGGGAAGATGCAAATTAAAAAAACAAAGTTCCACCACACACATCTAGATCCCAAACCAGTCCTTTTCCATCATCTGAAGGGATGGGAAGTTTATTCAAAGAAAATATTAGAGCAGTGGTTCTCAACTTTGGCTTATGGAAGAATCGTCTGGGGAGCTTTTATGAATCCTAATGCTCGGGTCAAAACCCAAACCAATTAAACAAGAATTTTAGGGGTGGGACCCAGGCATCAGTACCTTGTAAAGCTCCCCAGAGTTCACATGCAGCCAAGGTTGAGAACAGTGGTGTTACTAGAAAGCCCAATACACAAAACAGACAAAGCAGCCCTGCTCCAGTTGGGCGGGGAGATTGGCAATGCTCCCCTCCTGCTGGTCCCTGAGGCACCTCTGAGGAAACCTTTTATACTAGCACTTAAGATGGGTTGTAATTGTACACTGTTGACTCCCTTATTTTCCCACACCCAGATCCACTCTGTCAGTTTGGCTCAAGCTTCAAAAGATAATCAGAATCCGACCACATCCCCCGCTGCCACTCTGGCCCGAGCCAGCATCCTCTCTGGCTTGGATGCCATGATAGCTTCCTAATGGGTCTCCCTGCTTCTAACCTGGCACCCTTGCCCCCCAGAGTCTGCTCTCAACACAGCAGTATGGGTGATTCATGTATAAGATAAACTAGAGTGTGGCCCTCCTCTGCCCAAAACCTGAGATGGCTTGCATTTTGTTCATAGTAAAGGCAAAACACTCCGAGCCTCTACACCAGGGGTCAACAAATGTTTTTAGTAAATACTTTAGACTGTGTAGGCCATATGGTCTCTGTCACAACTACTCAACTCTGGCCATGTTAGCCAGAAAGCACCCATAGACGATGTGTAAATGAACAAGCGTGGCTGTGTGCCAATAAGACTTGTACAAAAACAAGCAGAGGGGCTAGGTTTGTCCATAGGCCGGTATTTGCCAACCCCTGCTGTATAAATCACACCCCTTGATTCAGTTTCGGCCTGATATCTTCCTGTCCACCTCTTGGCTCTCTCCTTTCCAGTCACATTGGCTCCTTGAAGCCACTGGAATGTTTTAGGTACTCCCCTGTCTTAGGGAGAGGATTCTATGTTCTTCTGCTCTCAAGATTTTCCTTTGGCTACCCCTCACCTCGTTCAAGGCTTTGTTCAGATCTTACCTTCTCAATTAGGCCCATCGGGACACCTTATTTAATAGGGCACCTGCCTCCCCACCTCCAGCCCCATGGCACCCTAGATTACCCTTACTCTTTCCCTCTCTCTTTCCCTTCTCTGATTTTCTTTCTTTCCATAGCAGCTTTCACTCTTAAGCGTACTTTAGAATTTACTTATTAAGCCATTTACTGTCTATCCAGAATGTAAACCGCACAAGCACAGAGTATCTGTCAGGGTTCAGTCAGAGCAACAGAACCACTGTGAGAAACAGAGAATGGGAATTATTGTCGGGATTAGCTGGTAGGCAGTTGTGGGAGCAGGTGGGGCAGCTGTGCAGGCTTCTGCATCTGGTTGGAGCCCGAAGACACCACGAGTCAATGATTCAGGAAGGAAACCTGGATGGGAATGAGAACAGGGACAACATGGAATTCACAAAGACAAATACAGACAAAGTGGAATATACACCTGTCACTCACTGACTCCAAACTCAGTGCTGTGGGCATCTGCAGAAGTGGGCCCTTTGCCACTGAGCAACACCACTCTGGACTTCAGGCCACAAAGAAACAGGAAGAGGAGACCCAGCAGGATCCTAAGGTCACCCAATACTGCACAAGGAAGGTGACGCAGCACGTCATCTCCAAAGTACAGGAGCTACAGCAGTGCCTGGCCCCGCACTGACCGTCAGAGTGTAATGGCTGCAGCTTTCCTCCTGGTGTTCAGACCTTTTGCAGATTTCTCTTATGGTCACCCCTAACCCAGACAGAACCTTACAGACAGAAAATTCTGGGGAAGGTGCTTCCAGCTTAGATAGGTTGGCACATTATAAAGCCACCACAAGCAGGAATAATATTGTCTGTTTGTTTTCTTGATGAATCAGAATTCCTAGAACCCCAAACAGTGCCTGGCACATCGTAGGTGCTTTAAAAAATAGTTGGTGAATGAATGACAGATATGTTGATGGATATTTGATTCATGCCAGCTCCTGTACTAACACGTAAGTTCATGAGAGCAGAGGGCATGTGTTTTATGTCTGCCATTGTATCAACAGCACCCAACACACATTCAGTCTCTATGCAGGCTCTCATTTCAAGAAACACTTCCCAGTAGCCAAAAATAAAGACACCTGATGGTATCTCCGCAAGAATGCCAAAAGGTATCCAACACAGACCCAAGGCAACGTTTCCTAAAATCCTTTCTCCAAACTCCAAAGCCACTCCGAGGCTTTTGCATCCCTCCCTCAGCTCCCAACCCCCACCAAAAATCGCTCCCTCGACCCACTCTTCACCACGCCCACTTCACCATACTACGTTGATTCTTCTCTCCCTTACCTTTCTATGTAAATCTCCTTATCCTACACCTCACCCACCACCAAGCACCCTAACACACATCAGAAGACCACAATAATCTTGCAGATTCAATCTCCCTTAGATTATATGTGTGTGAGTGTACATGTAGGTCTGTATACATCTTCTATTATGTAATTTTAATATATTTATTATATACTATTTATACATTAAATTTCTCTTCTCCCTCCTACTAAATGAATAAACAAACTCTTTATGGACAATAGGACTGGGAATACATGACAAATTAAGTCTTTTGGATACTAATGTGATAGAATAAAACCAGGTGATATTTCAAAGGTAGATGATGATAGATAGATAAAGTGACACATAAATGGATGAAAATAATCTGTGAACTCAAGTCATAATAATGTTAAAAATAGAAGAAATAAGGGTTATTGAGAAAATTACACAGATGGTAACAGATATGAATTTGTCATTTAAAATATTTTTAAAAGATGATTTCATTTGATGTCTTTGTGCTTATGTTATCTATTAAGCAATAGTAATAGAGTCAAAATTATTGACTTCATAAAGGCACTGACAGTAAAGAAATAGATAATATAAAATACTTTTTGGCTTTGAAATGCCATATATATATATATATATATATATATATATATATATATATGTTTATATTCAGGAAGAGTCTAAAATTTACCCTGATAATTCACAAAGTGGAAAATTCACAGGCGAAAATAACCCAGCCTTAGCCTTATTCAAACAGAGAATTAAATGTTCTCTGGATATAATAGACAATAGAGGACAAAGAACAGGGCTGTACATCTCTGGCACATTTTGAGCAGGGCAAAGAAATTCCCAGGAAATCCCCAACCCACTGCCGCGGTTATTCTGAGGCAAGGTCAAATTCAGGAGGGAGGTAAATCATTCACTCTTAATACCTCCTGAAGCTTCTTGCCTAGAACAAAGATAAAGACTCTCCCTAGACTTCACCCCCAAATCAGGGGACAACCTCATATTATCTAAAAGATGATCCAATGTGGGACGCCTGGGTGGCTCAGTTGGTTAAGTGTCCAACTTCAACTGAGGTCATGATCTCGTGGTTCACAAGCGATGGCTTGGAGCCTGGAGCCTGCTTCGGATTCTGTGTCTCCCTCTCTCCCTGCCCCTCCCATTCTCACTCACTCTATCCCTCTCTCAAAAATAAATAGACATTAAAAAAATGTTTAAATAAAAGATGATCCAATATGTGTGAATAATAATAAAGCCAAGGGTAAAAATCCTTCAGCCCCTGAAGTTTGAGATCAATTGATTCTGGAATCAGTCATCTCCAGAATAAACTTCCCTGTCTTCCCTGGGACAGACTATGCAAATGGTCCTCACTAGTTTTCCCTCACTCTAGAGTGGCTAGAATCAGACAACTTTGGTGTTGTTTATAACACAAGTCACTACCAACTGTTTCACAAAGTCCCCACAGTCTCAAAGCGGACAGTTTCTACCTGAGAAAACAGCGCTGTTCAGCAATGAGTGAGCTTCAGTTACAGACACCTGTAAAAGCCAACTTTGTGACTCATTGTTAAGTAGTCATCTTAAAAGAATCATCGTTATGAATTGATTTGCAATCAATTCTCTATAAATGAAAGCCCTGAGTAACTCAATTCAATGAATCATGTGAATCCAGAGAACAATGTGAAAAATTAAGAGTGAATCACACTAATACAGACAGAGGTGAGGGGACAATGTGGTATGATTGAGTCAGATTTCATGGCTAAAATCTGAGAGATTTCAGATCTCTCAGATCTCTCTTCCTAAACAGTGAGAAACCAGGGAAGACCCATTATGCTCCCATTATTGACATGGGAAGACAGCTTTTATTTTTCATTTATTTTTTTAAAAAAATTTTAATGTTTATTTATATTTGAGAGAGAGAGAGACAGAGACAGAGTGCAAGCAGGGGCGGGGCAGAGAAAGAGGGAGACGCAGAACCAGAAGCAGGATCCAGACTCTGAGCTGTCAGCCCAGAGCCCCACACGGGACTGGAACCCATGATGATCCAAACTGAAGCTGGCCGTTTAACCACCTGAGCCACCCAGGCACCCCTGGAGGGCAGCTTTTAAATGGCAAGAGGTATCTGTCTGCTCTCAGAGTACTTAACACTTCCTAAATGCATGACCTAAGTTATTCACTCAGAAAATCTGATGAAGCCCCTTCATGCTTATCATCATCATCATCATCATCATCATCATCATCATCACTTGAAAATAATGGACTGGACTTCCACTTTGAAATAACAAAAAAAAAATTTTTCTTAGGCATAAAAGGAACAGAAAGTTCCATTATATACCCTCCTGAATTTTCTGCTTTCCCCAGGGGAGGGAGGAAATGACTCAGCTTCCTCTAAGTACTGGCCATCTCCATTTCTCCAACTTATTTTTACATACATGGTTAAAATCCTATACTCATTCAGCAAATATTCATAGAGCACGAACTATGTGTCAAGTACTTTGGACAAACATACATAACCTATCCTGCCAAATTTATTATTAAGTGTATTTTTTTCAAATTGTGTTACTGACATTTTTCTTTGGTTTAGAACCACATATGCAACAATTCTTCAAATTTAATTTATGGATATCTGTGCTCAGAGCAAACTTTTTTATACAATAATTTTCCCACCACTGAATTTTGTATCTTTTTAGGTCAGCTAGAGTTCACCTTTGAGTCATTTTTTTAGGGAACTTCCTTTGGCAGCTACTTAGCTTACCTTTTCAGAAATGGAATAATATATATGCAAGAATAAAATTCTTGTACCATTCCTGTACCAAATCTTTGCCCATATATCCCTGTAATCTATGCTCTTCTAAGTTTTAATACTATAGAGTGTATCAGAAGGAAACAGGATTTTACCCCTTTGCAGGCCACCTCCCCAGATGCATTGGAAGTATTTAAAATTTAAAAAAATTACCAGGATGTGTTCAGGAACAGACTGATGCTGCCTTAGTCCTCATGATATACATACACAGGTCTCACGTGGAGCAGGCAAATTTTCCTCCATTATCTATCTGAATGTCACTCTCATCCTTTTGCTCTGATCTCCTGTTTAGAAACCTCAATTCTCTCTGTTTAATCGCTATGTTCTGATCCTCAGCTACCCATTTGTCATTTTTTTAAACTGTTTTTCCTTTTTCTCTCCATCTTGAAGAGTGGGTTCTCCATTTTTCTTTCCGTCATTGGCTCTTCTGGTTATTCCCTACTTATTCAGCCCAGAGGAAGGGACAGCTTACTCTGGCCTAGCGTTTCCCCCATAAACTGAAACGATGGGTTTACTTATTTCTCCTGACGGCCCTTGCAATTCTTCTGTCAGATTATGATGCAGAGGGCTGGTTGATGTCAATGTCTATTTCCTATTCAGCCTCAAGTGAATGGTATGCAGTGGGAGCCAAAGGCATTCCCAGCAGAGAAATGTCTCTGCACAGCTTCTTCCCAGCACTGGTGAAGTTGGAAAGCCTCCAGCATTCTGCTTCTGGCTTGCTGTTTGCCAGGCCTCCGTGCCAGGTAACAGCTGTGCCACTGCCCACTCCCTCCTTGGTCCTTCTGCCAGCCAAATCGGGCACAAGCCACCCTGCTGGATGCATTTCCTGTGCTGCTGTGTGAAACCAGCTGCCTCCCACTGCTGTTAATTCTAGTTTTCTGGGCTGCCAGAGTGGAATAGAAACCCAAAAGTGTGTTCTAAGTGACCCCAGGACCAACCCTGCACATTTCCAGCCTGTACTCAATAGAATGAGAATGTTCAGTTCAACCAAGTTCTCCTCCCTGACTGCATCTGAGGGTAACTCCCCCTGTCACACTGTCCTGCTCAGAATAATTATGGCACCCATAAACCCTAGAGATCGTCTTTGCCACTAACGGATGCTGAACTGAGCCACAAAACAAAATCCACCATGGGCATTTTAAATCCTGTATCCGGTCCGTCAATACACCACGTATGATCACCTAGAAACCATAACTCGGAGCGTTACTTTGCAATAGTTTTGGTTCTCCTCTTGATACATTTGCGAACGCATGACAAAGCTGGATAGTTCTCTCCTCTCTTTCCTTACCAAAACTATCTTCTTACTCTTCTCCTAATCCTAAACCTAACTGAGGGCTCCTAGGACAGTAATCCACAGCCCCCAGGCTGCTGTGAGAGAAACACAGATGCACAGACTATTTTGCCTTGTGCGCGCGCGCGCACACACACACACACACACACACACACACACACACACACACACAATCCTTGGTAATAACATTCTCACTTCAGAGTTTACAAAGTGCATGCACATAGTCCACTTCCCTTGCTCTTCGTAAGATCTATGTAAGAGAGAAAACATGAATACCTCTGTCTCAGGGATCACAGGACTGTGCCCAGCAGCCTTTACAGCTCTACCCCACCAACACCACTGCCCTGAGCATCCTCTTGTAAGTTCCCATTACTCAAGTCTCCCCAGACTCTGGCAATCTCTCCAGTCTGCCTCCCAAACTTGCTTGCTCAGTCTTACGGGGTCTCTGCTGCTGATCCTTCCCTTTGGGTCCATGAAATAGGGGTGGGCATTTCAGACATCCCCTTGCTCCCTGCCCTGCCCTCCCATGGCCTGCAGTCCCGGTTCCACTCACACTTTGTTCCATGTGCTATGGAACTCCCTTAGCTATGAGCGAGCCCCGTTCATTCCCACACCGAGGCTGGAAACTCAGTCTGGGCTGAGCCCTGATCTCCTCAGTTACCTAGAGAAAGACAAATAGACATGTGTAAATTAGGCCCCAGAGGAGGCAGAATATACAGTGAATACGTGATCTGCCAGGCCAGGCAGCCCAAGCTAGAAATGCAATCAAATCATCCACTAGGAGTATGACCCTGGACAAGTGTCTTAACCTTTTAAAGTCTCTATTTCCAAACGATTAAAAAGATATGATGATAATACATCTTCCTACCAAAGACTTTTTGCAAATATCAAATGAGATGGGTATGAGTTAAGTGCCCAGCATAATGCTTGGGCCCTGGTAAGCTGTCATAAATATTAACTGTCATTATTACTATTATTATTAATGAGGTTAAAAATGAGTAATGGCAGACCTAGAAATTGAATCCTTCTCTATCTCTTCATTTCATTTTTAATAGCACATAATTATAGAAAATTAGTACATGATGGTAGCCAGAAATGGTCACTTAATTGCTTTTGACTAAATGTGGAGAGGCTTGATTACTTTAAGAGCTTACTAGAGGTCAGAAAAATATTACTTGCCCTAGATAAATATTACTTAGCAGTTTCTATTATTTTATTAGACTTCTCTGACAGAGAGCTCTAAAGAAAATATCACTACTGGCAGGTGAGTTGAAACACATTTTCTTGGTCCTTGTTGTAAGCAAATGTATGTTATTAAATCCAATGGGGCTTTCCCTGGGGACTCTTGATAGCCCACTGCTAAAGGATTCTGGGCGGAATTACTCTCTCTTAAAGGTAAGCTCTGGAATTAATGCACAGAGTCATCTGTGCAATTAACACATGTAATCTTGCAGTAACTTTCTTGGAAGCTAAACATGACCTAAGGAGGCAGTAGTATTTTTGATGGCCCTTGACATAAGGGCTGCTTCAGAATCTTTCCTAAAGTAATAAGATCCATTAGAGTGCATGGTCCAGAGATAGGCTTTCAAAGCAACCACAATACATGTGTCAAGGTCCGTCAGGTAATAAATTATGTGTGTTCCAGTGGAACCATATTAGCACTCCCAGTTTTTCTCAAAAGCGGTTCTATAGTAGGTTTTTAATTTTATTTGATGGACAAATTGGCCAAAGTGTTTAACGTGAGCCACAATCTTTATGGATTTTGACAGATTATCTTTTGATGGTTTGTAGCAAATCCTGCTGCAGGAGAGGCAATGTGTTCTTGTTCAGATGGTACACTGATCTCACATTTTGCAAGCTTTTAAGGCATTCTTCCAGATTTCCTGGCAAGGAGAAAAACTCTGGGACAGCTAGAGGTCTAAATGGATCCAGATAATCTCTCTATAAAACGCTTAGTTATGGTTCCTCAGGGTTCACCAGCACAGTGGCTTGCGCTCCGTTGTCCCAAGGTTCAGCTGGATGTGATTTTACTCTGACAATGACCCCAAAAAGATGTAAAACCCATGGCAAATTAAACATCAGGCAAGCAAACCTAATCTAGATGAGAGAATAACTACTCTGGGCCAGGGATGGTGATAGACATTTCACATTCATAAGCTCATTTGATGCTCATTTCAATGCTGTCATATAGGTGCTATTATTAAGCCCATTTAAAGATGAGGAAACTGGGGCATCTGGGTGGCTCAGTTGGTTGGGAGTCCGACTTTGGCTGAGGTCATGATCTCCTGGTCCGTGGGTTCCAGTCCCGTGTTGGGCTCTGAGCTGTCAGCATGGATTCTGTGTCTCCCTCTTTCTCTGCCTCTCTCTCTCTCTCTCTCTCTCTCTCTCTCTCAAAAATAAATAAAACATTAAAAAATTCAAAGATGAGGAAACTAAAACTCAGAAGGATTAAGTCACTTGCTCAAGACCAAACTGCTGGGTGGCTCATACGTTAAGCATCTGACTTTGACTCAGGTCATGACCTTATGGTTCATGAGTTTGACCCTGCATCTGGCTCTATCTGGCTCTCTAAGGACAGCTCAGAGCCTGGATCCTGCCTCAGATTCTGTATCTCCCTCTCTCTCTCTGCCCCTCCTCTGCTCACACTCTGTCTCTCTCTCTCTCTCTTTCTCTCAAAAATAAATAAACATTAAAATTTTTTTAAAAGACCAAACTGAAAACAAGATGAGGAGAACTCAGCCAGATGGCCTGATTCTAGAACCCCAGCTGTTTGTTAACCAGGGTCCAGTCAGACTTGTCCTTTTTTTTTTTAATTCTAGAATATTCCAAAAAAAAAAAAACCCCACACTAGAGTCTTTGCCAACTTAGTGCCTCAGCTGTGAGCACTCTTCTCACTGATGACTTCTTGCTGTGTCATTCACAGCTCAGCGTAAATGTTCCATACTTGGAGAGGGTTTCTCGGTCACATAACATGCTCCATCGTCTCAAGCAAGGGACAGCAAAGTGGCAGTAGTTATCCATCATTTCCCGTCCATCACTGGCTGAGGGCTGCCCCTAGGAGCTCTTCTGGCCTGCTCTGTCCATAGACAGAAGCTGTGATCTGCACACAGAAATGATGAGCACTGAAGAGCCGGCTTTCAAGACGGGATGGCTTAGAGGTTCACTAATATCCTCAAGAACCAGATAATTTCCTTCTCTACATTCAGCTACCCTGAATGTCAGGTTTCCTCTCGGGAGTATTTCTTTCATGGCCATAGGCCACCTGCCAAGAACAACTGTCTGCTTACTTCCTCATTCACATCTACTAAGACAGACAGACCATCTTTTCCCATTAAGAGTAGAAAACTTCCCCAGACATTTCCAGAAAACTCCCCTGCACATCTCACTGCCTCAAACTCAACTGTGTGCCCATTCCTGAACAGATCTCTAGTGACATGAAAATATTATGTGCTGATGGACTTAGGCCCAGATTCTTAGACCAATCACTGGTAACGGGATGACGTTACTATGACTGGGTGGTATTAATCCAGGCCAACCACTGAAGCTGGTCTATTCAGCCTTTCGTGAGATACATGGACACTTGGGAAATGGTTTGTTTAGGAAGGAGTGAGGAGAAAATGGATGCGAATAGGCTATCAAGTATCGACTGCAGTTAATAACCTTGTGGCTATTTTAAGACTTTCCTAAGTCTTTGGCATTCTTATTTGTGTAGGCAAACAACTACAACTTCTAAGTACCCCCCAACCCACCCCAGTCAATATCACATGTCCTGGTCTTATTTATGTCATAGCACTTATCACCATCTAATATGTACTTGCTTGGTTGTTTATTCACTTAGTCTGTTTTCTCCACCAGGAAACAAGCTCCAGGAGAATAAGCATCATGTCTGTCTCATATACTGCTATAGCCCTCACCCATAAAAAAAAAATGCCTGGAGTACAGGAGATGCCAAATAATAAATAATAAATGCTTGCTAAATGAATGCCTGAACAATAAATAAGCGAATCAATAAATAATGGCTCTTACTACACAAAGCAGGATAGTGGGAGAGAAGTACTTTGAGGGCCCTGGTGGGGAGTCCCTTAATCCATGGCAGTGCTAGGAGGAAGCGAGAGACTGCAAAAGGGCCAAGGGAATAGAACTCCTGCTTTCCAGGTCTGCTGGGTCCCACACTGAGCTCTGGGCAAGGTACAACCAGTCTGTCTCAGCTCTGTAGATTTCCCTGGTGGAGAGCAGCTAGAACTAGGAGGAGGCAAAGTAGGGGTGATGTCCCCTTGTTTAGAAGAAGAGGTAGCTATTTTGAGAGACAGAACAGCCAAGGCAGAGGAACAATCCTGGGCCAGTAGAAAGCCATGTCCTAAAGTGGCACAGAGAAGCCCTACGCACATACCCAAAGCCCAGCGGTGTGTGTTCTCAGACCACTTTGCCTCCTAAACATACTAGAGTTCATCTAGACCTAGAAGATATGCCACAGAAATGCAAACACACAAGACAGACCTCACTGGCCTGGAAAAATTGACCATTGTGGAGATACTGAAGATCTAACATATTAATTACATCCAGCATACTAACGGTTTTGGACATACCAGCCACTCTGGACAGAACAATCATGCCCAAAATATGGATCCGCTGAGGTTTGTGAGCTGGCGGATGCCCTGACCACTCTGTACTTACCGGTGCCTTGGACAATAGCAGCAGCCTCCAAATCTCTATCCGAGGTGGAATCCGGGTTACAAGCAAGGGCTGGATGAACTGTCATGAAATGGAGGAGATGCACCATTGTTACACAGATGATACGTGATTTGACCAGTCTAGAATTATAACGACCAGTCTAGAATTCTGACTCCTCTACACTCATGTCAAGCTTTAGTAAATGCATACGTCCTGCTCACCGTTATTGCTCTGGATACAATGCTTTACTTGTGGAAACTCTTGGTTGCCAAAACTAAGAGCCATTGCTGGTCCCTTGCACTCAACTCTAGCCCCAGCATTTTCTGGCACTTTGCTTTTTAGATTTAGATGTAAAAGCATTGGTGTCACAGGGAGAGGGGGAACAGAGAACTCTCTGCCTCAGAAAACAGTACCTGTGCAACAGAAGACCGGCACAGAATACTGGTTAGTACAATGCTTACACTCAAGGAGACAGATGAGTGGCTGATATGGAGCTTCTCTTCTCAGCTTTCTGGGCATGTGCAGTCCGTTTCTGTAGGCACAGCTCAGATGGACCATCTATTGCATTTTTTAAACTAATCCATTATCTTTGCAGTTTGCTGAAATTTCTCCAAGATTATGCTAACAGGTTGAATTATGGCCCCAGCTTTTAATACTAATTTTCTCTTTGCTTCAGAGGGATGATAGAGGACCACCAGCCTGGGCTATGTGGAAATCTATTAGCCTTCCCAAATGGAACTTTTTGATGTAAGCACATGCATTTTAAAATGTCACGTCCTTCTGTGTGTCCCTCTCTCTCTGCCCCTTCCCTCACTCACACTCTGTCTCTCTCTCTCTCTTAAAAATAAATAAACATTAAAAAAATCTTTTTAAATAAAATATTCATGTCTTTTCATTTTCAGAGGTACACTCTCAATATCAATCTTCAAAGAAATGGCCCTTGTCCTTTTCTTTTTAATATGTCCTATAGTAGGGTGTCTTTCTCCTGATCCTAAGTTTTGTTTTGTTTTGCTTTGCTTTGCTTGTTTGTTTTGTTTTGAGAGAGAGAAATGTGGGGGGAGAAGCAGAGAGAGAGGAAGAGAGAGAATCCCAAGCAGGCTACACACTCAACACGGAGCCTGGCGAGGGGCTCAATTTCATAACTTTTACATTATGACCCGAACCAAAATCAAGAGTCAACGCTCAACCAGCTGAGCCACCCAGGTGCCCCCTGAGCCTCATTTTTTATTGTTAATTGAGGTATAACTTAAATACCATAATTATACTCAGCTTAACAGTTGGGCTCAGTAAGTTTTATCAGATGTATAACCACCACCTAGATCGAGATATGGAACACTTTCATCACTGGAAAAGACTTTTACATCCCCCTGATACCATCCACGCCTTCAGAGGTAAACATTAATTCAACTTCTAGCACCAAAGATGAATCTTGATCCAAATGCATTTCCTAAACTTTTTTTAGGGGCAAGTTGCCTCAGACTTCAGGGCACTACACTTTGTCCCCACCTTGATTTCTTGTCATAAAAAATGGAAAGAAAAGGATCAATGGTGACAAAAGGAAGGTGAGACAGAGAAACTTGAGATTCTAGCTATGGTAGTCATCCAGGTCATGGTTCCGAATGTGAACCGTTTTGTCCTTCAAGGAATTTGGCAACGTCTGCAGACATTTTTGGTTATCACAGTCAGGGGTGATGAAGTGCTATTAGCATCTAATGGGTGGAGACCAGAATGCTGCTAAACAACCCACGTTACGCAGAACAGCCCCCCACAGCAAAGAATTACCTGGTTCCAAGTGTAAACGGGGCAAGGTTGGGAAATCCTTATTGAGAAGATGGCTGCCTTTACATGGGGGTTGACTTAATAGCTCTTCCTATCACCCTTGAGGCTCTTTATTTTGTTCCAATGTAAAAACTTGGGTGCAGTCCAAAAATAATAATCTCAAGTCATCTCCATCAATGATAGCAGAAATTTCATGCAAAATTTGACTCTGTCTTTCCTTTAGTCTCCTCCTCTGCTGCCCATTTCAGTCTTCTCTGTGCATCTTCTCAGGGCACTGTACTAGAAACTGGCAGAAAAGGTGTCAGATATAGCTAGCCTGCTGCCATAATTACCAGAAGTCTCTATTTATAACTTGTATATTAAAAATGCAATCAACATCAACATTATTATTTTAAGTGAAATGCTTTTGTGACTATGAAATAGGGAGCAATTTTACCTGCCGGGAATTCCAGGAGAGTAGATGAAATGGAACAAATTGTTTCCTGGACTGTCAACCTTAGCTTTTTCTAAGGAAAGGCTGTTAGCAAGGTCCTCTTTTAACAGTGTGTTATTGATCAGTTTCCCAGGGAAATTTGCTAGCTCTGCAATGTAGGTCAGAATCACAATTTATAAGTGACCACTGATGCTTTTTGCCTCTAAAATAGCAAATGCTGCAATCAAGGGCAATGCATTCTAATTTCCCCTCCTGGATTTTAAAAGCATCTCTTGAGCCTCATTTTCATTAAGATATAAATTGTGCAAGTGTGTGAGAAACACAATTAGAAAGAAAAGGCCAATGACAGTTTTATTTCCATTGCATTTCATCAGACAGTAAGAATTTTACAGGAAAATACCCACATTCTCTCCCCACTCCTACCCTCAATAGCAAATTCTTTATAAAATACATTTTATGTATGTCAGGCATTGTTGAGGAATTAGGTATTTAATGTAAGCAAACTTTCCAGTTAAGCGAAAGTTAACCTTTTAAGCAGGAAAACTAGCATTTATTTTTTTAAACAGAGGAATCTTCTATCTTTGTCCATAAAAATTCTACTCATGCTTTAAAGCCCCTTCTCCTCCTTCATGAGAAGTTTCCCTTATTGACCGAATCAAAATGAATCACTTCTACTTAGAATTCCCGATGTATTTTAATCGTGTTTCCCTATGTTGTGCTTATATTGAGGGCCATTCGAAGAACATGTAACCAAAATAAATGTTTGCTCCCTCAGATAGATGAGCTGTCAACCCAAAAGTTGATAGGCAAAGATGAAGATAGACAAAGACACTTTAAAGAGGATTAAATGAGTCAAGGTATCTAAAGCACTTGGAACTGTGCCTAGCACATCATAAGCCCTGAATAAACACTACTACTGTAATTATTGATTTTATTATTAGGATTAAATAACATGAATTGCTCCTCGAGAATAATGCTTGATTGTAATGGAAAAATGTACCTATCAGATACAGAGCTGTCCATCCTTGTGAGTCCAGAGAAGAGAGAGTGCCAGAGGCAAATATCACTGGACCCATCCCAATAGTGTCCAAGGGAGAGGATGTCTTTACCTTGTGGAGGCAGTGATTCCTGTAACTAACTACACTCTCTCTCCTCTTTCTCATTCCATGCACAATGATCAGGATGATAAACTGGTGTTCCAGGTTGATAGGCTTCACAGAGAATACATGCCAAATGGACTGCCATATTGCACATATTTTCTAAAAAAACTGGGTGAGCTTACATTCATATGGAAATTTGGCTCTCTGTATGGAGTATCCATGGACATAAGGTGACCATTGGAGGACATGTCTGAACCCTTTGGCACTTATCTTCCTGTGCATAAATAAATTGGTGGGGGTTTTTTTGTTTGTTTTGTTTTTTTTACTTCAGGCTCTGTGAGTTTGGTTATTGTGAATCTATTCCCAAAAAATCAGTCCCCCAGTGGGCCAACAAATTGGGTTTCTGAGCCTGACCTTTTGGCTGGGAAAAATTCACTAAGGCATCCTGAAGATAATGTAACACTTTTTCCCACTGCCATGCATTTAAGCTATTATTTCTACAAGTTCATCTACCCTTAATGCATTATTTTTATTGCCTTATTACAATTATTTTTATTCTTGATCACATTGGATGTAAATTCCCCCAAGAGTAGTAATCATTCATTTTTACCATCTCCCATGGTGTTTAAAATTTGAAGTGCAGATGATGGGGTAGAAATGATTTTTTTTCTTCTTTTTAATTTAAATTCATGTTGGTTAACATATAGTGTAGTATTGGTTTCAAGAATAGAATTTAGTGATTCATCACTTACATGTAACACCCAGTGCTCATCCCAACAAGTGCCCTCCTTGATGCCCATCACCCATCTAGCCCATCCCCCCCCCAACACGTCCCTCCACCAACCCCAGTTTGTTCTCTATCATTAAGAGTCTCTCAGGGTGCCTGGGTGGCTCAGTCAGTTAAGCGTCCGACTTTGGTGCAGGTTATGATCTCGTGGTCGGTGAGTTCGAGCCCTGCGTCGGGCTCTATGCTGACTGCTCAGAGGCTGGAGCCTGTTTCAGGTTCTGTGTCTCCCTCTCTCTCTGACCCTCCCCCATTCATGCTCTGTCTCTCTCTGTCTCAAAAATAAATAAACGTTAAAAAAAATGTTTTTAAATAAAAATTAAAAAAAAGTCTCTCATGGTTTGCTTCCATCTCTGTTTTTATTTTGTTTTATTTTTCCTTCCCCTCCTATGCTCACATGTTTTGTTTTTAAATTCCACATCTGAGTGGAATTATTGATGAATGGTGAATGGATAAAGAAGATGTGATATATATATATATATATATATATATATATATATATATATATACACACACTATATATATACACTATATATACTATATATATACACTATATATATACACACTATATATATATACACACTATATATATACACACTATATATACACAATATATATATATACACACTCACTATATATATATATATATATATATATATATATATATATATACTAAGAAATATTACTCAGTGATCAAAAAGAATGAAATCTCACCATTTGCGATGACACGGATGGAATTAGAGTGTATTATACTAAGTGAAATGAGAAATCAGTTTTTTATATATTCTTAGTGAGCATTTCAATTGGAAAAAAAATATTTGTCAAGAAGAATTGGACAGGTTTAATCAAATTTTTATATGTACATACCCTTTGACCAGTTCCACCTCTCAAAATCTACTTTAGAGAAAAACTTCTAAGCATGCACAAGAAAATATGGATAGGCTGTGGTTTAGCATTACTTATAATCATAAGCAATTGAAACAACCTACATATTCATTAAAAGAATGCATAAATAATCCATAGTATATCCATTCTATTGAATACAAATGAGCAATTTAAAAGAATGAGGGAATTCTAATGTTCTAATGCAGAAGAAGCTGTAAGTAAGCTATATTGTTGGAAGAGAGAAATGAAAAGCAAACCACACACACAAATATTGGATTACATGATACAATTCATATAGACCAAGAAATACTGGGACATGATACCATACGTCTTCTCTGGGTATATTTACACAAATGTAGATGCATACAAAATTTTGGAGGGGTACACTGCAAATCAATAACTATGAATAGGGAAAGCAATATGTCTAAATTTGGGATTATAACTTATTTATAATGTTTTAATTGTGTACCAATAAGAATGTATTCATACCTTAACCATGTGATCATAACTTTTAAAAAGGAACAGTTACTGGGGTGCCTAAGTAGCACAGTCAGTTGAGTGTGTGTGTGTCTCTCTCTCTTTTTTTAATATTTATTTATCTTGAGAGAGAGAGCCCGAGTAGGGGAGCGGCAGAGAGAGAGGGAGAGAGAGAATCCCAAGCAGGCTCCGCACTGTCAGTGCAGAGTCTGATGGAGGGCTCAATCTCACAAACTGCGAGATCATGACCCAAGCCAAAATCAAGAGACACTAAAGTGATTGAGCCACCCAGGTGCCCCAAGCACCTGGGTTTTGATTTCTGCTCAGGTCATGATCTCAGGGTTGAGGGATCGAGCCCCACGTCAGGCTCCGAGCTGAGGATGAATCCTGCCTAAAATTCATTCTCTCTCTCCCTTTGCCCCTCTCCCCGGCTCCTGCTCTCTTTCTCTCTCTCTCTCTCTCTCTCGCTCTCTCTCTCTCAAATAAAAAAAAAGAGAGAGAGAGAAAGGAAGGAAGAAAGAAAAAGAAAAAGTTACTAAATGGCATAAGAGGAGACTTAAATAGAGACATCATAGATACATACACCTAGATGAAAAAAAAATTTTAAGAATGTCAATTCCTCCCAAGTTCATTTATTTTTTTATATGTAAGCATTTATTTTAAAGTTTGTTTATTTATTTTGAGAAAGACAGAAACACTGCAAGCCAGAGAAGGGCAGAGAGAGAGAGAGAGAGAGAGAGAATCCCAAGCAGGCTCTGCACTCTCAGAGCAGAGCCTGAGGTGGGCTCAAACTCACAAACTGTAAAATCAGCTGAAACCAAGAGTCAGACCTTTAACCAACTGAGCTGCCCAGGTGCCTCAACTTCCAAGTTCATTTATAAAATAAAAGTAATCAAAATAAAAATCCTATTATTTGGGGGAAATTTACACAATAATTATCTGATAAAACCATTAAAATTGTTATGAAATAAATGAATCACAAGAGTAACCTTATTGTCAGTAATTAAACTGTGCTGACCCTCTGGTTACGAGAGGGCAGGAGGGTGGGGGATGGGTAAAATAGATGACCCGGATTCAGGAGGACACATTTGTTTTTAAAAAAAAATTTTTTTAATGTTTACTTATTTTTGACAGAGAGACAGAGCATGAGTGGGGCAGGGGCAGGGGCAGAGAGAGAGGGAGACACAGAATCCGAAGTAGGCTCCAGGCTCTGAGCTGTAAGCACAGAGCCCAACGCGGGGCTCGAACTCACAGACCGCAAGATCATGACCTGAGCCGAAGTCGGATGCTCAGCCGACTGAGCCACCCAGGCGCCCCAGGAGGACACATTTTGTGACACACACCAGGTGATGTATGGAGATGCTGAATCATTAAATTATACATCTGAAATGAATATTACACTGCATGTTAACTAACTGGAATTTGAATAAAAACTTAAAAAAATGTATTGTAAAACTGGCACAATTCTAAAGATGTTAAAAAGGAACAAAACTACAAAGACAATCTTTTAAAAATCACAAAACTAAAGGGCAAAAAATACTCTATGGGAAAGCAAATTGATAGCATATATCATGGAATTCATTAGGGTGACACTTTTTTAAGTGTTACTTTAATGTTTCTGTTTAAGTTCACATCAATGTTACAATTAAAATCAAAAGAACTTAAAATTAATGTTTTTTTTAAGTTTAATACCTACTTGTATTTTACTTTCTTTTGAAGTTTAGTAGGCAAACACGAAGGTATGTAGATCATAAGGGTACAGCCCAAAGAAATATCAAAAAGTGAATAGATCCAGGCCAAGAAGCAAAATAGGACAGCACCCAGAAATTCCCCTTCTGCCCCTTTTCCATTGCTAGCCCCTTTATTCCCCAAATTAGCAACTATCCTGACTTTTAACACCACAGCATACTTTTGTCTTTAACTTCATAAAAAGAGAGACTGTAAAGTACGTTTCACTTTGCGTCTTGCTTTATTCATTTAATATCATGTCCATGAGACTCAGGTGCGTTGTTACCTGAACTTTATAGTCTGTTTTCCTTGCTGTATAGTATCCCACGGTGCACATATCACCATGAAGTCATTCATTCCAATGTTAATGCACCTGGGTTGTCTTCAGTTGTACCTCCTAAGAGCAACAGTTACTCTCAGACAGTATTGAGAGATTTAACCACTTAGGGAAATGGATTGGCCCTATCTACCAAAGTCAAACTAGCATTCCTCATTAGCCAGCAACTTTGCCCCAGATACATACCAAAAGAAATGCATGCTCTTGCTTACCAAGATAAAAGTATAAAGCCATTCCTAGCAGCATCGTTCTGATTTTGTTTGTTTGTTTGTTTGTTTGTTTGTTTTTAAGAGAGAGTGAAAGTGGGGGAAGGACAGAGGGTGAGGGAGAGAGAGAATCTTAAGCAGGCTACATGCCCAGAGCGGAGCCCAGGGCGGGGCTAAATCTTAACACCGTGAGATCATGCCCTGAGACGAAATTGAGAATCAGACGCTTCACGGACTAAGCCACTCGGGTGCCCCTTATTTTTATTATAATAAACATGGCAGTGACTACCCTTGTCATCTGGGTTTGAGGTGAACAGGGGAAACGTCGCGGATATATTTTTACACTACTCGAGATGCCGCGAAACGGTGTTTTATACCCTATGTCACTTAGGTAAATCAAGTCATGACTAGACATGAACCTAAATACTAAACTTCAGCCTGCTGGAAAGAACACCACGTGCAGGACTATCGTCTGCCAACCTCGCTACTGTGCTTTGTGAAAAGAGCTGCACATCAACCAGCTGCCAGTCTTCACGGCAGCTGAACAGATTTTATTTCCTTATGAACTTGAGTATTACAGGGAGCTTTCCATTTAATAATTAGCTTCACTAATGACTTAATTGTCATATTAAATTACTATTAACCCAACCTGAAATCCACTTCATTAACTTCAAAAATATAAGGCCGCTGCTAAATTGAATTTAAAATGTCAGCAGCTAAAGTAACAAAAAAGAAAGATATGCACCCTGTGATTTTCAAACCTCTTGCTCCATAGAAGGTTATTTTAAAGACAGAAATAATTCCGTATGTTCTATGTTCTGAAATAACTGAGCATCTTCATTTTAAATACCTTTTTAATCAAATTACAAACTCAGCCACCTCCCCCAAAATCTGAGAATAGAGAAATTACTTCTCAATATTTGAAACATTATTGACATGCAAAGCCATTCCCTATTAAATAACTTAAAATTTCAAGTATATACCAAAAGCTAATTTTACAAATTTTTGTTTAATAGCAAAATAATCTAAATTATTAGGGGATGGCAATTTATTAAAATAAAACCACAATGTAGGTTATTCTGGTTTTATTTAAACACTTTGCAAAATTCATTTTAAACACAGATTTCCCAAAAGGCCAGCAATTCCACTCCTTCCAAAAGAAACCCCCATCCATGAGAAATGAAAACGTGTCTACACAAAGACTTGTACAGGAAGGTCTAGAGCAGCTTTTACTTATAGCAGTCAAAAGTGGAAATAATCCACCTATCACCTGATGAATGATAAAATGTAGTAAATCCACCTAATGGAATATTACTCAGCAACAAAAAGCAGTGAGTTACTGATACTAAGTAAAACATGGATGGACTTCAAAAACATTACACTAAGTGAAAGAAACCAGACATGAAAGATCACATACTGTATGATTCCATTTATATGAAATGTCCAGAAAAGGAAGGTTTACAGACAGAAAGTAGATTCATCAGTGCCCAGGGCTATGACTGCTAAAGGGCACAAAGTTTCTCACTGGGGTGATGGAAATGTTGTAAAATGAGAATGTGGTGAGGGACGCACAATCCTGTAAATATACTCAAGATGGCCGAGTTATTCACTTAAACTGGGTGACATCTATGGTATGTAAATAGTGCCTCCACAAAGCAATTTAAAAAAAAAAAAAAAGATTGAATTTTAGGAAATGAGCCCGAATATTATGAACTGATTGTGGTATGACATCATTGCATGTTATGTCTTTCTGTTCATCTTCTCAAAAGTCCTAATGTTGCATCATCTTCGTTTTCATGAATTAAAGCTCCCTGTGCAAAGAATAGCAACACATCATAAAAATATAAAAATATCCCATTAGTTAAAATAAAAGGACTCAAACAGATGCAAGAAGGTAATTTATAAACTAATACAACTGTTAAAAAATGTATACCTAGGGGAAACAAAATTAGCAGAACTGTTCATAAGGATTTTGTTTTTCCCATGAACTTGCTTCTCCGTTCAGGATCCAGAGCAAATTTTTTTACACTGTAAAGCAGATCACATCATTGTACTGAGAAAAGTCTCCAGCAATAACAACAATCTTTGTGTCACTCTTAACCTCAGTCTGTAAGGCCTTCTGTGTACTCCCCTCACCTACTTCTCTGAACTCAGTTCATATTGTGTTCCTCACGGCTAGAAAAACACCAGCCATACTGGTTTTCTTACTGTCCTTCCAAAAACCTCAGGTTTGTTCCAGCCTGAGGGACTTTGCACTGGCTATGCTTGGAAAGGCGGCAAGGCAGAGTAGATAAGTGTGCAGACTGGCTCCAAATTGCCTGGCTTTCTGCCTGCGTTTAGATTGGTGTCATTGTCTCTGTTTCTCATTTACGCATCTGTGTAATGGGAATAATAACTAGGCATACACCATAAGGTTGTTAGAAGATTAAATGAAATAATTTTTGAAAAGTGCTTAGAAGAGCTTTTGTAGAAAAATCTTTTTTTGAACAAATATCTGCGATGCACTGATCTTTCCCCAGATCTTTTCAGAGAAGGCCTTTTATTCAGAACTCAGCTCAAATGTCATTAGGTAGTTCCCAGCCCCGTTTACTCAGTACACGTTTATTAAATGCTTGCTTTATGCCAAGCACCGTTTTGGGTGCTGGGCCTATGCCATGAAAAAAACAAAAACGCTGTCCTGGTGGACTTGACTTCTAGCAGGGGGAAACAGATGGTAAGTAATGACCACAGCACATAGGGCATGTCAGAAGCAACACGTACTGTGAAAGAGAAACAGCACAAAGGAAACGGGCAGGGCAGAAGTAGGAGGGGAGAGGAGCTGTTTATCTCTTTACGTGGGGGGTCAGGGACACTGAGAAGAGACATATAAGGAAGGTGACTCATAAGCTAATGGAGTTTACCAGGGGTTGTGTGCAGGAAGCAAGAAATGACAGTCCACTAGAGTATGTATTAGTGTGAGGTCATGAGAAACACTCAAATTTTATCTTTCTCATAGAACTTCTAACTTAAAAGATTCAATTTTTTTTTTTTTTTACTTATTTGTTATAACCTCTTCGCTTCCCAAGCCCCATCATGAAAGAAAGTCCTATAGTGACAAGGACCCTGTCCATCATTTTAACCTCTACAACTAAAGCACACACTGGGTACTAAATGCATGTCTGCGGAATGAGTGAATGGAAGAATGAATACGTGAGTAAATGAAATAAATTAATGTGAGTTTAAATCCACTTTCTAGCCTATACAAATACTAGAGGATTTCACTTACACGTGGAATCTGAAAAACAAAATGAACAAACAACACAAGAGGCAGACACAGACTCATAAATAGAACAAACTGGCGATTGCCAGACAGGGATGGGCAAAGTGAATGAAGATGAGTGGGAGGTACAGGCTTCTGGTTATGGAACGAGTACGTCATGGGGATGAAAGGTAAGCACAGGGAGTAGAGTCAAACGTATTGCAATGGTATTGTCGTGTCGTGACAGATGGTAGGTATGCTTGTGAACACAGCATAACACGCACATGTGTTGAATCACTAGTTGTACACCTGAAGCTAATATGGTATTGTGTGTCAACTATATCTTAATTTTAGAAATCCACTTTCTATCCTTTATGAGCTATGCATATGATTTCAATGTATGATAAGTGAGACACTTCAGATTAATGCAAAGGACTTCAAAAGCTGTTGCTGGGATAGCTAACAATTTAGAATAAAAATCAACCAGATTCTTAGTTTATACTATACACAAAAATAGATGGCAGATGGTTTAAAGAGTTTAATATAAAAAAAGAAGTCTTAAAAAAACAAAAAGAAAATGTAACTTAATTATTTCAGGTATAAAAGGACTCTCCAAAAGTAGAAACTACCAAAAAACAAAGATTGATAAGTTTGATAACATGAAAATCCTTAACTTATGCACAGCAAAATCACTATAACAATATAAAACCCAATGACAAACTGAAATAAACATACAAAAAGTTACTACATATAAGATCATGTGATAATATCCTTCACAAAGAAATGACACATATATGTACATATATATATATATATATATGAAAGAATCCCTCATGGAAAAATTTGGCTAAAGTATAGGAACAAAGAATTTATGAAAACATATAGAAATGTTTAATAAACATAAAAACATTCAACGTTACCAGAAATCACATATATGCAAACTAACGTACAATAAAATAACACTTTAACTTATCAAATAGATACTGATTTCTTTTAGCGCTAATACCAATGTTGGTTAATAGACATCATCATTCATTTTGGCTCACATGAGTATGAACTGATACAATACATCCAAAGGTAATTCATTAGTATGTAGCAAATACTTTTAACATGTTGATAGCCATTGACTACACAATTCTACTTACTATAAAGAAATTATCCAAGATGCACACAAATGTGTATGTCTAGCCAATGGAAAACCAGATTGATTAAAATGTTATCATTAGAGGAGACGTATTAATTGTATCGAAAAATAATAGGTTGCCTGGGTGATTCATTCAGTTAAGTGTCTTGACTTTGGCTCAAATCACGATCTCACAGTTCACGGGTTTGAGCCCTGCGTCAGGCTCTGTACTGACAGCTTAGAGCCTGAAGCCTGCTTCAGATTCTGTGCCTCCCTCTCTCTCTCTCTGCTCCTCCCCCACTCATGCTCTGTCTCCCTCTATCTCTCAAAAATAAATCTTAAAAAAAATTTTTTTAAAGAAAAATATTCACTGTACTATATCGTTAAATGGAGAAAAAAGTTATAAAGCAGATTATACACAATGATCTGAAATTTTTAAATGTATATATACAACTTTTACAGTGGTGGTAAATACATGAGCAATATACATATGATAAAAGTGATAGAATTCTACACACACACTTACCAATGTCAATTTCCTGGGTTGATATTGTACCATAATTATGTAAGATGTAACCATTGAGTGTAACTGAGTAAGTGTACATAGGACAGCTCTGTATTATTTTTGTAATTTCTTGTGAATCCATAATTATCTCAAGATAGAAGGTTTTTTCTGTGCATATGCATTTTGGAATATAGGGAAATACAACAAATTGCTAACAGTGGTTTCCACTGGTCTATAAGATTTGGGTGATTTTTATTTTCATCACACTTTTAAACTTTTCTTCAATTAGCAAAGATTATTTTTATAATCAGAAAATGTTATTACTGTATATTGCTTTAAATAATGTAAAAATTTTAAGATATCCCGAGAATTGAAACCTTTTTTTGAATACCAACAGTATTTTTTACAAAGCTAGAAGAAATGATTATAAAATTTGTATGAAACCACAGAAGACTCCAAATAGCCAAGCAACTTTGAAAAAGAAAAACAAATCTGGAAGCATTGTAATTCCAGACTTCAAGTTACATTACAAAGCTGTAGTGATCAAAACAGTATGGTACTGGCACAAAAGTAGACACATGGATCTATAGAACAGAATAGAAAAGCCAGAAATGGACCCACAACTATGTAGTCAATTAATCTTCAATAAAGCAAGAAAGAATATGCAATGAAAAAAGTCTCTTCAACAAATGATGTTTGGAAAACTGGACAGCAAGATGTAGAAGAATGAAACTGGGCCACTTTCTTACACCACACACAAAAATAAATTCAAAATGTATGAAAGACCTAAATGTGAGTGAGGAAACCATCAAAATCCTAGAAGAGAACAAAGGCAGTAACCTTTGACATTGGCCATAGCAACTTCTTACTACATATGTCTCCTGAGACAAGGGAAACAAAAGCAAAAATCAATGCCTAGGACTTCATCAAAATAAAAAGCTTCTGCGCAGCAATGGAAACAATCAACAAAACTAAAAAGCAACCTATGGAATGGGAGAAGATATTTGCAAGTGACATATATATGATAAAGGGTTAGTGTCCAAAACCTATAAAGAACTTATCAAATTCAACACCCAAAATACAAATAATATGATATAAAAATGGGCAGAAGAGATGGATAGACATTTTTCCAAAGAAGACATACAGACGGCCAACAGACAGATGAGGAGATGCTCAACATCATGCATCATTAGAGAAATACAAATCAAAACTATGAGATATCACCTCACACCTGTCAGAATGTCAAAAATCAACAACACAAGAAACAACAGGTGTTGGTGAGGATGTGGAGAAAGGAGAAGCCTCATGTACTGTTGCAGGGCATGCAAACTGGTGCGGCCACTCCGGAAAACAGAATAGAGTTTCCTCAAAAAGTTAAAAATAGAACTACCCTACGATTCAGCAATTGCACTACTAGGTATTTACCCAAAGAATACAAAAATACCAATTCAAAGGGATACATCCACCCAGATGTTTATAGAAGCTTTATCTACAATAGCCTAACAATGGAAACAGCCCAAATGTCCAATGACTGATGAATGGATAAAGAAGATGTGGTACATATACACAATGGAATATTATTCAGCCATAAAAAAGAATGAAATTTTTCCATTGCAATGACATGGATAGGGCTAGAGAGTATTATGCTAAGCAAAGTAAGTTAGAGAAAGACAAATACTGTATGATTTCAGTCTCATGTGGAATTTAAACAAACGAGCAAAGGAAAAAGAGAGAGCGGCAGACCAAGAAACAGACACTTAACTACAGAGAACAAACTAATAGTCACCAGAGGGGAGGTGGGTGGGAGTTGGGTGAAATAGGTGCTGGGGATTAGGAAGTGCATTTGTGGGGTGCTTGGGTGGCTCAGTCAGTTAAGTGTCTGACTTTGGCTCAAGTCATGAACTCACTGTTTGTGAGTTTGAGCCCCATGTTGGGCTCTGTGCTGACAGCTCAGAGCCTGGAGCCTGCTTTGGATTCTGTGTCTCCCTCTCTGTTCCTCCCCAACTCACATTCTCTCTGTATCTCTCTCAAAAATAAATATTAAAAAAAAGTGCATTTGCTGTGATGAACACGGGGTGATGTATGCAAGTATTGAATCACTATATTGTACCTCTGAAACTAATATTACACTGTATGTTAACTGGAATTTAAATAAAAATATAAAAAAAAAATTTTTGACTGTGCATGTATGTAAGTATTTGTATATATATACATACATATATGTACGTATATATACATATATATACGTATATGTATATATATACATACATGTATATACGTGTATATACATATATATACGTATATGTATATATATACATACATGTATATACGTGTATATACATATATATACGTATATGTATACATATATACATATATATACATATATACGTGTATATGTATACATGTATACATATATACGTATATACATATATACGTATATATGTATACATGTATACATATACACGTATATATGTATATATATATATATACGTATATATAGTATACATATACATATACATATATGTATATATGTACATATACGTATACATGTACATATACGTATACATATATGGTAAGAAATGAGGAAAGCTGGATGAATGGATGATAGATAGATAGAGAGCTATAGATAAACAGATATGGCCATTACAAAATTATCAGATATTGGAATGAATTATCACAAAAATGCTTCTGATAAAGAGCATGGATATGTGAGTCACAGATATAGCTTTCATATTATTAGTGGTTGGTGATCATGCTGTTAAATAAATTCAGTTAATAATCAGTTATTTACATTTATGTAATTTTATATTAGGTGTTATATTTGATCAAATACAAATGCAGATGTGAACATCAACAAATGTCAATTACAAATGTCATTAATAGTCTTGTTTCTTCTTCTCCCCTCTCTCCACGGATGAAATGACCTTCACCTGTTTCCTTTCCTTGCCCTCAACTGTTATGGTAAAAACAGTTGGAAGTGGAAGAAACCGCAATTTGCATTCAGTTTCTTCTACTTAGCATCTGTGGTCATGAGCAAATCTCTTACCCTGAGTTTCAGTTAACTCAGTAACATGGAAATACTAATACCCACTTTCAAAGTGGTTGGGAGAATAAACTGAGAAGTTATATACAAAGCAAATGGACCTAGTAGGTTCTCAGTAGGTGTGAATACCTTCCTTTTCTTTCCCTACTTACTGCCCATTTCTAAACGCCTTGTTGCTAACTCTTTGAAGTCCTTATTTGCTGAGAAAACATGTAGATAAAAAATAGTGGAGACTAGGGCACTAATTTTCTCAACAAGTTCCCATTTTAAGAATTAAACATCACTAAAGGGCTCCTCGTTTTGGAGGATGAGGCAGGGAAAGGGAGTAGAGGAGGACAGAGGCTAATATACTTGATTTTGTCACCACGAAGAGTCCAGTGTTGTATGGAGGCCAGCCTCTCCCAGTTAGAACAGTTGTTGGAGATCCAGTTTTACTCAATCGACCAAGAGTGTATTTCTCTGGAAGAACTCCTCAGCCCTCCAAAGAAAGCTAAGAGAAATTCTATTCTTGAAGCACTATTTCTTCTCCATGTCATTTCTAATGCTGCCGAATGCCATTATGCAATGATTTTAGTAGAAGACAGCTTTTCAAAATGGCATATTTTCTCACCTATCCTCAAGAATTCATCTATATTTCAAATGGCCTAGTTTCAAGCTGTTATATCAGTCAGGCTAACACATGGTCTCCGACTTAGCAATTTAGGGAAGGGGAATGGGGGGATGAAAGGACTTAATTTGCTACTCTGATATAGCACAGCCTCAAATCTTAAGATTCGGATGGGCATTAAGGAAGGCCCTTGTCGTGATGAACACTGGGTGTTATCTGTAAGGATGAATCAATAAATTCTACACCTGAAACCAATTTGACCATATATGTTAATTAGAATTTAAATAAAAACTTGAAATAAAAGAAAAAATTTTTTTAAGATTCTTCACAACCTCGGTTCGCCTCCTCTGCTTTTCCACGTTGCCTCAGACTCTGGGCATTTCACATTCAGGTTGTCCAGACCTGTTTCCAGCTGACTTTCACAAGCCTCCTCGAGAGCAGCCCACTGTGGCTATTCCTCTCACTCAAATAAATAACAAGAAGGTGTGTGCTCCATAAATAGCAGTAAGTGAGAAATGAAGACCTGCCTGTCTTACACCTGACTCACAATGCAGCAAGCTGAGGGATCTTTAGTCTCCTGGCGTCATCATTTAATAACCCCTCTGGTTCAGAGCTGCGGGAGTCCTTCCCATTTATATCAGTGTCTGAGTTGTTCCTCTTTTACCATTTTGGCAACTGACCCACGTCTATTCTCTCAGTTCTAATCTAAGTGAATGGAATAGATTCTACAGAGTCCAACAGGTAGGCGTAATTTTTAAATGTACACATGTTTAGACAGAAATTTCTAGTGTTGCATTGTAGTGGGCATTGGTTTTCCATGTTCTGAGCCTCGATGGCCCAGCTTCCATCTATCCTGGGTGCCAGTGCTTCCAGGAAACTCCTTTTCTGTGAAAATTTAGCCAGAATCAGTTCTGTTGTTTGCCAACAAGAACCCTGAGTGATCTAACCTTCAAGACAGCATGATGCAGTCTCATCATTGTAGATAATAGCAATAAAAATATCTAGGGAACTTTAGATAATGTGAATACTAACAAAATACGTACCTGAAAGAAAAATGTTACTGAAATACTATTTGGGGGGCAAAGCTATTTATAAAACAGTATGTACAGTATGGTTCCAGTTTTGCAAAAAACCACATGTATGTATATGTCATATTGAACTCGAAGGAGACGTACCCAAATGTTATTAGCGTGATCTTCAAGAAAAGGACGTGCCTACAGCCCTTATTGGATTCTTTTAGCGTCTCCACATTTGCTGTATTTTCTACAATGAGTACGTATTCCTTTTGCAATGTGAAAAAAATGAGAAATGTTATTTTAAGAAAAGCGAGCTCAAGGATGAACTTACGGAATAATTAGGGGTTAGTTGCTGATTGAAAACTATGTGGGCAATTAATGAAATGTTATCCCAAAGACTCGCCTTTGTGAGAGCTCTTGAATCTTAATGACACCACTGGAGTCTATCACCTATTGTTACCCAATCCTCAGAAATTCAACGTGTACAAATAGGTCATGTTGTTAATCGTGACTCACCAAGATGAGTCATGGCATATAACTCATGCTACTGAAAGATTGTAGTTAAACATACTATCAATCTACATATAAAATTATCCACGCTATTTTGAGAATCCAAGTATCTTTTTTAAATTATTAGACTACATTACCTTGGTATTTGAGAAGCTACTTCTTCATAGCAGTTAAAACAACGCATTATAACTGCAGACACATATAATAAAGGAAAATATTAATAAAGAAAATTAACACCGCATGAGTTAATTTAGCTAGATTGCTATTTCTAAAATAAAAACAGAAAATTTTTAGAAGCTTTTAAGTTTCCCTAGTTCTATTTAAATTTTTTCCATATCTTAAAAAACTGTGCCATTACACCGGCATGAAAATGTATTCACCTCACATCAATTCCTCTCCTGCAAGAATTCTTTAGAAACATTTGTCTGTTTTTTTTTTTCCTTTTTGTTAAATATTCTGTATTATGTCTGGTTTCATTTAAAAGGTAGGGACAAAACTTTCAAGTACTCTTAGAATTTATTATTCTCCTTCAAAAGTATTTGGAATCAAGTATCCTTAATGATATGATCTGTTAAATGCTAGTTGACAATTAGAAATTCTACATCTCTTGGCTATAACCATTTCCTAGGATTCGGTTATCTCCTTCTACATCATTGGTTCTCAAATTTTTTGGATCTCAGGACCTCTTCATACTTTAAAAATTACTGAAGAGCCCAAAAAGCTTTTGGTTCACATGGGTGACATTTTTCAATGTTTACCATATTTGAAAGTAAAAGAGAAAATTTTGAAATGCTTATTTACTCATTTAGAAATAACAATAATAAATTTGTTACTATAAATAGCATATTTTATACTTTCCCAAACCCCAGAAAAATTTAGTGAGATAATAACATTGTTGGAAATTTTTGCAAATTTCATTAATGTTTCGCTTAATAGATGACAGCCGGATGATCCTATCTGCTTCTGTATTCACTCTGTTGCAGACATCACACATCATTCAGTCTTTAGAAAAACTCCACTGCATACTCATGAAAAATGAGTGAAAAAGACAAATAATGTCTTAATATCATTATGAAAATACTTTTCATTTCACAGACTCTCTGAAAAGATCTCAAGGAGCCCAATCCCCTGGGCTTCCCCAAGCCACCAGAGACATCAGTGAATTGATATCATTTCATAATTATGCAGAAACTGAATCAGATATCTAACACATGGCACAAAATATTTTCTGGGCCCAGGAATACTGTCCTGATGGCAGCTATTTGCCCTTTAATCCACAGCAAAAGATAAAAGTCTCCTTGGGACTATAGATGCTGGAGAGGATGTGGAGAAACGGGAATCCTCTTGCACTGTTGGTGGGAATGCAAATTGGTGCAGCCGCTCTGGAAAGCAGTGTGGAGGTTCCTCAGAAAATTAAAAACAGACCTACCCTATGACCCAGCAATAGCACTGCTAGGAATTTATCCAAGGGATAAAGGAGTACTGATGCATAGGGCACTTGTACCCCAATGTTTATAGCAGCACTCTCAACAATAGCCAAATTATGGAAAGAGCCTAAATGTCCATCAACTGATGAATGGATAAAGAAATTGTGGTTTATATACACAATGGAATACTACGTGGCAATGAGAAAGAATGAAATATGGCCTTTTGTAGCAACGTGGATGGACCTGGAGAGTGTGATGCTAAGTGAAATAAGCCATACAGAGAAAGGCAGATACCATATGGTTTCACTCTTATGTGGATCCTGAGAAACTTAACAGAAACCCATGGGGGAGGGGAAGGAAAAAAAAAAAAAAGAGGTTAGAGTGGGAGAGAGCCAAAGCATAAGAGACTCTTAAAAACTCAGAACAAACTGAGGGTTGATGGGGGGTGGGAGGGAGGGGAGGGTGGGTGATGGGTATTGAGGAGGGCACCTTTTGGGATGAGCACTGGGTGTTGTATGGAAACCAATTTGACAATAAATTTCATATATTAATAAATAAATAAATAAATAAATAAATAAATAAATAAATAAATAAAAGTCTCCTTGGGCCTTTCACTGAGATACAAAGAAAATTACCCCATCGCCCCAGTTTTCAGTTACAAGCATACGGCACCCTCTCTTTGGACAATTCCCAATTCTGTCCCTCTGTGTCAGAAAGAGATGCAAATAATGTTTGTACCTAAATAACTAAAGGATACTAAGGAAAAGAGCACCTTCTATCCCCATCATAGACTATCCCAAAGACAGTTCCTGAGGCTACCTTGACTTTGTCATTAGTCTTCAAAAGAGATTGTGAATTAAAATTCAACTAATAATGGTCAGGCATCTATCATGCATCATACACTGTGCTGACCACTTCATGTGCATTTCCTCATTTAATGCAAGGAGGATTCCTACCTTCCTCTGTGAAACATTACTATTTGATGGAAACACTTTAGTGGCCAGTGATCCATCATGGCCAAACCATCATCTAAGATGGAAGACTGAAGTTTCAAAAGAGTATAGAAAGTTAAACTAATGAAAGAAACGAAACTCTTATAACTATCTTCCACTCATACATCCAATCATAGATGAACCTAGGTTTCCCCGGGCCCTCCAAAAAATATACTGACTGATGCCAACGCTATGCTGTACCCTCATGATCAGTGCACGCACACACACACCCTACTTAATGACAGGGATGATACCAATTAAGTTCTATTTTAACAAGACTCAGTTAAGTTTGTCCCGAAATTATTAGTGCCAGTTGGACTTGTTATTTTAATTATTTAATTTAATTGAATATCCAATAAACTGATAACTATGGAAATTTAAAAAGTTGTTTATGTGAAATCTCAGCTGAATGCTTTTAGAAAATTTCAGTAAAGGCAAGTCCCTTAAGAACACTAGAATTGAGGGGCACATGGGTGGCTCAGTCAGTTACGTGTCCAACTTTGGCTCAGGTCATGATCTCACAGTTTGTGAGTTCAAGTCCCACATCAGGCTCTGTGCTGGCAGCTCAGAGCCTGGAGCCTGCTTTGGATCCTGTGTCTTCCTGTCTCTCTCTCTGCCCCTCCCCTGCTCTCTCTCTCTCTCAAAAATAAAATAAACATTAAAAAAATATTTAAAAAAAAGAACACTAGAATTGAGTCTGGGTGTAACAACTTTTAAAGGACTGAAGAAAAGGGAAGAATGCTGGAAGGATTCTATTCTCAAATTTCTCTACAGAATGTCCTAGTGCTCAAAGGGCTGGTTCCTTCCTTCCTTTAAACACCAGATTAAATATCACCTCCTGAGAGAGGTTTGTGCAACCCACTAGTCTAAGTAACCCTCACCTCTACCCTATTATTCTATGCCACAGCATTCTGATATCATGGTTTTTTCCTTCTGAGCATTTATCAATAATGTCTAATTAATCTTATTCATTTATTTACTTGTTAAGTGTCTGTTTTCTCTCTGGAATTTAAATGCCATGAGAGCCAGAAACATATTTGTTTTATTCACAACTATCTATCCAGAGCTCTGCACAGTGCCTGATATATAACAGGTGTTCAATAAACATTTACTGGATGAAGTAACAAATAAATGATTTTGCTGTTAAGAAATAGTCACTTGTGGGGCACCTGGGTGTCTCAGTCGGTTGAGCGTCCAACCTTGGCTCAGGTCATGATCTCACTGTTTGTGAGTTTAAGCCCCACATCGGGCTCTGTGCTGACAGCTCGGAGCCTGGGGCCTGCTTCAGATTCTGTGTGTCCCTCTCTCTGCCCCTTCCCTACTCATGCTCTGTCTCTGTCTTTCAAAGATGAATAAACGTTAAAAAAAAAAATTTTTTATAAAAGAAATAGTCACTTGTAATTCTTCAGTGAATACAATGTCAGAGTTTTTCCTCTGTGTGCACATTTATATTTTTCTTTATAGAAAAATAAGATTATATTGAGTACGGGTGGCTCAGTCGGTTGAGCGTCGGACTTCAGCTCAGGTCATGATCTTGCGGCCTGTGAGTTCGAGCCCCACGTCGGGCTCTGTGCTGACAGCTCAGAGCCTGGAGCCTACTTCGGATTCTGTGTCTCCTTCTCTCTCTGCCCCTCTGCCCCCCATTCATTCTCTCTCTCTCTCTCTCTCTTTCTCCAAAGTAAATAAAAAATTTTTTTAATAAAAAAAATAAGATTATACTGTGCAGACTGTTTTTTATCTATTTTGTTCACCTAAAATGTCTCGCAAACATCTTTCTTCGACAGATTCTGCTGATCTTCATCTCCATTCAAACACAGCAGAGACTTCCAAAATATGGAAGCTAACTACTTCTTTATATTTGAGCGTTTGGAATGATTTTTAACTCATTCAGATAAAATCTGAAAGAAGCATTGTCTTTCTCTTTTAAAGCTACTCATTCATTAACTGTAGTGATTTTCTTTTTTTACGTGATGTCATCTAAGTACTCTCGTTTTCTGTTCTTTTGTGTTTACAAAAAAGACGTACATTCTATTTTAGCATAGCTCTTCCCTGTATTACATCATATCTCATATTGTTCCAACATGGGAGAAAACAATGGTCACTTTTCCTCTCAGGCTACAAGAGTTTTCTACTCAAACAGCAACATTTTTGTTGACATTTATTCTACATGCCGCCTCTTTGTTCTGTATTAATCATTTCATTTTTATTCTTTGCATTTCAACATTGAGATGTTTTCTTTCCATAGAATGTTCTTTCTTGCCTGGCTCCTTATAAGTATACGAAGGTAGATATCATATTTATGGTAATTGTTCTTCTCATTGTTTTAGCCATGTTACTATTTTTCCAAATGTAGTCAACTTTTCTTTGTTTTGTGTTCTATCAATTGATCAATTACCATTTAAGTCAGTATCTCCAGGTCCCGGGTAAGTATTCCACGAATTTTTAAAAATATCAGATGAAACCGTTATGCTTCTCTGCTCTCAACTCTTGTTTGTGACTCTGTTCTCTACTTCATACACACTTTTAGTTTTTTCTTATGTTATTTCCATAATTAGAAAGAGTGCTAGGGCTACAAGAAGTGATCTTTCAATATTCAAATGGCAAAAACAGACATTCCATGAGGACCAAAGAGAAACTGAAGCACCAAAACACAAGCAATGACCTATCCACATTAGACAACCCCCTAGGAAATTACCTAAAGTACTATAAATGTATTGTATAGGAAAATAGGATACCCGTAGAAAGCAAGAAAAAATGAACAAAGGCAGATATTCTGCTGCAGTTTTTCTAGTGGTTAAGTAGATGAAGAGATATAGACAGTAGATAATATTTATCAATATCAAGAGATGTCATTATCCCCAAAAGAATGGAGAATTCTGGCTAATACTGGAATGTAAAATGCATTTGGTACAGTAGGGTAATGTGAATACCGTCCTGTTGGAAAAGGACTTGTTTCAGCTAGAAAAGGGTAAGTGATATCACACACCCATGGTTCATAGACAAGTTACCTGCTACGGAACCATGAGGATGGCAAATCAAGCACCACCCAAAAGGGGAAGCAAGGACAACTCACTTCACAGAAACTCTCCATTCACTAAGAAATTCTTACGCTGAATTACTCAAAGGAAACTGCATCCTTTCTGTAATTTCTCCATTTTGACCAAACCAAGATAGGTACCTACTTTCCTGTTCCTATTTCAGCTAATCCTCACTGATTGAGTTTCCTGCCAAATACCTAACTTACTGATTTCTAAATCTATAGTAATTATATATGGGAGTCTTTCAGGTATTAAAAGAGCTACCAGTTTTTGAACTCCTAGTTTGTACCAGGCAATAGTAAGTGTTTTCTACATACAGTATTTCTTATCCACGAAACAAACGTATGAGGCAGGCATTGCGCTGATTTTGCAGAGGAGGAGATGGACGCATAGGTGAAATAACTTTGCCAAGATCTCCCAGCTAGTAGGGGAAGAGGAAAACTTGGAACTCAGTTCTAATTCCCAGCGTACCCACACTTGCCACATTCTTCCGCCTTACCTTGGAGAGTAATATTTTGACAACACACAGCGAGGCATTTATTCATTCATTGACATGGAAAAGTAGGTTTAATTCATTTTGTAATCACTGAACCAGTTCAGAACAATTACACACACTCTAACTAAACTTGTAAGGGAAAAATGAAATGTCTTTAACAAATGCTTTCCACCTTTGAAATGCATAGGATACTGACAACAATCCGCTGTTACCTGCCTTTTATTTTTTATTTTTTTTTAATTTTTTTTAATGTTTATTTTTTTTTATTTTTGAGACAGAGAGAGACAGAGCTTGAACGGGGGAGGGTCAGAGAGAGAGGGAGACACAGAATCTGAGACAGGCTCCAGGCTCTGAGCAGTCAGCACAGAGCCCGACGCGGGGCTCGAACTCAAATACCGAGAGATCGTGACCTGAGCCGAAGTCGGACGCTTAACCAACTGAGCCACCCAGGCGCCCCACCTGCCTTTTAAATTGTGCCATTTTTCTGTCTGAAACATTTAAGGACAAACAAAAGTTTAAACCACATTTTGTTGGGAAAAAAAGGCAAGAACTTCATATATGTCCACTAACCCCTAAGGTAGTCAGAATTTTTCTTTCCAATTGATCTATTAGAGATTTTTTCAATCATTTTTTTCTCTTCTACCCTATGAAAATAAATTGGGCCATGTCCAGTAGTCAAGTGCTCTCCAGCACGCTTGTGCTCCTAGGTGCCCACGCAGGAGTAAACGGAATTCCCATGCATGGTACTCACAGAGATACTCTCTCATCGGGAGCCGGTTTAACGTCAAATGCGCTAAGCCAAGTCCTACCCTGTAGAATTGCCTATTTTTCACAACAGGAAAAACCTTTATTAACTAGTCAGATTATTTTACCACCCCCTGGAAATACTTCTGTAAAATTATCCTTCTTAGTGGTAACAAGAGCTGGAGCCATTTCCAATCCTCCAAAATGGTAGCCACAAAATTTGATTCAAAAATTACTACACAAAGTTCTCTTTTATGAAATAATGCAAACGAAAAATAATTAAAATTAAGCCATTGACAATTTCCCATCATAATCATTCACAGAAATATTCACAGTGAATATCTTCACTATATTTAAATTTGTAAGGTCCCCTTCTCTAGTTAGAATAGCTGAAGTGTTCCTAAATAAACATTAAACTTTCATTAAAGGAGTAAACCATTAAAAATCAAGTAACAGCCATACTCAGACATACTAAAAAATAACATCTATAAAAAAATATCAATTACCTAGTATTTTCTATTCTATTCAAATGAAAACCAGTATTTTTATCTTTTTATATTTTATTTTTTCAAAAAACACTTAATATGGTCAAGTAAATGATAATGGGAAGAGGAAATACATTAGTTGTAAAAAAAGTCTATTTGCCCTTCTCTGACATGAAATAATGGTGGAAACCTATGCCTTTATTTGTACATATTTAATTATATAATAGTCCAACTATGGCTAATATCAACATTGCACTATGAGTCCTGGCATCAGAAACCACCCCTCAGTTTTACAAACTGCCATGTGTGAGAACTGAACTATGCTAGGGACAGTGATGCATACAAAGATAAAACATCCTACCTGCCATCAGGGTGTATGTTAAACAGAACAATTCTTGGGGCGCCTGGGTGGCGCAGTCGGTTAAGCGTCCGACTTCAGCCAGGCCACGATCTCGCTGTCCGTGAGTTCGAGCCCCGCGTCAGGCTCTGGGCTGAGGGCTCGGAGCCTGGAGCCTGTTTCCGATTCTGTGTCTCCCTCTCTTTCTGCCCCTCCCCCGTTCATGCTCTGTCTCTCTCTGTCCCAAAAATAAATAAAAAACGTTTAAAAAAAAATTTAAACAGAACAATTCTTGAAGCATGTGCACCAAAAAATTATTAAGCATGTGAGAGGCACAAAGAAAAATGCCTTGGAAAAAAATGTAATGTTTGTTTCAGATGAATAAAATCAACAAAATCATAATGAAAGAGTTACTGTCTGAACCTCCGCCAGGAATTTGGATGGGGCTTCAAAGGGTGGTGCGGAGGGCAACATCAGCACGATACGAAAATAGGAAAGGAAAAGACAGGTTGGCTAAAGCTTCCAGTTACAAAAGGGACAGACTTGGGGAGACTGTGTGCAAACCTAAACATGGTAAGCTTACTCGATAGGCAAGAAAAATTTTGAAGGTTCTCATTTCTCTTTGAAATGTTTGAGCAAGAGGAACACACTCTGACTTGTCCTCAAAAAGGTCACTGCACAAAGGGTCAAAGTAAATAATTTGAAGACGAGACAGATTGTCAAGGAGTCTCTCGCAATTGAAGAAAACAAAAGGCTAAGGAAATTGAATTAAGGCAATGAGCAAACATATAATAATATAAGTCACTTCATCTCATATTTTGGTTTGCCAGGGTGTTAAATACACACAAGAATATCTTCCATCCTACAGCTATAGCCTCAAATGAAACATTAGCAATAAAAAGAAAAGCCCACTAAACAGCTCATTGAAGAAGCTATACACACGGTAAATAAGCATATGAAAAGATGCTCCATATCACGTTATTAGGAAAATTCAAAATAAAGCAATGAGATACTACTACACACCTATTAAAATGGTCAGAATCTGGAACACTGACAATACCCAATGCTGGCAAGGATGTGGAGAAACAGGAACTATCATTTACTGCTGGTGAGAACGCAAAATGGTATGGCCATTTTGGAAGACAGTTTAGCAGTTCCTTACAAAACTGAATATACTCTTACCATCTGATCCACCCATCCCGCTCCTTGGTATTAAAGTGAAGGACTCGAAAACATATCCACACAAAAACCTGCACACAGATATTTACAGCAGCTTCATTCATAATTGCCAAAACTTGGAAGCAACCAAGAGGTTCTTCAGTAGGTGAGTGGATAAATAAACTGTGCTACATCCAGACAACGTAATATTACTCAATGCTAAAAAGTAGAAATGAGCTGTAGAGCCATAGAAAGACATGAAGGAGGGGGGCACCTGGGTAGCTCAGTCGGTTTAGCATCCCACTTCGGCTCAGGTCATGATGTCACAGTTTTTGAGTTCAAGCCCGCATCAGGCTCTGTGCTGAGAGCTCAGAGCCTGGAGTCTGTTTCGGATTCTGTGTCTCCCTCTCTCTTTGCCCCTCCCCCACTCGTTATCTCTCTCTCTGTCTCTCTCTCTCTCAAAAATAAACATTAAAAAAAAAAACACATGAAGAAACATTAAATGTATATCCCTAACTGAAAGAAGCCAATCTGAAAAGGCTATCTATTGTATGATTCCAACTATATGACATTCTGGAAAAGGCAAAACTATGGAGACAGTAAAAAGATCAGTTGGGGAGCACCTGGGTGGCTCAGGTGGTTAAGCATCCGACTCTTGATCCCCCCTCAGGTCTTGATCTCAGGGTCATGAGTTCAAGCCCTGCACTAGGCTCCACATTGGGCTCTGCATGGAGCTCTATGTTGGGTGTGAAGTGTACTTAAAAAAAGAAAAAATCAGTTGCTGCCAGTGGTTATGTGGAAAGAGGGATAACTAGGCAAAGCACAGAAGATATCTAGGGCAATGATATGATATACTGTGTATGATATTATAATGGGAAATCTGTTGTTATGAATTTTTCCAAACCCATAGAACGTACAACACCAACAGTGAACCATATGTAAACTTTGGACTTTGGGTGATTATGATGTGGCAGTGTAGGCTCATGAATAGTAACAAATGTACCACTCTGGTAGAGGATGTTGATAATGGAAGAGGCTATGCATGTGTGGGGGTGAGGGGCATATGGGAAACATCCATACCTTCTGCTCAATTTTGCCGTGAATGTAAAAGTGCTCAAAGGGTGCCTGGGTAGCTCAGTCGGTTAAGCGACCTGACTCTTGATTTCGGTTCAGGTCATAGTCTCATGGTTTATGAAACTGAGCCCTGCATCAGGCTCTGTGCTGACAGCTCAGAGCTTGCTTGGGATTCTCTCTCTCCCTCTATCTCTCCCTCTCTCTGCCCCTCCCCCACTCGTGCTCACTCTCTCTCTCAAAATAAATAAACTAAAAAAAAAAAAATGTAAGTGCTCTGAAAACTCAGGTCTATTTTTAAAAAACACATTAACTAAATTCAGAAATTCAAAATAATGCATATAAAATTTAGGTGCACTGTAGAAAACCTAACAACTGTTCATAAATTTCATTTGGGATATTTATAAAGATTTTGTAACATTAATAATGTCTACAACAATGTTATACTCATTTTGAAACTGAATTAGAGGTACCTATTTTAAGCTATATATTTAATGTACTTAAATTCTCTAAAGCTAATGTTTAGAATTCATCTTATTACAGTAAAAATTGTTGACATTCAGCAAGAGCTTTAGAAAACCTAGGGCTATTCAATCTGCACACGGTTTTTATTTAGCTGTGGTGTTGTGTTGAAAATGTATGTACGTTGAGTTTTTCTTTCTATAGATAATTAATTTGTATCTATGGATTTCTTTCCTCATAAGGTTGTTGTGGGATGCCACTAATGTTGGGTAAGATTTAAAGCATAAATATTAAGGTCCTGTATGGTCTCAGAGGTAGAAGCCCATTATACTTTTATGAATTAACAGTTACACTATAAAATAACTATAGATTCATGTGAAACTCCTGGTTCAGTTTCCATGAGCACAAGTATTAGGGGAAAAATTGAAATGCTTTGCAGAGTAGCTTATAATTAATCTGAGTTTAAATTTGCTAGTGTTTTCCAAAACTCGAATAGGAATAATTCTGTCTCTCCCTCCCTGTATCCTTTCATAACAAGAATAAAAATTCCATGATAGCAATGGCAATTTATTGTTAACATAAAAATTACACAATACGTGTGCAGAAACTTTACTGAGACACTAAGGGACTTAAGTAAATATATACTGACCATATATCTGGATTGGAAGACTCAGAATTGAAAAGATACCAATTCTCTACACAATAATATGTGAATATAATACAATGCCACATAAAATCCTAAGGTACTTGTGGAACAGAGGGGCCTTGAAAAAAAATTCTGTTTGTTTAGAAGAATAAACCTGAAAATTGAATACCCAGAAATTTCTTGAGGAAGAATACAAAGGTGAAACTTACTCTACAATATTTTAAATATATTTCAAGTTACAAAAATGAAGTCTTGACCAAGAAGCCAGAATAGACATACAAATCATTGAAACAGAATTAAAAAGTGGTTAATAATGATAAAGGAAGACCTTCAAACCAGTGGGGAAATAGTAAATGTTGTCTGGTTAAAGAAGAAAATTTTACCCCTAATTCACACTTTCATTCAGGTTAAAATCCAAATAAATTAAAGATATAAGTATTAAAATGTAATTACACACAAAAAAGAAGGAAATTCAGGTGGATATTTGTGCAATCAGTAGGAGAAAGAACCTTCTAAATGTGACATAACAAGGAAAAAGTCGATAAATCTGACTGCATAAAGCTATTTAACACTGAACTGCAAAAATGCTGAAAATAAGATCAAATGACAAATTTAGAGGTAAACTATAACATATGAGGCCAACAAATTATCATAAATATGAGATACTAGTTTTCACATCTATTAGTCAGGGTCCTGGCAGAAAGCAGGACATGCTCAGGCAGAGCAGTTAGGAAGTTTAATATAAGGGGGCTTCTTACAGAAGTATAGATAGTGCTAAGGGAAACCAATCAGGGATGGTGAAGCACCCAGGGCTAGCAATAGCCCAGAAGGGAGCCATTGCCCACCCTAGGTCAGAGAGAGCAAGAGAGGAGCAGTTCTTGGCACACAAAATGAGTAGAGACCGCCAGACAGGAGCTGTGACGTTTGGTAGAAGGATACAGCCCATCCACCATCAACCTGGCAGAGAGGGAGCAAAACAACAAATGCCTTGACCACACCGTGCTCCCATCTGCCCATCTCCTGCCAATGGCTTTACTGGCTGACCCATGAGGGAGCCAGAGGGCAAGGAGCCCACTAATGCTCCAAAGAGCAGGATGGAAAAGGGTGGAGAGTAATTCTGGAGTTGCAAATGGAAAGCTTGTCTTTGGAAAATATTCTTAAATGATTAATCCTGGTGCTGTAGAAGGTAGGGAGAACTGGGATTCAAATACACGTTGTGGTTGTGTAAGTATTTATACTCTTCTGGAGGTCAAGTGGACAATATGAAATGTTTATATCCTATAACCCAGATATTCTACTTCAAAGGATCTATCCTTCAGAAATACTCAAAGAGCCAGCATGTGTGTGTGTGTGTATGTGGACACACACATCACTAGTCATCACAGCGTTGTTTATTATAATTAAAATTTTATAGTAACCGGGGCACCTGGGTGGCTCAGTCGGTTAAGCGTCCGACTTCAGCTCAGGTCACTATCTCGCGGTCCGTGAGTTCGGTCCGTGAGTTCGAGCCCCGCGTCGGGCTCTGGGCTGATGGCTCAGAGCCTGGAGCCTGTTTCAGATTCTGTGTCTCCCTCTCTCTGCCCCTCCCCCGTTCATGCTCTGTCTCTCTCTGTCTCAAAAATAAATAAACGTTAAAAAAAAATTAAAAATTTTATAGTAACCTTAAGATCTATCAAATGGCTATATGTTATTAAAATATATTATTGGATTAAAAATAGAATAGTATGCATAAATTAAAATTAGTCTTGTATTTGTTTTTGAAATTTTTTATTTCAGCTTTATTGAGGTATAAAGTATATTGACAAACAACTGGCTTATATTTCTTTTTTTAATGTGTATTTATTTATTTTGAGAGAGAGAGAGAAAGAGAGAGAGTACAAGCGGGGGAGGAGTAGAGAGAGCGAGAATCCCAAGCAGTCTCCACAGAGCCAGACGCAGGGCTCAGTCTCACAGCCATGAGTTCATGACCTAGCCAAAATCAAGAGTTGGACACTTAACCGACTGAGCCACCCAGACCTATATTTCTTAATAAGGAAATACGATCATAATAAACCATTAAGTGACAAAATTATATATACCAAGAGGAAAATGGTGAAATTATGTGTGATTTTCACTTATTATATTTATTTCTGGTTATATGTGTTTTCTAATTTTTCCAACAATGAACATGAACTATTACATACTAGCTGGGTTTTCAAAGAAAAGGAGAAATCCAAATGTAAAATTAACTCTAACATTAGATATTTTGGATTCTTTTCAATTTGGTTTCTTACTGGTTTCAAAAGCAAAATGTGTGTAATTTATTAACCAAAGGGAAAAAAAAACCCGAGATAGAGCAGTGCATTGGGGTAAGTGAAGGGCTCTGTAATAAAAAGCCTAGGGAATGGAGGGCTATAAATATTTATGAAAGAATTGTATTTGGTGAAGGAAGGAGATGTTTTTAATGATACAAAAAGGTATATTACAGAGTTGTTTCAGCCACAAAAGTGACAGGATCACCAGTCATCAAGCTCATCTTTTTCTCTAGCTTCTAAAACAGCATAAAGCCCATTATAAATTGCAGTCCTAATTTTACATTAATACCAAAATAAGACTAACAAAATTTAAGTGTCAAGCAACAAACTGAACATAGTATTATTTACACCTAATAGATAAACCAAAGGTTTTCTTTTAATCCCTCAATTTCAGTTAGATTAACTAGTTGTTCTTAGGTATTAGGGAAAGGCAATTTATTCACAATCAGAAAATTCATCTATGAAATAAAATTATGTCTCATTCTGAGAGGTGCATTAAAAAACATTTCTGGCTTCAAGTTAAAAATGACAGGTTGACCAAATACATTTCTCTCTGTTCCTCCTAAGACTTCACTAATGAGAGTGAAGGAATAATATATACATCTACCATTAAAAAAAGAGCAGGGGGAATCCACTGGCAGGCAGATTTCAAGAAAATGCTGAAAGATGCAAGGGAGGAGGTAGGGAAAAAGGCATAGCATAATGTGTGCATCAAGGCAGATATGGAAACAAGGACACAAAGTTACCTGACTTCTCTACGGAACCCCAGAGGGGCTTAGCATTGGAAAATAATCTACATCACAAAGAACAAGATGTTAGGCTGGAAACAGAATGATGAATTGAAAGGAAGTTTTGTAGCCTTCTCCCAAAATGACCTCCAATGACCCTTACCTCTTGATATTCATTTGTTTAGTCCCCTCTCCCATATTAAATTAAATAATGGATGGCTTTATAAGGCCAATAAAATATAGCAGACGTGACAAGGAATGATTGCGGAGGGTAAATCACAAGAGGCTTCACAGCTTCCACGTTGTTCTCTTGAACAGCTCGCTCTAGAGAAGCCAGCTGCCATGCTGGGAGGGCGCTCCTTGGAGAAGCCAGTGTTGAGATGCCAGCACTGGCACCAACTCTCCAGACACTTGAATAGACCCCTTGGAAGCAGATCTTCCAGTTCCAATCAAGCCTTCAGATGACTGTAGTCCCAATTTATGAGCAAACCAATCGCAAACCACCAGTCAGAACCACTGCCAACTTTCCGACCCCCAGGAACCTCCAGAAGTGAGAAATGATTATTGGTTTTTAAAGCCACCAAGTTTGGGGGAAATTTGTTATATAGCATAATAGCTGGAACAGTCAACATAGGGATGGATCAAGTACCACAACTTCACACAGAATGTTTCATGTGGGGATCAGCTTTCCCAGGCAGGGAGTCAGAAACTTCTCCCTTAGACAAGATAACCTCCACATTCTCATATTTGGGATACCTAAGAGTCCCAGTACTGGTCGGCTCCCTGCTTAACCACTCCACAGCCAAAGGTACCAATTAACAAGCCCCAACCTTGCAACAGAACTCCCAGTCAACTTTTAGCAGCTCATTTTAAAATATGAATCAAGAATCACCAGATATTAGTAAAAAGTCTTCCACATGAAAGAGAAAGGCCGGCGTGAACAAAGAGAGGTTCACTTTTCAAAAAGTGGGGGGAGGGGGGGTCATGGGAGGGTGGAGAGAGAGTGCTAGAAATAAAAGAGAACTACAAAAATCTCTACTTGGTAGCATTGGAGAAAATTAACAAAATATTGAAACTATTTTTTTTTAAACATAGGATGATTAGGGGCACCTGGGTGGCTCAGTCGGTTAAGGGTCTGCCTTCTACTCAGGTCACGATCTCACAGTTCGTGAGTTCCAGCCCCACGTAGGGCTCTGCGCTGACAGCTCAGGGCCTGGAGCCTGCTTTGGATTCTGTGTCTCCCTCTCTCTGCTCCTTTCCCGCTCATGTTCTGTCTCTCTCTGTCTCTCAGAAAATGAATAAACATTAAAAAAAGTAATAAATTAAAAAAATTTTAATGAATAAAAATGAATAAACATTAGGAAAAAAAATTTTTAACACAGGATGATATAAATAAGTAAAGTTCTTTGAAATTTAAATATGATTTCCAAAATTAAAAATTCAGTAGAAAAACTGGAAAATAGAATTGAAGAAATTCCCTGAAGAGTAGGATTTAAAGATGAAAAATATGAGAGAAAGAAATAGACCTAGAGGATCAGTCTGGGAGTCCATAAAGCATCAGATCAGTTGAACATCTAAGACTTTTTTTTTAATGGTTATGGATTTTTGACAGAGAGAGAGAGAGAGACAGCTGGGGAAGGACAGAGAGAGAGGGAGGGAGACAGAGGATCCGAAGAGGGCTCTGCACTGAGAGCAGAGAGCCCAACGTGGGGCTCAAACTCACAGGCTATGAGATCATGACCTGAGCCAAAGTCAGATACTCAACCAACTGAGCAACCCAAGCACCCCTAGTATTTGGTTTTTCGTAAAGAAAATGGATAAACGGGAAAATGTGTCAAAGAAATGAATCAAGGGGTGCCTGGGTGGCTCAGTCAGTTTAGTGTCCCACTTTGGCTCAGGTCATGATCTCGTGGTTCATGAGTTCAAGCCCTGCGTCAGGCTCTCTGATGTCACGTTGGAGCCTGTTTCAGATCCTCTGTCCCCCTCTCTCTCCATCCTCTTCCCCCCGCCTCTCAAAAATAAAGACATGGTAAAAGAAATTTTAAAACTCAAAAAAAAAAAATGAATCAAGAAATTTCTCTAGAAGTCAAACCAAAAGTGTAAAGGAAAAGAGAAAAAGGCCTATAACAAGACACATTATGAATGTAGAACACTCACTATAAATTAAAGATCCAAAAGAGGAAGGAAGGAAGGGAGGGAGGGAGGGAAGGGAGAAGGGAGGGAGAACACTAGATTGCATACAAAGCAGTAGCAATGGGGACTGAATTGAATTTTCTCAAGAGCGAGCAACGCTGGAGGGTAGAGACAGCAGTGTGGTGGTGATGAGCATGGACTCTGGAGTCAGTTTGAATTCTTTGCGTTTCCACCTACTAGCTGCCTGACCTCATGTTAACTACTTTTACCAGCCTCCAGGTCGGTGTCTGTGGCTGTAGGTAGTCAGATCCACAATCAACGAAACTGAAAAAGGATAGAGACTTCTGGGTTGGGTTGGACAATACAGTTAGTAAGAGAAAGTCCCAGCTTCGTGATAGGAAGCAACACTCGTGACAGCCACCAGGATGAAGAACTAGGTTCTCAATCTGTCAGCTGAGGTAGAGGGCTGACCTCAAGGAAAAGGAACCCAAAGCCCGTTCTGTGGGACAGTGACCAAGAGGGCTCAAAACACTGCAAGAGGATCTTCAGTCCCCTTCCCAAGAGAAAACTATCAGAGAAACCAGACAACACAGATGGGACAGGACCAGTTTGACAGACTGATTCCACGGGGTGAGAGTTAGATTCACACAGCTGATTCACCACCAAACCCAGACCCTGGGGCCCCGGACAAAGACTACATCTACACCTTGATTCCTGGAAAGAAAGGCAGGATCGTCACTTCCAACACAAGGTCAACTTATCCAAGAAGGGTCATAAATAAGCCTTGATATGTTCATTAAACTGTAATAAATGTCTCCACCTTCAACTATAAGAGCTCTGGGAACAGAGATTACATCTTGTTCCTCTTTCTCCCCAGTGCTGAGCTCTTGGTCAGCACTCAATAAATAAAGGAAGGAATGATGCATGATTCTAGATGAGAGGTGCTTTTTAGAGACCACTGAATCCAAAACTAAAGAATTAGGACAGATAACCAGACTCAGGACTCCTTCCTTACCCAACTGTAGCCTCTCCTTGGAAGCACTATTCCCCCTACCATTCTGGCATCTGCCCTCACATGTGTATACTCCCCCCTGCCGCTGCCCCACTCTGGTCATCTCCAGACCACACCCTCTGAAGCCAGCACTGTCCTAAAAGATGCCTGCCCCCTAGCAAGGGCATAAATGGCTAGTCATCCACTCTGATCCAGTTAATCAAGACGGCTAAGGCTGCCCAAAGTTCCCCTAGCTCTTTTCCTCAGGCATGAGGATCTGTTCTACTTGAGGAGAACCTCCCAAAATTCCAACTTTCTTGATTTTTTCCCTGGCTGTCTGTCCTCTCAGGCGTTCTTGTCTTTTCTTCCACTTTTGGGGACACGGTCCAAGCTCACCGCCAAGTAACTGTGGGAACTTGCTCAGTAACATACAGACAAGGAAACGTAGTCTCAGAGAATGAGTAATTTACCCCTGGTCAGGGAGTTAATAGGTGTTGAAGATAAGATTAAAATACTGCTATTTCAGACTCAACAGTTTGTGCACTCCACCAAACCTTCGAAACTCTCTAATCTTCCACAAGCAGGCTCCCTGATCTCAGCAGCCCCACCTTCATATCCAGGACTGTACCCCTGACCTCCACTTGCCCTTTCCCTCCTGAGGGAGGAAACATTCTGTCAGAATCTTCATGCCTTGTAAATCCTAGACTATACTTTGTTGCGCAAAGGTCACATCCAAACACAGGTCTTAGAAACACTTGAGTTTTTGCATTTATCCTGAAAATATGGCCTCTAGCTTCAAAGGGAAAAAAAAAAACACCGTAAATTTGGAACAAATCCAGGGGGCAAACCTGTCTGAAATGGGGAGAAGTGATGTAATGACCTACTACTCTCGAGGAAATGAGGCTTTGCTGTGGCCATGTTCATATACCAACTGAAGCCGGACATACCAATCACGCCTGGAAGAAGACCCTAATTTAATGAATACTTAAGAATTATTTGAATTGGCAAATTAGGACATCAATCCAAGCAGCTATGAGACCCAGCTTACAGAGTCATTTCACTTTGTCTAGGTATACACAATTACTGAAGTTCTTTAAGTGGTTTCTTCTTCAAAGTGAGTAAATATCTCTTCCTGTACTCTTACTTCCAGTATTCTTTACTTAGCAACATACTTTTTTTCTTGATAAAGAGAAACCATAGTCAAAATACTTTCTGAATAATCACAAATTTTAAACTGGTAATGCCAGGATTAAAGAAATTTTAATGCAATACCTAAACTATCTGTGAATTTTAAAAATAAAGCTAACATAAAATAAAATAAAATTTTAAAATAATAATAGTAAAGTTAACACCTTGATTTATAAGTGGTACTTCTCACCACCATGGGGCATTAACAGCCATAAATTTGCTAAAATTTAAAAATGCCCCAAAATATTACTGTTCATTTAATTCCATTCTTCTCAATTAGTATGTGATTTAGAATTTAAACCGATTTTGATCAGCTTTTCTTTTTTTTTAATATTTGTTTATTTTGGGGAGAGTGCAAGTGGGGGAGGGGCAGAGAGAGGGAGACAGAGGACCTGAAGCAGGCTCTGCGATGACAGGTTGACAGCACAGAGCCCGAAGTGGGGCTCAAACTCACGAACCGCGAGATCATGACCTGAGCCAAAGTCAGACGCTCAACTGACTGAAACATCTAGGCACCCCGTGATCATCTTTTCTCAAGAAGCTGGGTTTTTTCCTGTATTTTATTTTCTAAAGTGGTTATTCTTGATATTATGTGCATTACGATATCTTAATGATCCTTTGATTTTATCAGCTGTCTTTTCTAAAAGTGTTCAATACCATAGCCAAGAATCGTAAAATTTATAGCCCAAGTGGGAGCACTTCTGAGATCAAAAGGGGACACTATTAATAAACTAACCAGGCATAAACTAACTCTGTCCTAGGCAAACCAAGAAGTATGGTCAGCCCAGCCCTGTGATTCCCATCCTGAGAATGTATCTTGAGTAAACGTTTTCAAAGGATAAAGCTAAATACACAAAGGTAAAGCTAAATATATGAAGATGCTATAGAATATAGATGAGTGAAAAATGAGAAGCAACCTAATATGGGGAAAATTAAGCTAAGGTATGAGAACGTTAGCTTACTCATTTACAGATATGATTAATTGAATTTTATATACTCATTAAAACTAATCACCAAGAAGATGGTGAAATAGCATAAAATGGCATGAAATAAAAATACTTATGATGTAATTTTGTAAAAAAAGAACACAACTTCAAATCATCACTGGACTCAGGACTATGTAAAATTATAGGCAGATATGTACATAGACATAGACATGGCCAGCTATATAATTTGGGGGACCTTTATGAGTACAGGACTCTCCCCCACTGCAAAGGGAACACACCCATGAAGTCTGGGGACAGACTAAGCTAGAAAAAAAGTAAGTGAAAACAAGTGACTTGCTTGTTAGGTTCATAGGATCATTTGTCTGTTTCACTTTCATTATTGCTATGGTAATATCTTCTTTTTCATACATTAAATAAAAATTTTTAAAAATGGTAGCACATCTTTAGGTCAACATGTAGTGAAATAAACTTTGTTTTGGCAATATGAGCATTTTCTGACACCCTGAAAGCAGACATAGTCTAGGGCTCTCGTTCCTAATTCTGCCTGAGTACCCGCATTTCCTTGTCACTTTGTATGTTCCAAATGTCCACTCTTCACTTAGAGATACTGACACAGCAGGTCTGAAACAAAGCAATTAAAACCTGGTTATATAGCGTTCTGGGCTGGCTTTTCCAACAGAAGGATGTCAAGTGTTGGTTTTGGCCTTTGAGATCTCATTCTCTTTCAAAAATAACAAATTTTTCATAACTTAATCGTGATTACAAGTCTTGTGGGGAAAGGGTTTTGTGGCTTATTGGTTTGTGGTTTTGACTTTTATGTTCTGTTTTTTGTTTCTTTTGCCCATTTTTTATTCACTAAACCTAGGTATTCTCACCTATAGATAAGCTTTCAAAATAACAAATATTCAAGCTATTTAATTCTTTGGTAAAATAATATTACATTTGCAAGAAGACCAAGAAGAAATGTCAGATACAGAGAAATCTGTTTAGAGAATTGTTGAGATTTTTCTCTATATGGGTCTTCCAGAAAAGATCTGGCATGGCTTTATATGGGGCTGATTATGGCAAACCACAAATCTTATGAATAAGAACAGTGTTCCAGACAACAGGTAATCAACCAAAGATACATGGAAGAAATCTTTATCCAGGTAAATGGTGCATGCAATTCTTAGCACAGGCATTATCTCCTGGCAACGTCTGTCATGGATAGTGGCAGAGTCAGAATTGGGGCAAGGTAGGGGAGGTGCCTAGGGTACAAAATTTAAGGTGGCAATCACTCTCAAGTGCCAACCGCGCTCTTGTACAACTCTGAGAGCAGGCGCTTCCTTAAATTCTGCGCCTTAGGTACCTGCTTGCAAAACTCTGGGCACAAGGGTAGAGACTTATACCACGTGTGTTGTGTGTCTGTCTTCTTGACTCTAGAACCTAATAACAATTTTTCCCTCTATAGAGTTTTAATTTTTTTTAACGTTTACTTATTTATTTTTTTGAGAGATAGAGACAGAGTACGAGCAGGGGAGGGGCAGAGAGAGGGACAGTCATAGCATCTGAAGTAGGTTTCAGGCTCTGAGGTGTCAGCACAGAGCCTGACAGGGGCTAGCTAGAAAGCCACAACGATGAGATCATGACCTGAGGGGAAGTCGGTGGCTTAACTGATTGAGCCACCCAGGCGCCCCACCCTCAGTAGAGTTTTAGAGAAAACTCTCAATCATCAGTAAGTAACTATTTGAACTGGACGTTATCTTCAGAAAAATCTGGCTTTCGAGTATCTATTAATGATATGTCAGTTTATGCCTAATTAAATCTTTCGAGGACATACACAGAATCTCTGTGCCATTTACTCTGTACCATTAAGACTTAAAATGACCTGTAGACAAAACGTGACCCAGTACTTCCCCCATTCTAGAGAAGGTAAGAATCAGTGACCCTCTGTAGACAAGCTAGCTTTACCTTAGCATGCTGATTTTCATCCATCTGGGAGGTAAAACAGAATGAGGAAAACAAATAGTCCTCACAGAGAGGAAAGACAGATGGGGCAATCATTGTTCGCTCTGGCTACTCACATCTCAGCTCCAGGCACTGTTGTTTTCAACCTACAGCCCACCGAGTTAGGTATTTTGTCTCTTGCTGTTCAGCATTTGTGGAGCAAACTGTGCCACAGCACCATCCGCATCACCTGAAATCTTGTTGGAAACGCAGAATCCCAGGTCCCACCCCAGACTTGCTACATCACTATGTGCATTTTAACAAGATCCTCAGGTGGTTTGTAGATGCCTTAACATTGGAGAGGTATGCTCTCTTCCAGCCCATCCTGTCCCCAACAGAGTTTGCAGTATTTCTATCACACTCAAAGGGACCACGCACATCAGAGTGAGCCTAGACTTCCCTTGGCTGCAAGCAGCTGCAATCTCCAACCCCTGACGTGTTTGCCCAACCCCTACAATGGGTTCCTACCACAGTTACTTAATTAGCAGACGGAGGCTGGCACTCTGTGTTGATTCACATTGTCAGTCCTCTGTGCCCCAGAGGACTTGAGAAATTTGGGGGAGAAATGTTTGCTTGTCACAATGATTGGGTGTGCTATTGATATTTAGTGGGCAGGAGTCGGGGATGCTAACTGTCCAGCAATCCATAGATAGTTCTGTATACAAAGAGTGGTCCCACATGCCACAAAAATTTCAACTAGCCCACTGGGCAGTCCTGTAGGTGAAAAAAGTATCTATCACTATCTGGCCTAGAACTGAACTCTGTTTCACACATAAATACAAAACATTTGTGCAGGAAAGCAACCACTGTGCAAATCAAGGGAAAGGTTGAATTTGTTTTGATCACAATTTTACCAAAACTCATCCATGAATTTCCTGAAGAATCACATTAATAATGGCAACACTTCTCCTGGCAATTCAATCGTGAATTCAACACACCTCTGTCAGACTACATTTGTAGCTTTCCCTTGTTCAGTGAAACAGTCTGATTTCTTCATTATGTCTTCTAGGTCCAAAATGTGTTCCATGTGCCAACAGCATTTACATCACCAGGAAGCTTGTAAGAAATACAGAATCTCAGGGCCCACCCAACACCTGATGAACCAGAATCTGCTCTTTAACAAGACCCCAGGAGATTTGTACGCACAGTCAAGTTTGGGAAGTGCTGTTCTAGTGGATTTGGGGAAGCACAGTTCCAATGCTTATTTATTCAAATAAATATTATTAATTACTTTTTTCTTTTCTATTTTGTAATTAAGGCATACAGATTTTTTTAAATTATGTTTATACAAAAAACTGAAATAGGCCCATAAACACAGCGAACAAACAGGTGGTTGCCAACAGGGACCTAGGTGGGGGGATGGACAAAATGCATGAAGGGGAGTGGGAGATTCAGGCCTCCAGTCATGGAATGAATAATTCATGGGGATGAAAAGTACAGCATAGGGAATATAGTCAATGGCATTATAATAACATTGTATGATGACAAATGGTAGCTACACTTGTGGTGAGCAAAGTAGAATGTATAGACTTGTCCTATCACTACGTGTGCACCTGAAACTAAGGTAACATCGTGTGTCGACTCTGCTCCAAAAAAATAATGTGTGTAGTCTATTTTATGTTAAGTGAGTGGGCATAACAAAATGTTTGTTTCAGTTAGAGGAAATTGAGTGTGTCAAGATTGAGAGCCACTTAGTTGGGACCTGACCATCTGCCCAGCAATTGATTATCAACTGTCTTTAACCCACAACCACTATCTGAAGACTTGAAGCCACCCATATTATGGTATCACCATTGGCTGAAATGCCACCCACTAACCAGATGGATCCCTTTGGATACCCACATCAACCCAAATCAAAGCCAAATCCCAGGGTTCTTTGGCATAGAAACTGTCTTTTCCCTAGCTGGCCATCTTCTTTCTCTTGACGGTCTGTTGACAAGTTAGCCCCACCCTGCTACAAAATTTTCCCAGACCAATTAAGTTTTTCAAATCCTAGGATGTTCTGCCCGTAATCCCACCACAGTTATGAAGAAGGTACAGATATGATCTAGTGGCATTCAAACTTGAGGATTCTATATGAAATTTCCTGAGGTCCCAGAATGTTCCAATTCACATCCAACTGAATTTTCAAAATACGTTTCCAAAGCAAAAGTAGATGATTTGACAAGAGTGAGAGAGGTTAGTGCTCACACTTGTATAATATGTTATCTTTCCTTGTTATGGCACAAACAGGAAATTGTTCAATTATAAAAGCTAAATGATGGGATCTTAGTTTGAATTATGCTACTATAAAGAGAATTAGGAACTGAATCATCCAAGTTTCAGTTTCACAAATTATCTAGGAAATCTAATCATTTTCAAATATAGATTTCTCCCACTGTCCAAAAGTAGAACATTCCTGTAAAATCTTTCATAAGCCAAAATGACATAAAGCAAAGAGTATCTTCTGCTTTGTGAAAGTTAGTGTCAGTTCACTTTACTTTTAGGAAAGACCTACATTAGTAGCTGTTTTCTCTAACTGAAAAAAATCCAAAGAAGATGTTTGCTTTAGAAAAAAATAAAAGTAAAAAAAAAAAAAAATCTGTTACCATACTAATGTAAGTCTCTTGTAAAAGTTAAGTGGAATAACACAAACTTCTGGAAAGCAGGGGATACCTATTTAGTAATATTTTACACTGTGTGAATGAAAAATGACTGAATTATCACTTGGGCAAAACTTATATTTTTTATTTATATTTTTAATGTTTATGTATTTTTGAGAGAGACACAGAAACAGAGTGCAAGAGGGTGAGGGGCAAAGAGAGGGAGACACAGAATCCAAAGCAGGCTCCAGGCTCTGAGCTGTCAGCACAGAGCCTGACATGGGGCTCAAACCCACAAACCATGAGATCATGACCTGAGCCAGTTGGATGCTTAACTGACTGAGCCACCCAGGCGCCCCACTTGGGCAAAACTTTTTGAGGCTTATGCATCAATATATTTGTAATACAACTTTTTGATGCAGTTCCCAGCAATAAAAACAGAAGTATCCAATTTACCAGTAATATTCCTGGGTAGGGGCTCAGTATAAATAGTTTATACAGATCACATTATGCAAATTTTTCTTCATTATGTACCTGAAATAAATTTTTCCTTGGCATCCTAACCCGAATCATTATCTCTAATCTTGTAGCTTAGTTAATAGCATGATTTGTTCCATAGCATAGCCAGTAGACCCTTATTTAAGATACTTCAGATACGAAGCAGAAAAAAGCACTTGAAAAAGTCAGAAAACCAGTGCTTAGCTATTGTTTTGCCAGTTATCAGCACTGTGATTTCAGGCAATACATCAAACTGCAAATCGCAGTCTCCACATCTACAAAAGAAGACAGTGCATCAAATGGTCTATAACTTTCTTTCCAGCTTTAACGTGTTGTGATTATACCCCAAGAACAAACGTGCATATGTATTCTTTAAAGTGTACAGCAATTTTATAACCTTTCTGAATTTGCCCTTGATATTAGGTCACTTGGTGATCTTTCAAAGGATTATAACTGCCAATTCGTGGTTATACAAGTCCATGGAAGGAAGCATTGTCATTCTTGATACAAAAATCAGGTGTAATTCACCTCCGAAAGTAGTATGTTAACTCTTGACTACAACTAGCCAGGATTTCTAACTAAATGGAATTCAGAAAGACAGACCAAAACAAGATGAGTCACCAACTCCAGGGCAAAGGAGGGATGCAGACATCAGGGCATCAAAAATGTTAAGAGACAAAGGGGTGGGGGATGAGGCAGCTCACACTTACGCGATTAACTTAATTCTAGTGGCTTAAATTTGATCCGTTTGAAAGACTGATTTGTACGGGTCATAATCCAACTTTGGAATAGAAGCTTTCTCCTATTTTTGCTACAATATAAAACAGATTGTAGGTGTTTACTAAACAGTCCTTGCAACTTGGCAAAATCTGCCAAAACGTAAAATGTATATGACCTTTGATTCAACAGCTCTATTTCTTCAACTCTATTCAATGGAAATATTGGCACACAGAGACAGAGAGATGTGTCCAAGGGTGTTCACTGCAGGATGGCTTGTCCTGGAGAAAAATGGGAGACAGCCTAAATAAATGACCCACGGCAAGGCAGCGGTCATGTCCACTGCATGCTCATTTTATCTTGAAGTAATTTCAGACTTCAAGGAAAGTTGCAAAAACAGCACAGTGAATTCTCCAAATGTCAACATTTTATCACAGTTCCTTAATCCTCTCTCCTTCCCTCCTCTCTCTTCTCTCTCTCTCTCCTTCCACACACACACACACACACACACACACACACACACACGCACACACCTTTGTTATTTACAACAAAATTTAAAAACTGTTTTTCTCTTGGGCCCAAGACTAGGCAGTCCATTTACTTGTCAAATATCTTGAGTCCCCTTTAATCTGGAATAGTCCCTTGGTCTTCCTTTGTCTTTCATGACTTTGACATTTCTAAAGAGTACAAGCCAGTTATTTTGTAGAATGCCCCGCAATTTGAGTATGGCTGATAATTCCTCATGATTAGATTATGTGGAAATTTTCATTTTAATAAATATATTTATAATGACATGGTAGACCTCAGAATATTCTGCTAATGGAAAAGGGGCCATGTTGTCATGGTCACAGTAGGAAACAGATGGCCCATTCAAAGGATTTAACTAAAATTATTTTAATGAAGGGGCTCCTTTCAGAGGTGTGGACAAGGTTAAAGGAACAAGAAAGGGTAAAGGGAAGCAACATGAGATGGTAATACACCCTGGGATTAGCAGGAATGGGAGGCTTTACCAGCCTTGAGCTGAAGGAGCAAGAGAGCTAAGGAAGTACTTCAGCCACAGAGGAACATGGATCAGGAGACAGGGTCAAGGTTTTAAATATCCCAGTTTCCTTCCTTACCACTCTCCAGCCAACTACTAGTGTCTCTTTTAACCAGAACCAACCAAAAGCAAGAGGACCAGGGAGCCAAAGTAATGCAATCCAGGGGTGTCTAGGTGGCTCAGTCGGTTGAGAGTCCGACTTTGGCTCAGGTCATGATCTCGCAGCTCATGAGTTCAAGCCCTACCTCAGGCTCAGTGCTGATAGCTCATAGCCTGGAGCCTGCTTCAGATTCTGTGTCCCCCTCTATTTTTGCCCCTTCCCTGCTCATTCTCTGTCTCTCTATCTCTCAAAAATAAATAAAAATTTTTAAAAAGTTTTAAAAAGTAATGCAATCCATAGAAGTCAGCTTTCCAGGGCAACAGCAGGACAGATAAAGGTAAAGAACAGTTCTTGGGCAGAGGGACAAATAGAGAACAACCAGAACAAGGAGCAAGTTCTTAGTGTCTAAGGATATGAAACAAGATGTCAACTTGGATTTTTCTCATGGTACAAAATTTCACCTAAGGGTCAGGGCTGAAAATAGAAGGCATTAAGCATTTCATGTTTTATGTGCACAAAGCAGTCAAAACTGGGGTCACCCTCCTTCCCATAGACCTTGCAGAAAGAAGCAAACATGTAGAACATGTCCCAGCACCACATGACCCTCCTCCAGTCTATATAAAAAGAGAAATGAGAGGGGAGGGGGTCACCAGCCTCAGAATAGCAATTCACGGGAAGAGTCTATTCCTTCAGCTCCCCTCGGGAGCTCCTCCCCCTCTTGTCCCCTCCCCCAGGACAAGATAGACTATTTCTAGTGAGGCTCCAACAAAATTGTTTGTAAAGATTGGGTGACTGCAAGAAGAGATTGGCATGCAATCCTTATCTGCATGCCTGGTAGGCCAGCAAATCTAATAATTTGTTCCATGCTCCCCGCATAGGAGAAGAGAATTGGAGAGAGATGGCAAGTGGCCAGCAGCAGGGGGTCCCAGGTAGAGAGAAAGTCAGAACTGCCCCCATTCCCATCAAGTGCTCGATTTCTGACAGAGATAGAAGAAGGGATCCTACACGTATCTGGAAGCCTTAGAGATAGTGCTGGCAAGCAGTTGAGACTGAAAGAAGTCTTCATTGAACCGCCAGGGTTGGGTATTGCATGGGGACAGAGGTGCAGCCCATTAAAGAATGGATGCCATCCTTGGCTGGAAGAAGTGTCTAAATATGACAAAGGGCTACTGATGCCCACCACTGCTGAATGGAAGCAAGCCTCTCTTGCAAGGGCCATATTGATACTTCTACTGCCTTCTTTTAGCTCATAAAGGCTAAAAGGCTGCAAGCAAGCTCCCCACCCCCTCTCTCCCGTAGAGCCAGCAGCTGGAGCCACACACAGATCTGGCCGTCACTGGGGTTGGGAGAAGGAGACGCTCTCTGAATTGCGTTTAAGACTGAAGTTTTTAAAAATATATAATCACAAATACTGAAATGAAATCATTCTAATAACTGAAAGTAACAGGAAAGTTATGCAAAGGGACTGAAATTTCATTAAGGAACCTGTATACCACCCAACCAGAAAGGGAAGTTTAAAATATCACTGTTGGGGGAAGGTCATTTTTTAAAAATTCAGTCATTTCAGAAAATTTCGTATGTATGTTCCAGTGAATTGTGCCCCTCTACAATTACCTTCATATTTTCAAAGCCATATACATGTGTGCAAAGAAAAAAGTTTGTTGGGGGCGCCTGGGTGACCCAGTCGGTTGAGCACCCAACTCTTGATATCAGCTCAGGTTGCGGTCTCACGGTTGTGAGATCAAGTCCCACATCAGACTCTGTGCTGAGCGTGGAGCCTGCTAGGAATTCTCTCTCCCTCTCTCTCTCTCTCTCTCTCTCTCTCTCCCCCACCCCCCCAACCCCTTCCTGCCCCTCTCCCCCAGTCATGTGCACTCTTGCTCTCTAAAATTTAAAAATGAAAAGTTTATTGGCCCACATATCAAATTGTTAATAGTAATTACCTATGTGAAAGAAAGTGAGATTTTGGAAAGTGCCAGGATTGAAGATAAATCATCTGCCTTCTTTGGTGTTTGAAACCTAAACTCAGCATGTATTGTGTATTAGGTGTGGAATTATTACAAGGGGGGAAAGTTTTCTTGCATATGCTCTAGGAGGCACTGTCAACTTCTCAAGTGTTAGTAATGGATCGTGAGGCTCACAGAGGATGATACATGCAAAGTCTTGGTCATAAGACCCGGCACAGGAGATGCTCACTTCATTCCCTCTCCTTCACCCTCCCACCGCACCTCTGCCATTAGGAATTTACACCAAGCATGAGAGCCCAATCACCATTTTCTGTTTAAAAGGAAAACGCTATACATATTGCAAATGCAATTACTAGCTCATTCTTCATCTTCTTTTTAAAAACCAGCACTAAATATGATCTTTACCAATGAACTTAGCTCTTTTCTTCAGGGTGTTCGATAGCTTTATACTTAATTCTTCTCAGGTTCCTTTTTCAGTCCTCAAAAATGTGTTTTCCACTTACCATGAGCACAGGAATGTTCAACTTCTGCTTAGTTCTGTGGGACCTATATCCAGATCAACGTCTCCTGCAGAGCACCTCTAACGTGCCTCTCAGAAAAGCACACATGCAATCCTGAAAGTGAGAATGAGCCAGAAAGCCTCAGCAACTTCTCCCTGTATTATTCTCTCCCATTACCTCATCGGCTTCCACCTGCTCCCGTTCCTGGCTCACATCCGGATCTCACCTCTAGTACTTGCCCTGCTGAGCTGGCGATGCCACAAATAACTCCCAGCTTCCCATCGTTGGTTCAGTCTACACACACTTACAAGGGCTTACTATGTATTAGGGCTATATTTGGGGTCGAATAAAATACAGCCCCATTGGCCACACACCAAAGCCACAACCTTCCCTTTGTCTACCAGTCCCAGGTCAGCCAAGTCCTCTATGCTGAGCTTAGCATGAGTATCATCTCTGTGGTTCTTTATAATTTCAAAAGTGATTACCATGATGATGTGTGCTGTTTATACTTCAATGTGCTTGGCAAAAAAAAAAAATCTAAGCTACAGTTCTGCCGGTGATAACCTACCTCTCTGGGTCATAAAATGTTAACAGAGTAACCTTAATTTTATGAGCAGTGAAAGTCGTTAACAGTCATTTTTAAAAGACATTAATTTAACATAACAAAACCAGACTGGACAAGACTATGGTATGGGTTTAAGTCCACTTTGCAGGTGAACTTCTCCAGCATAGACAAAGATTCTCATGCGTTGTGAATGTGACACAGACTTTACCTTTCTATTACTGTACTGCCTGTAACTCTAACCTCCCTGGAAGACTGCAAAACAGGTTAGGGATGTTAGTTTGAAATTCCTGATTTACGGGGATTGTCCCAGTGCTCTGCTTATTTGTGCTTAAATGAAGTTCATATTAATTTAACAATCCAGATATGAGCACATCCTTAACTTTTCATTAATTCCTCTCTTATCAAAATAAAGCTTTTGGTAGCATTGGTTCTGCATTTAGTTTCTTGTATTTGAGAAGAAAAGAAACAAAATTTCAAAGAAAACAGAATTTAGTGGCTAGAAGATAAGGGAAATTTAAAAAGTCATGGCATGTGAAACTTACCTCAATCTGGCTTTTGGGATCAACTCAAATACTGTGTTTGCTGGGAGAATATTATAGGGCATCTTTAGAATCATGTTGTAATAAATTCAATATTCAAATTCAGTATTTCAAAATCTTGGATAGTATGTTTTCTGGATTTTTTTAAATAATAAATAGATCACCCAAAATAAAAGAAATATAATCTGCTATCACGTGGGCTTACAACTAGAACCAAAAAGCTTCTATTTAGATAGGGTGTTATGGCAAGTGAATCTGATTTGTTTTAAAACCACGGCTCCTTTGGAATCTTTAAAACCTGTTCCCTCCATTCCCTGCTCTGCGTGAAACTCCTTATCCCCGCTTCCTCCCTCCCTCTCGAATCACATTCCTTTTAAGTATGAACTCACTCAACTGTTATCCCTCGAGCAACTTCACACCAAACTATTCTTTAACAATATTTCAATCCAGCCAGAACCAAATTTCAAGAGAAGGAATGTGACTTCAAGCCAGAACCTCGTCTTTTTATAGAACAGAGTAGAATCCACAGCTATTTGACTTGTACTGTACATAGCGTGTAGCCAATGTCATGTGCATGAGAGCTTATTAAGACAATTTGATGATGAAATACCCTCCCTGGGCAAGAAAGCCACAAGGAAATTCCAGAGAAAGGAGCAGGGCCAAATCCTGCAACAAATTTAATTTAGCCTGCCAAATCATAACATGTAATTGATAATAGCGAGCAAAAAAAAAAAAAAAAAAAAAAAAAGACAGAAGTTAATCCTTAGGCACTGCACTTACGATATTCAATTATAGCATGGAAAATACATATAATAAAATAGACCAGAAGATTAATGCTTATAAATCTGTTAGCCTTTTCAACACCTATTGCACTTAACCTAATACACCTGGTAAGGTAGCAAATAGAGGCCCTTATTCATTATAGTTTAAATTAAAAACATAACGTCCTGCAAAATTATGCGTTAACAAAGACAGGTGGCCATTTTAATATTCACAGAGTTAATATACAAGCTACTGCTTCTTTTGACCCTCAAGAAAAGATACCTTGGTTTGGAACAATCACTTATTGACTGCATCCCTAATTAATAACTTCTAAGAAATTACAGGAAACAAGAGAAGTCCCAAAAGAACAAAAGAAGATGGGAGCCTGCCAGATATGGTTCTAAACTTTCCAGTGCGGTAGGAGTTGGATTCCACAAACTCTAGACAAGTACTGTCCAATGGAAATAGTATAGCCACATTTCAAAATACTAAAAGAACCAGGTGAAATTCATTTTAATAGTACATTTTATTTAACTCAGTATATCAAAACTATTATCATCTCTTCATGTAATAAACATAAAAAAAACTATTAATGCATTATTTTAAGTATCTTCTGTGTGTTTTCAAAATCTAATGTGTATTTTACATTTATACTACATTGTAATTAGGACAGGCCATATTTCAAGTGCTCTATAGCCCACGTGTGGCTCTCGGCTAATATCGGGCTGTGCAGCTACTGACCTATAAGCCACTGACCCCAGCACAATCTGGAACCTGATTGTACCTTGGCAAAGCCTGAGGCAAAAGCTTATGTACTATGACTCTATTAAAGGAGCAATCCCATGAAGTGGAAAAGAGGCCAGGGCAGAGAAGGAAGGCCACTGAGTTGGCCACTGTGTGGAAACAAGGGCAATTGTTCCACCTCCCACCATCATCTTCGGAGACGCGTAAGCTAGTACGGCTCAGCAGAAGGCAGGATTTATCAACTCACTTCCCTCTCACTTTGACCAAAACTTGCTTCACAGGACATTAACTCCCCCACACTTTCAGGTCGCATATAACACGATCCCAGTTCAACATCTCACACCTCCGGGGCTTTGGGGAAAGCCCAGAGCGGCAAGCAAATACCACACAGCAGGGACAGGAAGCAGGGCACTGTTCAGTTGTGCCCACGTGAAGCTAGTTGCCATAGCAGCTGGGGAAAACAAGGGGCCAAGGACCCCAGGGACAGGAGTGTAGTGAGGATGTGAGGTGGTGGGTAAGAAATGTCTGACACAACTGAAAAACTAATGTAGAAATGACTAAGAGTCACCACTGGTGCACCCAGACTGAGTCACATCAAACTACATTCAGGCTATGGTTTGTTTAAGACACCAGATCATGTTATGACTTGTCTGGATCTTTATATTGGCCATCTAATTTTCAAGTCTAGTGTGCCTTTAATTCCTTCCTACTAACCAAACTCTGCCCTGGGTACTCCCCAAAGTTAAGTTCTATAACGAAGGAATTTAAAGGCCAGCAGCCTAATAACCTATGTCCTAGGAGCCTTACCCTGACTCTTCTCTGCTCCTAGGTACCAGTTCTCACGACTGGACTCCTGCACTGTTACTTAATGCCTATCCCTTTCCCCTATTTTCTTCCTCCTTCCCAAGGTGCTGGAAATCAGCTTCTGCCAGCTTCCATCTGCCTGAGGCTGGGCCTGTTCTACCTGTCTCCTTCCCTTCACTGCTTCATATTTCTTAAATCTCTGTTTCCCAGAGCACTGATCTGCCTAGAAGCCAGATGACCTGCCTTACTAGATCTTCCTGGAAGACCCCCCGGTGTGTCCCTATCACCCTCATCTCTACAAAGGCCCTTCCCTCAGCATTGCTGGACTTCCCACGGCACCTGCAGCTTGATCTATCCACCACCTCCACCCTCCCCACCCTGTACCCCTCTACTATTCATTCTACCTTAAAAGGACATCTGTTCTCCAGAGTGCAAAGATCAGTCCTTTGGCCTTTCCCAGCTAGGGCTTTCTCATGGGGCTTCTGCTCACCATCCTGCAATTTGCATACCCCTTCCCCTGGACACACACAACCCTGTGCCAGGGTTCATGGCTTGGTGAGCAGAATCCCCCTTGTGCAAGTTACCACTTGCCCAACTTCACATTTGGCTTCACTTTTGCTGCCTGAAGCACATTTCCCCCAAACGCTTTCGAAAACTTTCTGCTTCTCGTCTCTTCTTAAACATTCTCCCTCAGAGAGGCTCTCTCTCTCTCGCCATACATTCCAAAGTAGGCCCTTGTTTCCATCTCACGTTACCCCCAAAGCACTTGTCATAATTTATATATTATATATCCATTTCTTACTTTTCCTCCTCTTCAGACTATAAGCTCCATTGAAGCTGAAATTACTAATGTGTTATCCGGCCCCCTTCATAGAGCCAAAATAAGTATTTGTTGAATGAAAGAATAAATGAATGATCTATTTATCTAGCAAGCAAGCTCCTTATGTTAAAAATCAAGGGAATGGCGCAGATCAGGGATCGGGATCACAAAGGAGTCAGACAGGTAACATAATACATGAACCATTGGTTAACAGCACTAAAAAGTGGCACGGTTTGGGGCACACTACAAAAATTCCCTACTTCCCAAAGACATGCAAATTCAAATCTCAAACACACCCTACTGGCACAACAGAACTCACCCTGGACTAAGTGTTTCACCAGCATTGCTGGGCTTCTTTCCAGCTCCCACAGCATGACGGCCAGTTTGTAGACCAAGAATTCAGGACCTGACGGGTACAGTGCTCTCTTTAATCTCTTATAATAAATAACCTGGTTGGCAAATTAACCTGGAATTTTACTCCCAGGACTTTGCATACAGTCTTCCCCCAATTCCTTTCACATCTATCTTCTCCACCTGCACTTTGCTGATTCCCATTCGTCCTTCCTCAAGAGGCTTGTGTGACCATGCCCGCCCCTCCCCGTCCTGTGTGATCCCATGATGCCCTGCACTCCTATTCACCTGTTTGACTTCCCCACCAGACTTCAATTAAGGGAAAGGTCTGAGACTAGTGCCCTGCTGTGTCTTTGATGCCAGGCACGGTGCTTGGCATAAATCAGAATTGAAAACATTTACCAAATAAATGATGACTCTGCCATAGGGATTCCTAGCTGGTTGAACCACACGCCCGTAGAAAGCTAAAGAATGGATCCAGATACGGATGCAGGCTCCATCCTATTCAATATCTTTTATGAATAACTGCCCCAAACAAGCTCTGCTCTGACATGCGAAGCATACAAAGCTGGGAAGGAGAGTCCGCGTATTGGGAAATGGCCAAAGGAGAGGAGACAAGAGATGGTGGTTGTAGTGAGCGTGGGTTGAAGCCTCGATTTTGTAAACCAACTTTAAATATTTTCATGAGGCCTGGTGTGCTGGATTTGTGGAAGAGTGTGGGGGAGGAGGTGTGGTTCAAGGTAGGAATGGGCATCTGTTTATTGGATTCACGTGGTGGTGGTTTTACAAGCCCGAGGCTGGAGCGGTTCCAGCTGTTTCGCTTTTGCTTTGCCAGAGAGCCTATAAGAGCCATTTTAAAAGTAGCATTGCTGACAGGATTCTATAAATTAATCTGTGTGTACTTTTCTCACCCAAGGTCTCGATTTATAACACCCTCAGTTAGAATACAGCCTCCTCTCTTTCCTCATCATATGCATATAAATACAACTTGTTCGTGCTCCTCTTTAAACGTACTATTTACTTATTCTTGAATTTGATACCAGAATTGCTAAATGTCTGCTGCAGTTTAGGAGAGTGGAGTTGATATAAACGGGGTCAAGGAACTCACTTACTTTTGGTGTTGGCCAAACTTCTAATGCAGTTTCTAAAATCTACCCACTGGGACCCTTCAAGGCACTGTCATTCCCTAGCGTATTGTCTAATGAATGCCTCCCTCCAGGAATCAAACCTGTTAGTAACTAGCAAAATCCACCATTAATGCTTGCTCTAGGAAATTATGAAATTTGCGATGCTGTATGAGTATAGCCTTATTTAATTCTCACAGCAGCCTGCTGAGATAGGGGTACTTGTAGCAGGCCATGTAGGCACCCCACATATCCGCTACACCCCCGTCGTCAATTCTCCAGAGAAGGGAGGAGACTGGAAATGGAGTTTACAATCGATCATTCCTACATGATGAAGGGTCTGTAAAAATCCCTCAAGTACTGGGTTTAGAAAGCTTCTTGGCTGGTGAACACATCTACCTGCTGGAAAGGTTGACACACTCCAACTCCACAGAGACCAAAGCTCCTGTACTCAGAATCCTTCCGGGCCTCACCCTGTGTATCTCTTCATCTGGCTGTTCATCAGTGTCCTTTATCGTATCCTTCATGTGTAAGTGTAAGTAAGTGTTTCCCTGAATTCTGTGAGCTGTTGTGGCAAATGACCAACTCCAGGGAGGGGGCTGTGGGAACCTCTTTTGTAACCACATCACACAGAGGTTGTGGGTAACCCGGGAACTTTTCGCTTGCTATTGGTATTTGAAGTTGTGGGCAGTCTTGTGGGAGGAGCCCTTGATCTATGGGGTCTGCACTAACTCTGGCATGTCAGAATTAAATTGAATTAAACTGTGGACATCCATCTGATGTCACACGGAATTGCTTGGTGTGTGTGTGGGGGGGGGGGGAGACCCACATATTCAGTGTCATGTGTATTTTGTGTGTGTGAATAAAGGAAGACTCACAAGAGTTTTTCCTATACACACCTAGTGATTTTCACCTACTAAATTCACACACTTGTTTAATCTTCTCTTTGAGTGTGGGCTAAATTCATTGACTCACTTCTATCACATAGAACACAGCAGAAGTGATGAGATATCACCTCCAAGATAATGTTAGAAAAGGCTATGGCTTCCATTATGGAGGCTTGTCTCACTTGCTCTCTCATTCTCTCCTGGATCTTGCCATGTGTCACAGACTGAAGTGTGTCTCTGCCGAAGTCCATATGTTAAAGACCTGCCCCCCAGTGTGACGGTATTTGGAGATGGGGTCTCTAGAGAAGTAATTAAGGCCAAATGATAATATAAGGGCTGGTGTCCTTATAAGAAGAGGAAGAGACATCATATATCTCTCTCTCTCCGCACATGCACAGAATAAAATAAGGACACAGTGAGAAGGCACCGTCTAAAACCCATAAAGACAGTTTTCAGCAGAAGCTAAAACTGCCAACATCTTAACTTTGGACTTCTAGTCTCCGTAACTGTGAGAAAATAAATGTCTGGCATTTAAGCCACCCAGTGTGTGGTGTTTTGTTATGGCAGCTTGAGTGGACTAATACACCATGTCATGAGGTAGTCCTGTGGACAGTCTCATTTGGCAAGGAACTAAACCTTTCGAACCACCACATGAGTGAATTTGGAAGCAGATTTCGTCAAAGCTTCAAATAAGACCACAGTTCTAGCTGACAGTTTGACTGTCACCTAGAGCCAAAAGCACACAGCTAAGCTGCACCCAGATTCCTGACACACAGAGACTGTTTGTTGTCATAAGCTACTAAGATCTGGTGGTAATTTGTTATGCAACAATAGATAACTAATACATGGAAGTAACAAACAGTGTCAAGAGATTAGGTAGATAAAGTGGCTAACCAGAGAGTCAGCCCCAAGTGCATTGCCAAAAAAAGGTGTCAGAGCAGGGAATTGGGAATTCCAGTGTGCAGTCAAATCAAATAAAATAGAGATAAGGAGGCAAAAGCAAGAAACAGACAACTAGCCAGGCAAATGAGAAGCCATCTTTGTAAATTCTTACAAAATTCTTTGTAAAGAAAGAGGGGTCCCAGGCTGGGGTTGGATTTGTCCATGCTTCACACTGAAAGGTTTACTTCCAATATCCATAACAAATAGGTAAGATGGTGTCTTCGTTTGGGTCACCCCAGAAGCACACTTTGAGATGAGGATTCAATTAAAAGTAGTTGATTTGGAGGTGATCCAAGAACAACACCACTAGTGGAGAAGGGAGGTGTCGTAGTCTGTTCAGTCAATGCCATAGTCTGTTCAGGCTGCTACAACAAATCACCATGACCTGGGTGGCTTATAAACAACAAACATATATTCTCCATAGTCCTGGAGGCTAGTCCAAGATGAAGGCACAGGCAACTTTGGTCTGGTGAGGGCCTCCTTTCTGGTTCCTAGATGGTGCCTTCTAGCTATCACTCACATGGCAGAAGGGGCTAGTAAGCCCTATGTGTTGTCTTTTACAAGTGCACCAATCCCATTCACATGGACTCCAGCTTCATGATCTAAGCACCTTCCAAAGGCCCTACCTCCTAATACCATTACATTGGGAATTGGCTTTTAACATATGAATTTGGGGGTAGGAGGGAAGGTGCACACAAACATTTGGCAAATAGCAGCCAATAACGAATATGTTAGCATGTGAGTTGTCACTGTGGGCAAGTGAACTTTAATGCCACAGGGGAACTGTGGGAGACAGGGTGGAGCATGCATCTCAGAGTTATCCCTCCCAGGAACATACCCACCAACTTCTGTCGGATATCGGTTGAAGGAGGGGGAGGCCATGAATTCCCAGTACCTGTTGTGTATAAAGACATACACATGCTAGTCATGAGAAGTTAGCTTGTGTGTGTGGATGTATAAGTGTCAAGAGGATAAGAATGAGACACTGAGAGCCTCTGCTGCATATAAACCCCCTGAAGGAATCTAAAATTGCTTAGGCAGCAACTACATACAGTCTATCTAAATGAAATTGTTGAAATTTATTATCATGAAAACATGTTGAAATGAAGATGGCCATTATGCTTTTTGAGAGATTTGAAAAATAGCATTTAAATTCAGATGAACTCAGTCTTGCTCTTGTATTAAATCTTGATCTGAGTCAGAGACCTTTAAAACGTTACTGGCTTTTCTGAGCCTTAGTTTTCTCACCTGTAAAATAGACACAGTAATTTCTACTATAGTTGGTAGTTATGAGATAATTCACTGAGGTTTTTTTTTTTTTAAGTTTAAACCTGCAATGATAATTTAGTGATGGCAACTGTGCCTCAGCAAGGATTGCTTAAACGAAATTAGTAATACCACATAAAGTCAGTATTTGTGTATGCTATAGACTGACTGTCCCCTCCCCACGCCCCACGCCCCGCCTCAAGCTCATATGTTAAGTCCTAACATCCAGTGAGATGGTATTAGGAGGTGAGGCCTCTGGGAGTTGACTGGGTCGTAAAGGTGGAGCCCTTCAAAAAAAAAAAAAACAAAAGACCTCAGAGAGTTCTCTTGTCCCTTTCGCCATGTGAGGACACGATGAGAAAACAATTGTTTATGAACCAGGAAACAGGTCTTCACGGGACACCAAATCTGCTGGCACCTTGACCTTGGACTTCCAAGCATCCAGAACCGTGAGAAATAAGTTCCCATTGTTTCTAAGCCACGAGGTCTATGGCAGTCTGTTGTAGTAGCCCAAATGGACTAACACGGTGTCCTTAGGATAAAAAGGTCAATAATGCCTATCAGTATTGAAATACTTAGTCTATGAGACATTGTACAGGCAAGTATTTCTTACTACTTTCTTTCACATTCCAATGTTAAAGTAACACTAAAAACCTAATGTTGTTTTCAGGCATAGCCAATAAAAATGTGTTATTTCCTCAAACCTGCTTTTTCTATAAAGCTTTCTTTATTAAAGAAATCAACAATATAGAAAAGAAATAAACAATCAAAATGGTGAGGGTGCCTGGGTTGCTCAGTCGGTTAAGCATCTGACTTTTGATTTCGGCTCAGGTCATGATCTCATAATCTCATGATTGTGAACTTGAGGCCCATCTTTTGGCTCTGCACAGACAGTGCTGAGCCTGCTTGGGATTCTCTCTCTCTCTCTCTCTCTCTCCCTCTCTCTCTCTCTCTGTCCCTCCCCACTCATTCTCTCTCTCTCCTTTGTCTGTCTCTCTCTCTCTCAAAAATAAAGAAAGAGAGAGCATGCGACAGAGACGTTTGCTTCTGGAAAAATCAGAGCTGGAGAAAAAATTTAAATTCATGAAAAATTGCCAACAATCAAAGCAGGGCTAATTGGCCAAAAATAAATAAACTAACTCCAAATATGTGAGAAATGAACAGAAACACAGAACATTCCTGTAAGTATCCCAGGGTTCATAAAAATAGCTGAAAACCTCTAAAAGTCTCTGTTAAACAGACACAAATATTTAAGGTCACACTAAAATTGGCAACACTGGGGTGCTGGGTGGCTCAGTTGGTTAGGCATCCAACTCTTGATTTCGGCTCAGGTCGTGATCTCACACTTTGTGAGATCAAGGCTCGTGTCCAGCTCTGCACTGACAGTGTGAACCTGCTTGAGATTCTCTGTCCCCCTCTCTCCCTGCCCCTCCCTTGCACTCTCTCTCTCTCTCTCTTTAAATTTATTCATTTAAATAAAAAAGTAAGTAAATAAATAAATAAGTCAAATTGGCAATGCTATCACCATAATGCACAAAATTACCAATATGTGACAAACTTCTATGATTGGAAATATTTTTATTTGACCAATTTTTGTTTCAGTCAATTGCCTTATAACCTCTACTATAACCCAACACAAGGTAGATATTTGAGAAATTTTAGCTGCCCTGTATTTATCGTTATGCCTTCGGCATTTAAAAAAAATTTTTTTAATGTTTATTTTGCAGGGGGGGAGGGGCAGAGAGAGAGGGAGACACAGAATCTGAAGCAGGATCCAGGCTCTGAGCTGTCAGCACAGAGCACGAGGGAGGGCCCAAACCCACAAACCACGAGATCACGACCTGAGTCGAAGTCAGAGGCTTAACCAACTAAGCCACCCAGGCTCCCCTGCCTTCGGCATTATTAAAGGAAGAAAATGCTAACAAAGATTTCTGAGACCCACCTTCAAGCCCAAACCATCTCCAAAAAGGCCCTAAAAAACCCAGTTATGGGAAATGGAACAGGAGGTTGTTTGTGAAGTGCTTTGGGGGTTTTTTATGCAAGAAAAGAGTAAGAAAGATGTAGACATTGGAGGAAGCTGACCAATGCATCAAACTGGACAGTGGTCTAAATAGTCTAGGTTGCACCTCCCAAAGTAATAAGGTGTAGGAGGTCCAGAAGCAGTGCTTGGAATAGGCTGACAAAATGGAATGGCTCAGAAGCTACATCTGTGAATGCTAAGTATCTAGTGGGGCATTCTTTTTACTAAACCAGACAAAAGCCAGAGACGAATCCTTACTGTGGTCAGAAAAAGCCGTCCAAAGCCCACCAGAAGCCTCTGATCTCTAACACATGTATAACCCCGCAACGGAAAAGGATGACTCAACAGTCCAAAACAACTCAGTGAAACTATGTCTTTAGGAAGATTCCTTGTACATGGACTTTGTATTCACCAGACTTTATTGATTTTTCCCAAAGATCTTATCACTAAGAACAATATACATTGACCAGGGAACGTAAACATTCTGGTTTTAATGGCATAGATACCCAAAAATATGCATTGCGACTCACATTCCAGTTTACTACCCACCTACTGCTGAATTGAAAGTCACTGGGAATCCACACGTAAAAGTATAAGACACAAATCACTATGCTTTAGTGTCCTCTTCCATGGCTCCAACCCAGGCTTAGCCTGAAACAACTTGCCAGCCTCACATTCCTACAAACATACTCTATGCTTGGATGTCAATGGTTACCACCAAACTCTCTGAATCCATTAATCAAATTCTGTTCACATGGTTAAAGGCAATTCTGTTTGGGGAGTTGCTAAGCAGCTTTGTCTCTTTCCTGGAGATCCATGATTAGTTGTTAAATGTCTTAGTCTTGTTGGCTCCACCGTTGCTGGGGAGGTGAGCTGCCCGTTGTTAGGCAGTGGGGCAATCAACAGCTTTACCTCTGACAACAGCTGTGCCACCTTTATCTGGGGAAGCCATTGCCACCGAGCCATTGAGAGATAGTGCCGGGGGGGCGGGGGGGGGGGGGGGACTGTTAATTTGGCTCAGTGTCTCTCTTGGCCAGAATGATTTTATTTGGAAATCTATTTGACCAAGGTTTAGAGAAGGTCTCTGCCTTCATAAAGAATGAACAACGGCCTTATATCAGGGGCTCCAGGCCAACAGGTTAGAACTTGCAGAGGAGCACTAAGGGCTTGCCCAGTCTTCAGGCAGACAGATTCAACTCTTGGATGATTCAGACGGTGTTTACCCGATGGCATCCGCTGCCTAGCAAAGTCAGCAGGACCCTGTGTGCCGAGTGGCTAGTTGTGTTTGTTTTGCTGGGGACGAGGAAAAGATTCTAGTCAAGATGTATGACCGGTGACCAAAATATTCATATGGTCTTGGTCCTGACTGCCTCGGCGTGAACGAATAATCAAGAATATAAAAAACATAGCCCAAGCCCTCGGGACCAGATCTTACTTTCAAACAGCGTCCACCCACCACACCAAATCTGCTAGCACACAACACCATCCTGTATGCGTAAAGCCAAATTAACAGGGTGTCTGACTGGACACTTCTCCTCAATACACACCCCAGGGCTTGGGAACGGGACGGATGCTTTTAAGCCCAGATCCACCCCCTTACAATCCCCGAAACATTGAGCAAGTCACAAATCCCTCTGAGCTCCAGTTTTCTTGTCTATAAAATTGAGAGGATAAGATTAACTTACTAGGTAGTTAGTGAGTCCGTAATACATACCAGCCATTCTTTTAGGTACTAGCCATACAGAAGTGAAACAGAAAATAAACAAAAAGTTCAGCCGTTATGAAGCTTAGATTTTTCTACTCCTCACAACTGTTCAGAGGAGTAGAAAAAAGAAGAAAACAATTATAATGATATCAGCACATAGTAAGTGCTTAATGATAGGTCCTCCCACTAACCCCCTCCCTCAGTTTTGTTTCACAATGATAAGTGCTATAGAGATGGAAGGAGAAAACATAATGTGTCACTTCTTTTTCTTTTTTTTCCCCCAAATATGATTTTATTTTATTTTTTTTCAATATATGAAATTTATTGTCAAACTGGTTTCCATACAACACCCAGTGCTCATCCCAAAAGGTGCCCTCCTCAATACCCATCACCCACCCTGCTCTCCCTCCCATCCTGCCCTCCCTCCCACCCCCCATCAACCCTCAGTTTGTTCTCAGTTTTTAAGAGTCTCTTATGCTTTGGCTCTCTCCCACTCTAACCTCTTTTTTTTTTTTTTCCTTCCCCTCCCCCATGGGTTTCTGTTAAGTTTCTCAGGATATAGTGTGTCATTTCTGAACTGTGTTTGGAAATTAAAAATACAGGGGCACCTGGATGGTTCAGTCGATTAAGCGTCCGACTTGGGCTCAGGTCATGATCTCATGGTTTGTGGGTTCCAGCCCCGCTTTGGGCTCTGTGCTGACAGCTCAGAGCCTGGAGCCTGCTTTGCATTCTGAGTCTCTCTCTCTCTCTCTCTGCCCCTCCCCTCTTGTGCTCTGTCTCTCTCTCTGTTTAAATAAACATTTAAAAAAATTAAAAATACAAACCTCACCTAGGCCAATATTTTTTCAAACTTGAAATTACAAATGAGTTGTAAAATCAATTCAGTGAGTTAAGGCAAGCACTTTTTCTAAACCAAAAAAAATGGAAAGGAATGGAATGGAAATGTAATAAGAATAAGTATTGATTCCTGAAGTTTTTGAGTGTGTGTGTGTGTGTGTGTGTGTGTGTGTGTGTACTGGCTCAGGATGTAAAATGCATTTCTGACTATAGGTCAAAGGTTTTCAAAAAATTTTTAAAAGCTACTTATCTATATATAATTTTAAAAAAAAAGGAAAGAAATTTTCTTTTGGCTTTTGTCACTTAACTACTTAACTCCTTACCTGGTATTTACGATGATGACTTCTATAACACTGTACATCAAGACAAATTAGTTTTTTTTAGAAAATGAAAGACTATGCTCTAAAATGGAAAACATTTTGAAAGTCATTTTCTATAGTCCCATATACTTTACTTATTTCCTGGAATGTCCATCCCAGAAGTGGAACAGATGGAACAGGGACAGACAAGGGGTGTATTTGCTCCCTCTAAGCACATTTTCCAAAAGTAACACTTTCTCAATAATGTCTAAATTACTATGTTTACATGATGATGCTTAAAACTATCATGAAAAACATTAAAGGGAGATGTAAAAACAAGATTGCATGGCAGGGAAAGAAAGTAGACAAATACCATCTTTCTCCTCTCCAATCAATGGGCCAAGTCTTGCCCAACCCCTCAGACACAGCGAAGTGTCATAACCCCTGCCTACAGAGATACTGACTCTGATTTTCAAACCTTGTCATGTTGCTACCCTAGCTTAGAATAACCCAATCTGCATAAAGGATAATGGTTCTAATTTATTACCACATTTTTCCCGTTAGTTTTTTTCTCGTACCACCTTCCCACTTTATTGGGAACTAACCTAAGTTCATTCAGTCGTGAACAACTAGTAGGCTTTTTTTGTAAATATCAATTGCCTCAAAAAAGCAGATATTGTTAATCATTTTTGTGTCTTCTCAGAGTAACATTTTAAATGTATAATATAAAAACCATAGGGATTAAAAAGAAAGCAAAATATATTGGGAGATGGTTGTTGAAGTATTTTTAAGTACCTGTGATGTAAAGATACACAGAATTCTCTATTAATACATTAAAAATGGGCCTACTAGTGGGTGTCTTATCATTATAATTTCGGGGTAATGATGAAATGAAATGACATGTTGAGGTATCTGCAATATTTGTAATAATGTCATGAATAATGTGTCATGAAAACAAATGTGATTTCCGTTAGGGCCAAAGGAAGTTAGTAACACCAGGATGTGTTGCAGACATTCTTAACGGAATGAAATTCTAATTTCAGTTAGAGCAAGAGAGAATAAAAATGTAATACATTTTCATATCCAACACCATGAACATCTTGAGTTCTACCTATGCGAAGTGTCCACAGACTGCAGGTTCAAAGCTCCTTGTTAGAGGTGAAAGGTAGTTCCAGATCTCTCTATAACCTTGCTACAAAATAACAAAGAAGGCAAATGCCTGATGGAATCCTGCCACTTAATTAGCAGGCAATCCCAAGACGATCATGTATCCTGTTCTTTAAACTTGATGAAATCCCAGATTTCATCTTTTTAGAAAGTCTGACAGCACCTTGCAGGAAAGGCTTCTCAAGCCAAATGTGCCAAAATTCAAACACCAGGACTCAACTAACCCTCAAGTAAAGTCAGATAACCAAGAATCTTTCTTTTTTTTTTTTTTTTTTTTTAGCATTTATTTATTTTTGAGACAGAGAGAGACAGAGCATGAACGGGGGAGGGTCAGAGAGAGAGGGAGACACAGAATCCGAAACAGGCTCCAGGCTCTGAGCAGTCAGCACAGAGCCCGACGCGGGGCTCGAACCCACGGACAGTGAGATCGTGACCTGAGCCGAAGTTGGACGCTTAACCGACTGAGCCACCCAGGCGCCCCAACCAAGAATCTTTCTAATTAGTGACTGAATATAAGACTGCCTAAACACACACACATACACACAAGACTTCCTAGGAATCATACTCAAGGCACTTTTCAGGGCTGCTGCATACAGTTGTGTTGGTTGAGCACTGTGTAATCCTTTAACCAAATGCAGTGACCATGCCATTTCTAAGGAAACAGATGCTAGGCTCTCTCATTCTTATGCCTGTTTCAAGAAGCAATGCTCAAACTATTTAATATTTTAAAAAGTACATATTACCCAATCAGAATAGATGCTGATTAAAAACAACCAGTATAGGCATAACAATATGTCCTAGATGAATTTTAGCCTTGCCCTGTTCATGCAAGGGTAGGGAGTATCTTCTATACAACCCCTACATCTTGACCACTAAGGTCACCAAAGAAAGTCCATTTCTAACCTGTAATATACTCATTAACAAAGCCTGTTGTATTGATCAGAAATCAACATAAGTAAAATACTCACTTAGTGTAGCCAACTCTGGAGCATGACCTCTTGATTAAATACTGGCTAACCACTTCTAGAGGGTGTAATCCAGGAACTATCTCTGTGTATGGATAAAAATGAACCCAAATGTGTGTGTGTGTGTGTGTGTGTGTGTGTGTGTGTGTGTGTATCAGACTGAATTTTTTCCCAAATAATGCTGAGTTTTCTCCCAAAGAATTATAGACCAAATACCCAATTATCACTATCTAGGTAAAAACAACTGATTAGTTTATTAACTTGCCAAATTATTTTGGAAACAAAAAAGATCTCTTACACGTACCACTGAAAGGAAATTTTTCAAACTTTGTCTTTGAGCTGAGGTGCTTCAGTTATCTTCCATTAAATGATATTTTGCAAGCTTTGGTAAATCTCCAAAGTGTCATGAAGTTTGAAGGAAACTAAATCCAGTAGAGAGATTCTGTCATCTCCATTATGAAGCATGAAGGGATATAGTTAAACAAGCCTGTCTAAAGACTAAAAAGGATCAGAGATCAGAACATGGAAAGCTCATGATGAAAACAGAGCTCTAGAAGAGGATGAAGTTGTTGCTTTTTGAAAGCAGTAAGTTGGAACTGTGTGTGAGAGAAGACATTAGTACAGGACGATTGAAGAAGCATTGGGGAAGACTGAAAAGGAAGGCATTTGAGATAGAGAGAAGGGAGATTTCTACCTTCCTCCTTTAATATCGAAGCAATCTCAAGTGTTCAGACAGCAGTGCACATTCTCCTAGGCTACACCTAATGGAATATAGGCATAAAAAAAAATCAAATCCAGGATCATGTGAAGAAAATTAGGAAGCTAAATACTTTGCTAACCCAGGAGTCAAAAAATTGCCTGAAAAAAATTCAGTCTAAAGGCTATAAAGACAAAATGGCAGCTATAAAAAGGAGAGCTGTAAACTAAACCAGTTCTTATGCAAAAATAATTTTAAGAATATTTCTAATAGCAGATACACTGAATCATGACCAAAGCAAAGCTAACTAGAGTACACAGGACTCAACAGGTCATGATTATACTAGAAATACCATTCTCTTTTCTTCTGGGACAAAGCTAGACAACATTTCCCATCATCCTTGATAGTATTGTAGGCCATGAGACTTAAATCCGACCAGTCAAGCGAGCGATAAACCTCGCTTCAGGTCTGACCCACACAAGCCATTCATGTACACCTCCACACTTTCTCTGGGTTCCTGTAAAACTACATGGAATAAAAGCAGTGTGCAAAAAATGTGGCTACCTATCAGTAGGGTAATTATAAGCAAACTTTGTTTGGCTTCTTTCCAAAATTTGTACAATAACCAAACATCTTAAAATATTTTTGTTTTATGATAGAGTACATTAATAAACAAATGTATATGTATTAGCTTTTTTAAAGTAAACTATTTCTGGGACACCTGGGTGGTTCAGTCAGTTAAGCAACTGGCTCAGGTCATGATCTCACAGTTCGTGGGTTCAAGCCCCACATCAGGCTCTGCACTGACAGCTCAGAGCCTGGAGCCTGTTTGAGATTATGTGTTTCCCTCTTACTCTCTCTGCCTCACTCCCACTTGTGCTCGCTCTCTCTCTCTCTCTCTCTCTCTCTCTCAAAAATAAATAAATAAACACTTTTAAAAATGTTTAAAAGTAAACTATCCCCACTTTCTGCAATTACTGCAGATGATATGGATTCTGGTGTGCTTATTCACTAACATCCAGGAATAATGTCAGCATCTAACAAATGTAGTTTGAAAGAACAAACAGTTTCCGGTGTCCTTAGCATTTTGCTTATTTGTCAATGCTCCTCTTAAAATGTGACAATCTCAGCTAAACAAAAAACTTGACATAAAAACAAAATACTTCACACATCCTCCTCACGGTGCAAAGTACCCTGTGACTGTTATGTTCCTTACTATACATCCAGGCCTATGTTTTTACAAACATGGCTCAAGATTACATTTGAGAAGTTTCGGTTTTTTTACTAGAAGGAACATCACACTGTTGGCTCATATTGATCTTATCATCAACTAAAATTCTTAAGTCTTTTTCACATAATTTGCCGTCAAGCTTGATTTCCCTCATCTTGCACTTGCAGAATTGATTTTTTTTACCCCCAAATGCTGAACTTTAAATTGATCCTTGTTGAGTTTTATCTTATTTGTTTTGGTTCATTATTGGAGTCTACTGAGATGTCCTTAATCCCTGATTCTGCAATCTTGTGTATTATCTCTCTCTGTATATGTCCTCTAATAACATTATTAACTTCCCAGTCTCTAAAATTGGGGCTAAGACTATTCAATGGATAAGAAACAGAAGGGCAATTTTGCTGAATGCCATTAGAAATCTCATCCAGGCATCAACACTCTTAGGATGTTCAAGCATTATAGAATGTTAAATTTGAAAGGAATCCTCAAACTCATTCAGTACAACTTCTAAGACTTGTCCCATCCCCCACAGCTACTGGTTATTCAACACTTTCATGATTCCATCTTTACAGATAGATGTGCTCATCATTTCCTTCCTACCTCTATTTTACTTTCTTAGAGAAAAGTTTTTCCTTAGAGAACCTACTCTACTTCATCTCTGTAGGAAGTAATCCTAGTTACTGACATTTGATTTTGTCCCCTTCACCTTGGCTGATTGGAATAAGAGGGGGCAACTAACAAAGCAAGAACACATCTAGAAAATAGCATTCATCTATTTATTCAACAAATACTTAATGAGCACCTGTTATATACCAAGAACTGTTCTAGGCCTTGCAACATATCAATGATCAAAATAGACTAAGATTTCTGCCCTTATGGAACTTGCATTATATCAAAGGAGAAAAATATAGATAATAAATAAAATATATAAATAAATGACATATTTTATAGAAGATAAATCCTATGGGAAAAAAGGTAAAGTAGAATGGGATAAAGAGTATTGGGAGTGAGAAGTGCAATTTTAAGTATATTTATTAAGTCCTTTTTGAGAAGGCGACATTTGAGCAGAGACTTGGAGCAGGTGAGCCATGCAAATTTCTACGAAAGGGGCATTTGAGCAGGGGACACAACCCATGCGAAACACTAAGACAAAGGGTAAATGGCATGTTCAAGGAACAAGAAAATCAATGTGGCTGCAGCAGAGTAAATGATTTGGGGAAAAACTAAGAAGTGAGATCAGAGATGTAAGTGAGTCGTCATAAGGACTTTCATTCATATGTTGAATGAAAGGAAAAACTATGACATGGTTTTAAACAGAAGAGTGACGTGATACGATTTACACTTTAAAAGGATTACTTTGGCTGCTATATTTAGAAGGAATAAGTAAGATCTGTCAGAATGTTGTTGTGGTAATCTTAGTGAGAGATGATAACTTGGACCAGGGTGGTAGTAGTGAGGAACGGTAGTGGGAGATCTGGTCAGATTCCACTTTTATTTTGAAGGTGAAATCCACAGTATTTTCTGATGAATTGCCTGTGATTATGAAAAGGAGGAAAGAGTCATGCCAAGGTTTTTGGCCAGAGACACAGCATACTTGGAGTTACTGCCATCAACTCTGTTGGGAAAGGCAGGAGATGGACAAGGTTTGGAATGGGAAAGGAAGATCAGAAAGTCTGTTTTGGACAGATTAGAAACATGAGTTTGGAGTTTGAGTAGAGGTCCAGGCTACAGACATATTGGAAGTTGTTGGCATACAAATAGTTTTTGAAGTTATGAGACTCAATGAGCTTAAAAAGGATGACAGTTAATAAAAGGACTTAGGGGCACATGGGTGGCTCAGTCGGTTGAGCCTCTGTCTCTGGATTTTGGCCCAGGTCATGATCTCAAGGTTTATGTATTCGAGCCCCAAGTCTGGCTCTGGTCTGACAGAGTGGAGCCTGCTTGGGATTCTCTCTCTCTCCCTCTCTGTCTGCCCCAACTGTGCTCATGATCTCTCTCTCAAAATAAATAAATAAACTTTTTAAAAAATCAAAGGATTTAGCCCTGGAGCACTCTGACATTAAAAAGTTAGGGAGACAGAGAAAGACTCAGGGAAAGGTATTAAAACAGAGCTATAGCTAAGGTAGAAAAAAACAAATAAGCCAAGGTAATGTAGAAGCTTGGAAGCCAAATGAACAAAACACTAGAAAGAGCATTCAACTGGGTCAAATGATACTACTGACCAAGTAGTATCTCAAGTAAAATGAGAACTGAGGTTTGACCATTCGATGCAGCCATGTGGAAGTCATTGCTTATATTGACAAGAGTGGTTAAAATGATATCATGAGGCCAGAAAACAGACTAGAGTGGTTTGATGGAACATAAGAAGAACTGGAGACAGTAAGCTCAAAAAATATTACAGAAACTTTGCTCCAAAGGGGAACAAAGAAGTGGGGCATAGAGTGTCGGTGGATGTGTTATCGAGAAGAGGGTTTTGCGTTACCTGAGTGGCTGAGTTGGTTAAGTGTCTCACTCTTGATTTCAGCTCAGATCATGATCTCACGGTTGGTGAGATCGAGAACCACGTCAGGCTCTGCACTGACAGTATGGAGCCTGCTTGGGAGTCTCTCTCTTCTTCTCTCTATGACCTTCCCCCACTCACTCTCCGTCTCTCAAAATAAATAAATATACATTTCAGGAGCTCCTTTTTCATCCTTGGTGACAATGGGTAAGGAGGTTTGGAAAGGCAAGGTTAGCACCAGTGAGTGAGCCTCTTCTTGATTCTGAAAGGTGGGAATAGAAGCTTTAGGGGAGGTGTGGTCTTAGTCCCACTGCACAGATTCATTCTTGACCCATAAAAATGTGAGTATTCCATTTTTACCTGTCTTGTGAGTCAAATGTGGGTATTTTGTCAATGAGCCATAAAACTTGTACTTCCAGAATTTGTACTAGAGACAGGTCCTTGACATGTGGGGGAATGTGGACTCAGAATCTGAGGATACCCCCACTTGGTGAGAGCTAGGATATGTCATGCAGAAAGAGCATAGAAAGCAGCAGCTGTTCTTTGGAAGAGAAAGATAAAAGAATGAATCAGAACTTAGAGAGATGCAGATAGAGGAGTAAATGGAGAGAGACTGAGAGAGAGAGAGAGGTTGAAAGCAAAATAAAGCTGCCTTGGTTTCTGATGACTTACTTGCCATTTATTGCCTTTGGATTATAGCAACACGTTTCTTTCGAAGCACTAAGAACCATTGGTTAAAACTGTATTCTCAATTTTTTCTGTGAAAAGACCTTAATTTTACATCTCTTTAATTTCTGAAATCTGTATTTTCCCCTTTTGGAAATGGTATGAATGACTATCTCCTGTCTCTCTCAGATTCTTCAAACATTATCCATCAAAATTAAATAATCCTATATGAGAAGTCTGTCAGAATCATGGAGTAATTTACCTGAACCTATGAGAATTTTCATTTAAATACTTAGGTGCTCTTTTATTACTTATCACCCATCCCAGGCATCAATTCTCTCTTAACCACATTTGACAATTATTCCACTTAATAGGGAAGCCAGAAGTATTCATGGAATTGAGCAGTCCTGCTTTCTCTCTGTTGTCTGTTAATATTGCACCATATGCCCTGGCAGCTGTCCTCTTTCTCCTTTGGTAGCCACATAGTTGATCACCGTCCTTTGTGTTTTATAAGGCCCAGCTGTCATCACTGGAGTGAGCTTGGTCATGAGGTATCCTGTGAACTCAGGCACAGTGGGAAAGAGAGGAAACCAGTTCTGTGACAGGAGACCTGGCCCAGCAGTAGAGCTGGCCTTTGAATGGGAGTAACCAGTAATCCAACATTGAATATCCAAAGGGTTGTGTCAAAGTCATGCTTAATTGAAGTTGCTGTCAGTATTCAAGAACTTCTAAACCTGGGGTGTTTGGAGAGCAGCTTAATGCTCAAAGCCAGATGGAGCTCCCTCTTCACCCCTAATGATGGGGGTAGACAATTAAGGGGAGGCAAGGTCTTAGTCTCAGGGAATGAAGCTCCCAGATGATGGTGATATAGGTTAAACAGAGGTGTGGTCTTAGTTTTACGACACAGATTCACACTTGATCCTTGAGAGAAAGCTGCTGAGATCTAGGTTCAGGATGATGCTTTCAAGCCGATCCCCAAAATTGCACAGAACTTAGGAGACATCTGGTCCAAACAAAGACAGTCCTGTATGGCAAGAGTGAGAATATGGTCCAAGAGAAAGTAGAAATGTTACTTTTAAAAGCCAAGACAGTAGCCCTTTCATTGAGGATTGTATCTGTGTGCAGGATTAATGATTCAGATGGCACCTTAGACTGAAGCACTTAGACTGAAGTTAATTAGCCATCAACTACACAGTCCACATTACATACCACCACCCACACTGGTGGGAGGGAAGTTCCAAATCCACTTCCTGCCATAAATAGGAAAGGCTCAAGAATGAGCTTCCTACGTGAAAAGCTCATGTTTGCATCAACAGGTGCTTTCCCCATTTCCCCTCCAAAGCATTTTTAAGATTTTTTTAAGCTACTCCACCCTTGATCAGGATCTCTTTTTATGTCTTCTGATTGAGGAATCATCACAATCGACTCTCTAAAAGGTTGAAATCGATATTCATGTGGGGAGGGGAGATCATGGGCCCCTGCCATCACATTCTACCCCTCCTCCCTTCTGTGCACTCTAAGATGAAACAGTCATGTCCTCTTTATTGACACTCCATGCTCCCAACCAGCTCTTCCCTATGGACCAGGATATAATAAATTCCTTTAATGCTTTCTCTACCGCATGGTAAAATAAAGTCAGCAAACTCAAGAATTTGTAAGAAATTCCAGGCTGCAGAAAAAAATTCCATAATCTGCCTGAATAATTAGCATCTCATTTTGTTCCCATCTCTTATTTCTATATCATTTTTGAGATCTCTTCCAATAGGTCTCACTCAAATCCCCCATTTTGTCTGGGCATCTATATCATACTCCCACATCTCAGTAATGTAAGTCCTCACCAGTTGGGCTGATAGCAAAGTGGAAAAAGGTGTGCACAGCATGAGTACCATCAGTATAATATAAAATAATATTTACAGTATAAAAGAGAAGACGGCCAACCACTCTGGTTTGCCTGGGACTTAAAGGGACTTTCAGAATGTGGGACTTCAGCGTTACAACTGGGAAAGTCCCAGGCAAACCAAGACAAATTGATCACTCTAAAATAATAAACAAGCACTTAACCTACACCAAAAATCACCAAAATTTTCCTCTAAGTTCCTCTTCACTGGGCTTCAAATGGAATTGTATTCCTCCATGGCTTTTCTGTAAAACTGCTACTATGAACAGCGTGCGGGCCCCCTCTATACTGGGGAAAGGGAGCATCCCTGAAGTCTTCTTTTTATTTTTTTAATGTTTATTTTTTGAGAGAGAGAGAGACAGAGGTAAGTGAGGGAGGAGCAGACAGAGAGGGAGACACAGTATCAGAAGCAGGCTCCAGACATGTTGTCAGCACAGAGCCCAACACGGGGCTCGAACTCACCAACCACGAGACAGTGACCTGAGCCGAACTCTGACATTTAACCAACCGAGCCACCCAGGTGCCCTAAGGCTTCTTGTTGTTGTTGTTGTCGTCGTTGTTGTTGTTTTTGAGAGAGAGAGACTGCAAGAAGGGTGGGGTAGAGAGAGGGAGACAGAGGATCTGAAGTAGGCTCTGCACTGACAGCAGAGAGCCCAATGTGGGGCTTGAACTCATGAACCCCGAGATCATGACCTGAGCTGGATTTGGATGCTTAATCAACTGAGCCACCCAGGCGCCCCTGAAGGCTTCTTTTAAACTTGCCTGATACACTTCCTCCTCCCCCACTTAATCTCTGCCAGATGATACCAATTAGGACTGACCCACTCTTAAAATTTTTACCAAATCCATCCACTTTATATCTGCACAAGCACCACCCTCATTCAAGGCATTATCAATAAACACAAACCTGGATTATTGCACTAATCTACTTAGGGTTTCTCAAGCTGACCATGAGTTGTTTCCATTCTTCTTTTTGGTCTGTGCTTCCTTTCCAATTCATTATGAATGAAGACTTTTGTAACATACGGTAAAAATGATTTTCTAGGAAAACAATCATGCACTTTGATCTTAAAACAATGTCAGGTTTGCTGTAAGAGTTTCTAAACTCTTCTTCTCAATTCCTGCGCTTACTTTGTCATGAGCCAGTAACAAAATCAGAGTAGCAGACTACAGATCACACTTTGAGAAATGTTCTAATAGATATCACCAGTTCCACACTTTCCCCCATTCTTTCTACCAAAAAAAAAAAAAAAAATCTAGATCATTGTCAAAATGTAAATTAGACCATGTCAGTGCTCAGCCCATAAAATAACTGAAGAGGGGCGGGGGGATGTTAAGAACGTGGACTCCAGAGCCAGACCACCTGGATTTCAGTATCTGTTCACCACCTGCTAGAGTTATGACCCCACGCAAACCACCTAAAGTCTATGTGCCCCAGTTTCCTCACCTAAAAATTGAGATAATAACAGTGTCTACTTTATAGGGTTGCTGTGAGGGTTAAATGCATTAATTTTTGTAAGTGCTTACAAGAATGTCTAAAGCATAAATGTATATGCTGCTTCTACTCATTATTTCTTGTTAGCCTGGCTTACAACATCCTTCCTTTATAGATGTTATGTGTTATTATTATTAATGTTAGTATTGTTATCATTAACATGACCTACAAGTCCCTCCTTATCTCTCCAGCCCCATCTGAACAGTCAAGCAATCAAGCCAGCTTCCTACCACACAATAAAAGAGCAATACATTGAAGATTTTATGCAGACCATTTGTGGCAGACTAGATCAGTCAGCAAATATTCACTGCCTTCTCTCCACCCGTGGGAGAACTATATACGCACCCCCTTGTCTTTGCACATGGCTATGTAACTTGACTTGGCTAATGGGACGTTAGCAAACATAATGTAAGTGGAGGCTAACGCAGTTGGCCAGGCTCTGCCTTTGAGCAGCAAGGTCCTGAGCTAGTGCACTTGGCCCTAAGCAGTCCACTAACCACAGAAAACTGGCCACTACACAGGTGAGACCTGAACGGAAACTGCAGCCTGGGGCCAGGCCCCTGCCACCCCATCTGAGCTCCGGAGAGCACCCCCAGCCAATCATCGTGTCACCGGAAATTTTGTGTTTGTTACACAGCCAAAGCTAACTGCTCACACTATCCCACCTGTTCTCTTTTTCCTTTATTTTAAATTCTGCCTCTCAGGATTTTGTCCCATTTCACTGCTGGGTAGCCCTGCTCTTATGTACTATGGTGCATTCTGGAGAAATAACACCTTAGAAAAGCAGCACTGCACATATGGCTCCTAGCCCATTCCATGGTCTCAGAATTTGGGCAAGTTCCTGAAGGTTACTTTCATGCTTTAGGTATTCAATATGTCCCTATATTAGAAGTTATATATGTAAGTGTGCATATTATGTATATGTGTGTGTAATTTTAGAGGTATAGTGCTCTCTTGATGAGTGCTATGTAAAATAATCCAGAAGCACAGAATTTAGAGGTAACTTCCCATTATCCGAATATAAGCTTGGGCTTACAAATGGAGTATAAGATGAGTGACAAATAGAAGAAACAGAAGGTCCATGCCAGGACACCACTCATTTATAAGCACAAAAGGAAACATAAAAGTGATATTTTTGTTCCTTTCCTCCTGGACAGTATAAAACAGACTAAATAACCCTTGGAGATCTTAGATAGAATCTAAAATTCATTCTCACACATGCCATTCATATTCTAAAGATGCCCACTAATTTGCAATCAAATTAATGTTTCCTGTAATTTTCAAACATTTATTTTATATTTGATGTCTAGGATATTTTTTTTTTTAGTTTATTTATTTTGAGTTGTTGGGGGAGAGAATCCCAAGCAGGCTCTTCACTGTCGGTGCAGAGCCCAACATGGGGCCCAAACCCATGAACCTTGATATCATGACCTGAGCTGAAGCCAAGTCAGACGTTCAACCAGCTAAGCCACCCAGGTGCCTCTAGGAATTTTTATACAAATATGTGTCCTAGACCATATCTCAGAATTGTGGTGCATCTTGGTCTCCCGTTTCCTGCAAGGATATGGGGAAATGTTTACAGTTATGGTTTCCTATGCTCCTACAGACCATGCTTCTGGATGTATGCAAACTTGGGTCTAGACTATTGCAGTGTATTGTTAACTAGCCAGTTATTTTAAAATAACATGTGAATAACATGTGAATGTTATTTTATGTTAACTTGCTGCTGCAATAGATTTGGCTTACTCTGAAAGCTTAGGCTCTAGCTTCAAATTTTACTCCCACATGCCAAATACATAACCATTTGAGAAAACATTTTGAAGTGTGCACTGATGTAGAAGTTAATGATGGAATGGGTCAATGCGGACCGCGTTATTATTTTTTAATATAAAAATATCCTGTTACTTCATCCCTTGCTTTTTACCTTGTGAAAATAATGGCATTTCACCAAGAACTTGCCTTTTTTGTGTGTCAGGCGTTGGGGGGAGAGCTGGGCTGTTTGAAGTTAATATCCTTCACTTTTATAATTCATTGACCTATATGAAATGAATGCTGTGATGGGTTTTTAATCTAGATTTCAAAGGTTTTCTCTGTTTGGCTTTTGGCCACGACTAAGGTTCATTGGATTTATGTTTGGTTTGTAAAATATACAAAAGTTCCTACATGAAGGTCAACACCAGGCTAGTGGCATAACAACTATATTGCAACCTGTTCAACAATCCATAGCTAAAAGACAGAACTCAATTTACCTTCCCTCTGAAAGAGCATGTCAATTCTACCCCCTCCAACTCTACATAAACTAAAGTAAGAGCAGAGTAGAGGCTGCCTTCAAAAACCCACTAGTGATAGTACATTATACCTGGAAGTCGCCAGTGACCCCACGTGAAAGGTTGCCCGAAAAAAGCTCTGGGGATCAAAACATCACAGCTCTTTTAGTCTGGCAAATAATCTGATTGATTCTGCAGATCGGCCTGCACAGCAAGTGAGTTTCCTTGAGTTTTGATGCCTGTATTAGCTGAAAAAGAAGAGAGAGAAACAGTTTCTAAGAAGTCTGCATCTAACATGAAACACTGAAAAGCTTGTGTCATCCATCTTGCCTCCTCTAAGCATAATTTAGAGATGAATAAAGAAATTATGGAGGAGTTATATAGCTAGTAATGGAATTTATGTATTTTTAAGGACAAATTCTGTCAGGAAAAAAAATGTGATGGAATTCTCCTCTTCACAAATAAAACACATAAGGTCAAAATGGCTGATTTAAGACATATGTGACAACACTTTCTAGCATGTAGCATAAAATTATCAATCAAACTAAAAGCTGCATATATATATAATATATACAAATTATATATATTAAAAATACATATTATATACACACATATATTTTATATATATTATATATACACATATATTTATATACATATATACACACATATGTACACATATATACATACACATATATATACACATATATTTATACACATATATACATATATACATATATATACACACACACATATACATATATACACATATGTATATATATGTGTGTGTGTGTGTGTGTATAAAGATTTATCCTTAGGAAAATCATCCTCTTAAAAAAAAATGTTTATTTATTTTGAGAGAGAGAGAGAGCATGCACACACCCACATGCAAGCAGGGGAGGGGTAGAAAGAGGGAGAGAGAAAATCCCAAGCAGGCTGTGCACTGACAGTGAGGAGCCCAACGCTGGACTTGAACTCACAAACCATGAGATCAAGACCTAAGCCGAAATCAAAAGTGAGACACTTAACCAACTGAGCCACCCAGGTTCAGGAAAATCATCCTTATATCTGGCAGAGGGACTGTGTTGACTGACACTTCTACAATGGTTATTTTGTTAAGCACTAACATGGAAAGAAAGACGTCCAGTGAATAGTTCCAGAGAAGGAAGCACTGAGCTGAGTTTTGAGCAACTGGGATTGTTGCCTCAGTTCTACCATTGGTGGCTGGTAGACTTTGGGCAGATCAAGAGCAACTTGTATTCAACGGTGTTCCACTGAACGCTAAGTACTTTCGCCCACATCACTGTGATGAACTGTATTCTTCTTCAAAATACTTGCTGCCTCTCTCTGTAGGCAACCCCTCCCCTCAGGAAAGATCATATTTTCTGGCCCTTGGACATCAGGCTTAACCTGTGACTTCCAAGCTGAAGCTTTAAGAGCCAGTATTTGCTTTGTCATGATCTCATTACCCCTGCATCAACCGTCAGTGTCCCAAATAGGCTGTTCTGTTACTCTGGTCCCAGAGTGAAGATCTTCATCAAGGGGAGCCATACCCCACCCAGAATGGACCTGTAGCATAAATAAATAAACCTCAGTTTTAAGAAATAAACCTCAGTTGTATATCACTGAGGTTTGGGGATAATTTGTTACTAAAACCTATCAGCCTCAGCTGACTGATACAATCAGACTGACACAATTTTAAATTTCACTGGAACCAATAGATGTTTCACATGCTTAAGGTGACCCAGCTGCATAAGTAATATTCTTTCCCCTTTCCTAAACTGCCAGTGACTTTACATTTTGGGGCCTACAGTTCCTCATCTACTTATTTTTAGAGTTGGAATAAATAATCTCTAAAGTTCCTTCCAACTCTACTATTATATGTTCATCACACTCCTCTTTTCATAGACTCCTGAGCCTTGTAAGGGTTGCTTGGGTGATATTTGCTACAGTGAGTAGTTATATCTTGGATGAGATCCAAAATATTTGCATATTATAAAAATTCCACAGCTATTACTGCAAAGCAATAGGGCATGCTGACTTGTACTCCTTGATACTTTACTTTGTAAATATGTTACTCAGATTTTTATATATTTGCATACCACCGTTCTGATTAAATTGCAAGCTTCATTGTGAGAAAAGAAGTATTTTTTTTCCTTACTCCTTATCATGCCTCAGCATGTTTTAATAAGTACTGAATGAACTTGCCTCTTAACAAACGAATCTTTTTTTTTTAATTCAAAAACAATGGAAACCAGGCTTGACAAAAGGGTAAAGCATTTATTGCCAAGATTTTAAAGATGGCAATAAACTCTTGATAGTCCTCCCATCAAGAAGCAGGGCCTAATTTCTCTCTGACTGAATGTGGACCAATCTTAGTGGCTCACTTGTCACCAAGATAACACAGCAGAAGTAACACTGCATGACTTCTGAGGCTAGGTCAGAAAAGTCATACAGCTTCTGATGACGGAGCATAAGGCAAGTTGAGGGTAAAGTACAGGCTACCACCACCCCCCACCTCCAGGTGGAATATGGGTGACAATTCCTCAGGCACTCCTGGCAGCCCAAGAACAAAGGAAAGGGAAAAACAAATGGCTAACTGATAGAGATCACAATCGTACAGGATATGAGTCTCCATCAGTTTGCAAATGTCTTAGCAAATCACAAGAAAAATGCAATCTTATCAATAGCCTAATCTCCAGAAATCTGTAGACTCAGTTTCCTGGAGCCCCAATATCACCCTCCCCTCAACAGTGATGTGGGGAACAAAGGCAAGAAGGAAATGGCAGGTAAAATTGAATTTCTTTATAACCTGCAGCCCGTTGACAAATACTTGAGGCAAATACAGAGTATAACATTTCTCTAGGAAGCCCCTACTGTCCTAATGTTAATGCCTTACTAGAGAAAAAACAACCTTAGCTTGACAATAGCTAGCCCTCAGGTATCCTAGGAGTCCTCTTTAGCTTATCAACGTCCCTCTGGAGGTCTCCCTTTTGCCTTTACCTCCCCAACTCCATAGCATATAAGCAGTCACTCTTCACAACCCCAGTGCAGCTCTTTCTGCCCATGGGTCCTGTTTCTGTGCTTTAATAAAATCACCTTTTTGCATCAAAGACATCTTCAAGAATTCTTTCTTGGCCATCAGCTCCGAGCCCCTGCCATTCCAAAACCTCATCAGCTTCCATCTTGTTGACTGGAACACTCACTCATGGAGCCCAGAATGTAAGCACATTGTAAGGAAACCCACGCCACATGAAAAGGCCACATGGCAAGCATTCCAGGAGGCAGACCTGGCAGAGCCCAGTTTTCAGCTCACCCCAGCCCATGAATCAGACATGTGACTGAAGAAGCATCCAGATAATTCCAGTACCTAATCATGTAACTTCCAGCTGTTTGAGTCTTTTCTTTTTTAATTTTTTTAATGTTTATTTATTTTTGGCGTAAAGAGAGAAACAGAACGTGAGAGGGGGAGAGACAGAGAGAAGCAGAGCTGTCAGCACAGAGCCGGATGCGGGCTCGAACTCAGGAACCACGAGAGCATGACCTGAGCTGAAGTTGGAAGCTCAACCGACTGAGCCACCCAGGCACCCCTGAGTCTTTCCAGAGAGGCCCCAGACGTCATGGGGTAGAGACAAGCAATCTTCACTTTTCCCTATTTAAATCCTTGACCCATAAAATCCATGGGCATAATGAACTGTCTGTTGTTCTAGGCAATTAAATTTGGGGGTGGTTTGTTATGCAGCAATAGATAACTGGAACATATGGTAGCTGTGAAAGTCAGCCTGAGCCACAGTGTCAGCCCAGACAAGTGTCACACAAAGAAGTATGTGCTACCACATGTTTTCCTGCCTTGTTGATTTTTATTAGGTTGTAGAAACTCACTGGGGTAAATATCTCCCCAGTAAAAGCAATCTGGAAGACAGGAGTATTAAAACATCAGGCAGAGATACAATCGAATTATTATCAAGCAATTGCAACATGAAAAGAGTAGGCACTGATAGAATCTCAGAGCCTATTACTTTACCGTGCAATTGCAACATAACAAAAACACCAGTCAGAGATGTAATCACAAAGACAAGTGGAATCAATACTGACTCTAAAATACATTACAGGCCATTTTTAAATAAATATGTAAAAATCTGCTTTAAATTGATTCTAGCTCAGCATGAAGCAAACTGTTGTAGCAATTTTTACATAAAAAGCCCAGAGCAAAGAACAAGGGGGAACCACCTGGAGCCTTCACAGCTTGGGGCAAGGAGATGTTCTTCTACTTCAGCTTGCTTTGTGACATGTTGTTGTCCTGTATACTCAACAACAGATTTCACCTTATGGATCTCAAAAGCTCTGCTCTGGGAAAGAAAAACCAACATGTTCAAACTGTAACAGCTAGAGAGTTAAAAATAAAGCCAAGTGCTCTTAGTGACAGTTCAGTTTCCAAAGGAATCCCTCAGAGGGGCAATAAAAAGGATTCGGTTTCTTTTTCGTTACATTGTTTGGGTTTGTTTGTTGTTGGAGTCAGGTACCATATTAGTGTATATGCACTTAGCATAGGTTTAATGACCTCTCTATGCATGGCACTATTCTAGACATCATGGATATAAAATATAAGAAAGGCGTAATCCTCGCCCTCAAGGATTACCAATTAGGACTTTAAATAGTCCAAATCATACCCAGATTTTTTTAATGTTTATTTGTTATTTTTGAGAAAGAAAGAGAGCGCAAGTGGGGAAGGGGCAGAGAGAGAGGGAAACACAGAATGGGAAGCAGGTTCCAGGCTGTGAGCTGCCAGCACAGAGTCCGACGCGGGGTTTGAACCCACAAACTGCGAGATCACGACCTGAGCCAAGGTCAGATAATTAACCCACCTCGGTGCCCCAATACCCTGATATTTTAAAACCATGATTATAAATTCATCCTCAACCTTCATCCTCCCCTTCCAAGATGGCAGCCTCCTCAGCCAAAAGAAACTTGGATTACATGCTTTTAAAACCCTTCATCATATCCGTCAGGTATTGCTACATAGCAGCATTCAAGAAATATCTATGGAATTGATGAGCAAAGTATATTTGCTGTAAGACCTACTACTACAGAATAAGTGCTCCCCCCCGCCTCCAAAAATTTGGTTTTTAGCGTCCCAGGCTCCCCTTGCTTACTTCTGTGGTGTCTATTGCTTTTATCCTCATCTTTTCACTTTTAAAACCTGCCAATATGGTTTCAGTGAAGCTTGAAGTATTACCTCAAGGATTTTGTATTTTGAGCTTTATCATGAACCGTGCAGTAAGACATTTGGTCCCCTGGATAAGAAAGCAGCCCTTCTCCATATACTTGAAACCATGGATAGATGACTCTCTATTTCAACTACAGATGACAAGATTCCTGTCTTCATTATCCTACTTCCGGTTAGAAAGCGGCCCTGCTTTCATGGGGTCCACGGGCTACCAGCTTCACAAGGGATATTGAAATGTTTGAGGACTGACGAAAGATTTATTGATTCCAAATATGAAAAGAAACCTGCAAAACTAAAGTGAAAAACTGGTTAACAAAATGCTTTTGAAACATAAATTTACATTACCAACATCGTGCCACTTCGACTTTTACACAGTTGTAGATAAATTCTATGTAATGTAGCTTTGAATCCCTTTTAATCCATTTGAAAGAGTGTGGACTGTCAGGATGCAGTGGGAACTTTTATTGGCCTCCAGTCTCCCTCCTCCCATCCTGTTTTTTCCCTAACAAGGCTCTGATTTTGTTCAGACACACCCGGCAGCCATGTGCCTCGAGGAAACTGACCCCAGTTCCAGAAATAAACCTTATTGGTCTAATGATGATATCACTCCCTTTGGCAGTGGTTGGTTCAGAAGTTGGCCTACAAGTCAACTCTGACCAGTAAGAAATGAAAAGAATGCCATGGGGGAGGGGGAGGTATTCTGGAGAAAGTCTCTTCCCTCCTAACAGAGGCAGTCCCTTATGTCTGAAGCTTTTCTGTCTGAACACGATACCTGGAACTACTCCAGGCGTTTTACTGAAACCTGAGGAAAAATCAAAGCTGAGGATGGCAGAATGGAGAGAAACAAAGTGCCTGGGTCCTTCGTAACACGGTCAAGCTGTTGAATAAACCTTTCCTGAAGCCACCCCACCTCTGAACTTCTTGCTATATGAAATTGAAACGTCTTCTCCGTTTAATCCAGTTTTAGTCGTTGTGTCCTCACTGATTTATAGGCACCTCGTCATCCTAACCGAAGAGAAGACATCCCACTTCCCGCTTCTCGGTTATTATCTGTTTCAGTCATATTCAGAGAACAACAAAATGCCTTTTCGATCACTAGCTATAGGCTCCCCAGGACAAAGATCATGGTACACTGGTCCCAAGTCAGTTAGTGGTACCATTTGAATAGGAGATATTCTTTCTCAAACCCATGCAACACATTTATTCGTAACAATGGCTAAACTCAGCCGTGTGGCTCGGTTCGGTAAACGTTGCCCCCTGGATACAATCGGAGGACCACAGGGAAGTCCCGTGGACAAAAATATCTCTACTAGTTTCCTTCATTAAAACCAAAGCAGTGTAACCCACGAACCAAGATGTTGATGGCTCCTATCTAAGTAATCATTTGTGAGCCCACCTGCAATTTTGACCTACAGAACTGTGTGATAATAAATAAGAGGAGGTCATCGGATCCGTCATAATTTGTGCACAGTGTTAGAAAAGAATTAGAGTGTAATATAAAGTATGCCAAAAAATTTTCAACACATGAAGTTGTTAATTTACACTAAGTGTCAGCAAACTGCAGCCCCCAGGCTAAACCAAGCCCGGGACCTGTTTTTATAAAACCCATATGCCAAGAATGGTTTTTACAATTCTAAAGGTTTGTAAAAATTAAAAAAAAAAAAAAAGAAGAAGAAGAAGAATATATGACAGAGGCTGTGTGAGGCCCACAAAATCTAAAATGTTTACTGTCTGGTCCTTCATAGAAAAAATTTGCTGAGCCCTGCTATATACTATTTATTAGACCTTTATGTATAGGGACAAATACAAACAGCAGTTTCAGGATACATAGTATCCTGGATGCCTTATATTTGTCCCCTCTGGATCCATATCCCAACTCTTTCCTTGCCATGAGAAGCTGATCTGTCCTGACCACATCTGGGCCTCTTGCTCCTAGCTGGGTGTGCCCAATAGGGACACTGACTAGCAACCAGAGGGCAGGAGGAAAATGAGATTGGGGTGTTTATTTGCCCCCTCCGTCCCTGCAGGGCTGCCTCATGGAGGGAGGGGGCTATGCCTATGAGGCGCAATGCCTATCGAGACCTCCACACAATTCCCTCCAGCATCTCTTAACTGCTCCCTCCCTTCTCCCCTTTCTTTAGGCCTACAGGTTTTGGCACCCTGATATCCATCATGATTTGCCTACACGTGTGTAGATGGTTTCTTTATCAAACACCCCACAAACTATCCACCTTGAATGCAACGTCTGTTTCTTACCAGGACCCTGACTGATGAACCCACTAAATCATAGCAGTTACCTGACAGGTGAGTGAGGGAAGAGCAACAAGGGATGGGAAACAGAATACTCCAACTTTGATCTTTAATATTATCTCTCTTTGGGGGCACCTGGGTGGCTCAGTTGGTTAAACCACTGACTCTTGGTATTGGCTCAGGTCCTGATCTCACGGTTTGTGAGTTACAGCCCCAAGTGGGGCTCTGTACTGATAGCACAGAGCCTGCTTGGGATTCTCTCCCTCTCTCTCTCTCTCTCTCTCTCTCTCTCTCTCTCTCTCCCTCTATCCTTTCCCCACTCTTTCTCTCTCTCCCACACAAAATAAATAAATAAACAAAAAAAATATTATCTCTCATTTATAAAAGGACTCCGAACAAACAACCTCTTAATCATGGCTAATTCGGATGATGAAAGCACAAATACATATCGGTTTTTTTCCTGGTCTTGGTGCACCCTTTAATATTTTGAAATTAAAAAAACTTTACCAGCCACATCGATTGTTTATTAAGGACTGTCAAAATCACCTATCTGAATTCAAATCATAGTCTTCCTGACTCGCCCCAGCCTTGCCTGATTGACAGCTATATCATCTAACTAGTTACTTCCCCAGGACTTGCAGCACCGAAATCCCCACTGCCCACTCTGCTCATCACCAGCCAAGGCACGAAGCCGGGAAGGCAGCACAGCTTGGGACTGACTCGGCACCGGGACAGTCAGCATTTCCAGATTCTGGCGGCCCTCCTCCCAAGACCTCCGCAGTGGCTCCCTGTGCTGTTTTGGAGATGAAGTAATAAACCTTCGCTGCCAGTACTTATAAAATGTTCTGGCTTTATGGGACAGCATCTCCTGCTGCTTTGGGCACAGGTCCAGTTTAAGCAAAGCATCTAAAAGGAGAGCAAAAAGACAATTTTATAACCATTGCACTAAGGACAGAGGAAAAGAAAAATTAGGTTCACGGTGAAAAAAAAAAAGCTCCTCTTCGGAACAAATACCAAAAACTGGGACTACTAGCTTAGATATGTCTAAATGAAATTTGAAACATGAAATTCTTCAGTTCATCATGGAAGAAAGCTTCACACATATTAGAAGACCCCGCCCCAGCACAAACCCCCACAAAAGGATTTGCCATCACTCTACCCAGTACTATGAAATACCTGATTGTCTCTGCGCAGTCATCTTACTTCATATAATCTATCCCCCTCATCTGAATTCTGACTTCTAGGGAAGTGCCTTTATGAGTTGTGGATGCTCGGCGGTTTTCCGTGCACTTCATTTTTTACCAAGTATGACAAGATTTTTAATCTTTCTACAAGAGAAACCAAACCTGTGCAAGAACAACCTGTCAGGAATACTTACGGCCTTGCAGTTAACTCTCTCTCGCGAGTGTGATTTAATCAGCAAGGTGCTGCTGACAATGTGTAATAGAACGTTGTAAAAGCTACAGGTTAACACCTCTGGGGGTGCCAAAGGAGACACCATAAAGGGTATGGTGGTAAAATGAAAAATTATTATTATTTAGCATTTATTAATCCTAGGTGGTATGCTAAGTTCTAAAGAACATAGCACAGACAAAAGTAGATTACCTCTAAATTTCCATGCTTCCCTTAACAAAAATGGACAAACCTTTTACAGCACTATCCATATGTGAGAATATGAAGTCGAAACACCCTGACTCCATCCGTGAACAAAGGCAGAAAAATGCCAAAATAAAAGCCAAAAGGACTTTATATACTGGCATCCTTCATCCCTCACCTGCTTTCATATATAGCACCATCTTGTGTAGCTAGATCATGGGTCAGCAAACCCCAGCCTGTGGGTAGACTGCCTGTTTTTTGCAAATAAAGTTTCACTGGAACTCAGCCACATCCGTTTCTTTACACATTGTCTACGGCTCCTATCGCACTACAACAACAGATATGAGAGCTTATGACAGAGACTGTATGGCCAGAGCCAGAGAACCAGACATGTTTACTGGCTGGCCCTTTAGAAATAAGGTTTATTGACTCTTGATCTAGATTGACTTGGAGAAAATATGATCCAGATTTAGGACAGTCTTAACAGACTCATTAATGTATGTTTTCATATTTATCCATGCAAGATAAAATTCAATTCAACTTATTTATTCATTAAGCACGTACAAAATGCCTGTTTTTTGGCATCAGAGAGGAAGGTACATACCATTGGGAAGGCTAACACCTCATCCCTCTAGAGAAAAGGCACTCTGCCCTAATGAAACTTTTGGATTTTCCTACAGCGAAAAACTAGTTTCTCTCAATAAAGATTTTGAAAAGGCCAAAGACTCAGAGAGATAGTTGAATGGAACTGAAGTTTGAATGGATAGTTGAATATAAGTAAGATTACACAAAACTTCATCTACAGAGAATAATGTCATGGTCTGACTTCTAGAACTATTCTAAATACCATGTGGAACCTATTTGAAGAATCAAGAGATTTATTGGTTTTCTTTCAAAGCCCAAGAGCTCTTGAAAACACAAAAACAAAAACACTTGCAATCCACTTCCTGATTCTGTAGTTACAGTACGTTTGAGCCACACAGTCAAGAGTGTGCTAAAACCAAATGGCATTTGTTTATTTGGAAACCACAAATGGCTTTCTTGATAGGAAAGTAAACAGTATTTGAAAAGTTCTAGCCTAAAGGACTGCTTTTGAAATCGTCTTAGAAGAATCACTTTTATGGGGCACCTGGGTGGCTCAGTCGGTTAAGCATCCAACTTCGGCTCAGGTCATGATCTCACAGCTTGTGAGTTCAAGCCCCGCATCGGGCTCTGTGCTGACAGCTCAGAGCCTGGAGCCCGCTTCGGATTCTGTGTCTCCCTCTCTCTGCCCCTCCCCTGCTCATGCTCTGTCTCTCTTCCTCAAAATAAATAAACATTTAAAAAAATAAAAAAATAAAAAAAAGAATCACTTTTAGGGCTCCAATAAATGTGGACACTGGAAAACTATTCTTTAATCTGAATAGACTAATAAAGGTGTTGAAACCTCCTAGCTGTGGAGAGAGAAGACAAGTAGAGGTTTCCTAGCACATAGGTGGTGCTTCAAATGGGTACTATATTTTCTTCTACAAGAACTGTAGTCTATGACTTAATCTTACCTGCTTAACATCCAAGATCTGTTTTAGGTTTTTGGTGGCTAACATATGCTTTCCCATGGCAACTGCATAATACCATCATATAGTTTACAGAGGAAAAAAATTCAATGTTTTAGGCCTAATTACTTCATGAAACTGTTTTGCAAGTGTCTTTTTATTTTACAACAATTTTAAAGAATATATTTGAACAGTTTATATATTTCACCACCTGTAATTCTGAACAAAAACACATTTTTCACAAAGAAATACACAGAAAACATCCAGGCTTATTCAGGGAAGTGATAATGGATATTGTTACGCAAAGTAAAACTAGCACTAAACAGGTCAGGATTTGGGTTCTTACCTGGACTGGGTTGACTAACCAGAATGACCTTGACAAGTTACTTTTTTCTCTGGGTTTTATTTTCATCATCTGTAAAAGCAGGTGATTTAAGTCAACCTCCCAGAGTACTTCCAGCCCTAAATATACGATGACTAAACCTTGGCATCTATTGTAGTTCTCAATATAATTACTTCTAACCTTCTTCTAACCTCATTCTTATGCATGACAGAATGCCAGAGGAAAAGGATCACAGTAAACCAAACATTAATTTGATTCTCCCCTTCTATCTGGAAGGGGTCATCAAGATACTGCTAAGCCACACAGAAAGAACATTTCCCCTGCCCCTCTTCCAGCACTTTCATGCAAGATTAGAAATAAGTTCACTCTTACTTTCTCTGACTATGTTCTTTAAAAGAGTTAGAAACAAGAATGATTTTTCTTAAGAAAAGAATTTAGGACCACGTAGAGTCCCAGGGGTCAACACATTAGCACATTGTAGAAATAACTTTACCTAAAGCAGGATGCCCAGGCAGCTCTATAATCTGACCTTGAAAAAATGAGTGGAGTTATTTGGAGTCCTACTTTGGAGAGATGTTTGGCAGTTTCTCATAAAGTTAAATAAACATCCTGTGATCCAGACAGAATATAGCTATCAGAATCACAATGTTTTGCAAAAATATAATAAAATAGTAAATTATGGTACAGCTCTTCAAATAAAATGCCTAGCATAAAGATACTGAAAGTTTTTTCAAAGTAGTATTAAGTATCAAATGATGATAGCAACACAAACTTAAATACAAAGATTCTTTGAAAAAGAACACAGTGAGCAGACAATCTTTTGGAACAATTAGGAAGAATACGAGAAAATGGACTTATAAACTAAAATTTTTAAATGACCAGGTTGCAGGAGGACTTAAAACATTCAACATTTTCTCACATCAGTAAAGACTACTCAAGCAAAAAGAAAACAATTAAGCAGACCTATCTTTTCTTTTATATGATGAAAAACCCTCCAGGAGGGAAAGGGTCCCAGAGAGGAGCTGATGGTATAAGAAATAATTAAAAGCAACCAAGCACAAACTGCATACAGCTATTATCTAGGATTTTTTTTTTTACTTTACCTTAGAGCATTAAAGGAAACAAAGAAAACGGCACTATCCCCAAGCAACAATCATTCCTTACTTTTCAGTCATCTTATGCAAAATAACAAATCCAGGGAGAGGGGAGCTTCAGTAAGAGTAAAAAAAGGACATTGTTTGACAATTTCTCGGTCCCACCAACAACAGCAATGCAATGTGAAAAACCCAGGCAACATCCAAACATTTTAAGTCCAAGATACCAATCTTATATGAAATAAATGACATACCCTTCACCTAGCTTACAAAGACTATCACTACCTGGCTTTGGTTCACTTTCTGGCCTCTACTTTGCACCACTCTCCTCCTCACCCACTGGGTTCCAGAGTGTTCCTACAACTTTCTCCACCAGGCCCAGCCTTGCTCTCTACCTGCAGTGCTCTTTCCCTCATCTCAGCATGGTGCTTGGCTTTTCAGCTCCCAGCTGTACTGTCTTCTTCCTGGGGTGGCCATCTCTGATCAAACAAATCTCCAGGCGCCTGGGTGGCTCAGTTGGTTAAGCATCTGACTTCAGCTCAGATCATGAACTCATGGTTCATGAGCTCGTGCCCAGCATCAGGATCTGCACTCTCTCTCAAAATAAATAAGCTTAAAAAAAGAAGAAGAAGCCCTCTCTATACCTAAGGGGAAGCCTCAAAATACTTGTTAGTTTTTCATGTTTGTTTTTGTTGTTGTGGGGTGGTTTTGGCTTATTTTCTCTCTATACCAACTAAAAGTTAAGCTCTATGAAAGCTAGTAACTTACCTGTTTTATGCCTCATGCTGGTAAAAAAAAAAAAACAAAAAAACAAAAAAACAAAAACAAAAAAAAAACACTTAATCTGACATTTGTCAAAATGGTAAGGAAAATTTTTTATTCAAGACTACTATGGGGTGCCTGGCTGGCTCAGTCAAAAGACCATGCAACTCTAGATCTCAGGGTCATGAGTTTGAACCCCACATGAGGTGTAGAGATTACTTAAATAAATAAAACTTTTTTAAAAAGACAATTACAATAGGGGTATTGCAATGGGGGAGATAGATGGAGCTTAACTCTGAACATAGCAAAGGCAGCTGCAGACTTACAGCCAAAGAGCAGTTAAAGGTGAAGGACAATAGATAAATTACTAAGAGGAGACATCAAGGGTGGGGGGATTCTTGCTAAACAGCCCTAACAGGACTCTTGCTGTAGCCATGCCGGGGTGATCAGATATCAAAGGAATGAGGGATGGCTTAGGACTCTTTGCTAAGATTGGACTGTGCAGACCAAAGATAGAAATAGGGACCAAGACTCAGGACGCGTCAGGGATAGAGTCTTTGTCAACTCGTAGTAGCTCTCAAAAATTATTGACCTACCGAATGAATGAATGAATGAACAAATGAATACTCACCCTCAAAATTAAAATGATAGATTTGCTATGTAAATTTTTTAATTGCTTCACTTTTTCATTTCAACTTACTAGTGTAAACACTTGTAATAATAGGGGTAAACAAGGAAAGAAAGCCAAAGAATAAACTCCCTACTCCCGTGAAAAGTAAAAGGAATAAATCCTCATAATTAATGATTCCTTTTGTTCATTTATTTATAACTCAAATGTTTACTGAGATCTGTGATGTACTAGCCACTCCTCCAGGCATGGACAGACAAATCCAGAGGAAACACCCCAGCCTTCAAGTTCATTGTCACTGTCTACTGAGTGACAAATATGTGAATGGAATGAGGTATGGCAAAAGGAGTAGCTGAAATGGGTGAAGGGCAAAAAGGGACCCCTGGTGGGCAATGAGGCAGGCAGAGAAAGACTCAGGAGGAGAAAGTGTGATGAGAATTTGCCAAATGAAACGCCCTATAATATGACTTCTGCCAGAAACCCTGCCCATCTTCCACAAGTTACAAAACCCAGGATATGCCTGGTGTGATTCAGTTTCTCAACGAAGTCAGCAAAGAAGCCAAGTTGGGTCGAAAATTTGTTCGGGACTTAGACTCAGCCAAGCAAAGGGACAGCTGCACTTCTGGGTTATGTTAATACACTGGAAATGCATGATCACGAGTAAGAAAAATACATTGCCATTACAGGGCTGATATCATAGAGGAAAAATGGCATAGATGCCCATGACAATATCATTGTTATTCCTGATGAATTCAGAGGGGTGAGGAAGAAAATGTGCCGTATGTACAAAGGCTGATCCTCTGCCCTGCAATCTTGGTAGTTTTCCGCAAGAGGAGAAGCCAAAAGAGGAGAGGAAAAACTTGGAGTGCTCATGCCAGACACTGATTTTCTGAGCATGCTCCCAGTATCACTTGTTCTCTCAGTGGTAGGGAGAGTGAACTACAAAACTGAAAATAACGTTTGATAATACCTGTGTACTTTTTGATTTTAATATAACCAATATCTGAGGTTATCATGACATTGCCCCATAAACAGGAAAAAATAAAGGTTTTCCAATTTTTAAATTTTGTCTCAGGAGCATCATAACCCAAAGATAACGAGGTGATCCAAACAGTAATAGCAGAAAGGTTGATAAAGAGAAGACTAGATCAACTTACGAGAGGTGATATGTGGTGGCAATGATTTCCAACACATGTTCATTAAAAAATTGTGCTAATTGGAAGCTTCGCTTCTTTCATCTGAAAACAACTAATAAGAAGTTGATGACAGCACACTCAGGCACCAGAACCCCACAAGGAAATTACAGATGTAATAGATACCTCTGGGTGCATACAAGACTTTAAATCTAAATTGAATCTTTATTTAGAAATCAATTTATGTGGGTAGACTCTTTGCCCAAGGGTATTTGTTTGCTCTTTTATGAATGTTTCAAGCTAGCGATTTTTTTCATAGGGTTATAAATGACTCTAAATAAAATATGAGGATAGATTTGTGTAATAAATACATCTCTGACATTATCTATTTATTTGTCCATTGAAATGTGCAGACTCTATATAAAAGAGTTATCTATCACACTTTTTATTTTATGAAATGAAATTGTCTATAATGACCTATTTCCCCATATGCCCTCCAACATTATATTAAAGAAGTTAAAATAGTGATGCTGGAACTTATTCCAAAGATTATGAATGAGGTCAATATGACCCCACTTCCAAATGAGTAAAGGCAACTCAGATTTATTTAACCTCTATTACACATAGCAAAATATTACATAATTTATTTTAAAGAAAAAGATAGAAAATTCTCTCTAAACTTTACCACTTTTTCCTGTTTAAACCCTATTTCCATATCCTGGGGGGAAATGGGGTTATAATTCAGGTAGAATCGGCTCTAGGCATAGTTTGGTGGGGAAAGTGATGCTCCTTGAGTCAGAGAGAACCAAGGCAGAGGAATTGTCTCGGCCCAGGGTGAGCACTAAAACTGATGGCCAGCAGTCCACACTATGCCTCATAAAAAGAGAGTGAGTTTGATGTGGTTGACATGGGTTCACAAGGAGCCTACAGGCAATTTCACTTATCAGTGACTTGGGAAGTCAGGGGTGACAATATCATGGACCTGCTGTCCAACTGGTTTGGGAAAGATTCCGGCTAATAGCAGGCAGCATGGAGTGCAGGGTCCACATCTCAACAAAAATAGATTTGTCAACGGCTGGGCTTTAGGGCAAGATTAAGTTCTAATAAGTTTCCATCAGGAATCAAGGAAGAAGCACATTCATGTTGGCTAGACAAGGTTAGAGTAGAGAGACTTGGACACACAGGGGTTTGAGCACGCACAAGCTATGCAGCCTGCCAATTGTGCATGGCCACAGCTGAAGACTGGACTCCTGCCTCTAGTCTCCGCCTAATCACACAGTATTCAATCATTCCGCGTAGCTTCCCTAGAGAGTGCAACAGGTAGACCTTGCAAAGTAAATTGAGAAAAACTCAACTATCCAAGGGCAAAATAATATGAAAATCACCAATAGCTACATCAAGTAATAAGAAAACTATCTCTTACAAGGATCACCACAGGTTTGAAGTGCTGGGATGCTTTATTCCAGCTTCTCGGGTGTCAAGGTTTACAACCAGCCTTGAAGCCCCAGTTTCTCTTGATAATTGAGTTTCATATTTAAGGTTCTCTTTTCCAGCAAAATCTCCTGCTGTGCGGGAGAATTTCTTAATTACATTTTCAAGTTTTCTGCTGTCATGGCAGAATACTGCAGAAAGTAATCCTGGAGCTAATAAAAACAATGAAAACCTTTCCCTCCCACCCCCCCCCCCCAAAAAGCACACAACAATGCAAAATTATAAACACAGACATAAATGATGTGTTCCACATTTGTCTCAGCAAATTAAAATGCCATCTACCTCTTATGAAGAAAACGTAGACAGTAAAAATAGGGCACATCGAAGTAAAGAAATAAGACTGGAGAATGAATTTCTATCTAAAATCACCATGGGAGGGGCGCCTGGGTGGCTCAGTCGGTTAAGCGTCCAACTTCAGCTCAGGTCACGGTCTCGCGGTCCGCGAGTTCGAGCCCCGCGTTGGGCTCTGGGCTGATGGCTCAGAGCCTGGAGCCTGCTTCCGATTCTGTGTCTCCCTCTCTCTCTGCCCCTCCCCCATTCATGCTCTGTCTCTCTCTGTCTCAAAAATAAATAAAACGTTAAAAAAAAATTTAAAAAAAAATAAAATCACCATGGGATTAATTAAAATCTATCATTTGACAAATCTAAGTAATTTCCGAAATTGCTTGTTTTTTTATTATTAAAACTATAGCAAACGTTTGTGGCAGAAATGTTGGAAAACATAAAAAGTACAAAAAAGAATAAAAAAGAAACACCCAAAAGCCTAATATTCAAAATTAGACAAAACAAACATCTGAGCATATATTCATCTTTTTTCTAGGTATATATATGTATTTTTCATATTTAAGAATCGTAGTATACTTAATATTTTTATAAACTGCTTTCCCCCCTAAACTAGGTAGTAAAAATTGCTTTATGTCACTGAATATTCTTTCCCAGCATTATTTTTCTTGATCCCAGAGTATTTCAATATAAGAATATACTGTACTTTATTTTACTAATCCCCCATTCCCAGATATACAGTTTGTTTCCATTGTTTCCTTATTGTGCAGGATGATTTAATAAATTTCCTTTTACATCTGTCAATTCCTTAATTATGTTCTTGAAAATAACAACATTGTATTAAAGGATATACAATTTTAAGCCTTTGCTACATGTTGCCAAATTGCTTCCCCAAATGGTTACACCAACTTACACTCTTTAACTCTTTAACACAAATGAGAGTTTATTTCCTAATGTCACTGGATTTATAGATAACTCTGGCTTTATTACTTCTAATTATTGCCAAATTGATAAAGAGAAAAATGATATTGATTCTATTTTCATCTTTCCAGCTACAAGTCATGCTATTTCTTCATACTTATTGACCATTGTGAATTTCTTATTTTGCAAATTGCCTGTCAGTTTTTCGACTGAGAAGTTCAATTTTTGTTATTATAAGCCACCCAGGCACCCCACTTTTATAATTTTTTAATTTATATACTTAGAAGCTTTTTCTACCCCAAGATTATATAAATGCTTACCTACATTCTCTTCTTTAAGTTCTTTAATGAGTTCATTTTTTTAGATTTAGTTCCTATGCCATCTGGAATATATGAGAGCATCGTAAAATTTTTAATTGTTAATTTTAACTTCATTCCTATAATTGAACATTTGATCAAATATATTCTGTTGCTGTGTTTTTTAGAACTCCAGCTTAAAATAGTGGAAAGCAGGTGCCTGGGTGGCTCAGTCGGATAAGTGTCTAACTCTTGATTTCAGCTCAGGTCATGATCTCACGGTTGGTGAGATTGAGCCCCGCAACAGGCTCCGTGCTGACAATGTGAAGCCTGCTTGGGATTCTCTCTCTCTCCCCCCCTCTCTCTGCCCCTCCCCCGCTTGCACGCTCTCTCTCTCTCTCTCTCTCTCTCTCTCAAAATCAATATTAAAAAAATAATAATAAATTAATTAAAATAAATAAAATAAAATAGTGGAAAGCTTTCTCCAAACAAAATCTTATACAAGAAACCATCGTGTGTATTACAAATAAAAGCAGAGCTGTATTAGTTGAAGCAGAGATAGAGAGAAAGAGACAGAGGAATGGAGTTTTTGCATCAGCCTGCGAGACCTCACAGAGCACCATTTGAAAATCACTTTTCCATGCAGATTTGAAATGTCACTTTTATGCTGTGTTATTTGTCTGACTCGGGCCTGTTCTAACCTTTCTGTTCTATTCTGGTCATCTGGTCACCTAGGCTTCACCAGCACCCTGCTGTTGTAAGTGTTAGAACTCAAAATGTACTTTCATATCTGCACTTAACTACACACACACTCACTTACACACATCCCCACTTCCTTTCTTCCTCAAAATTTTCTAGGATACTTGTATCTATTTTTCCACATGAACTTTTTAATGAATCCGTTAGGCCCAGCCTCCCCTGCAGCCCAATAATATTTCAGGAGGACTACATCAAATTTGTAAATTCATTTGGGGCCCACTGACATCCTAATATGTGACTCTTTTGATCACAACCCATAATATGTTTTCCCATATTTCAACTTAATTTTTTTCCTTTAACAAAGTTTACATGCATTTTACACATTTCTTATTATGTTTTTAACTAAGTATTTTACAGGTTTTATTATTGGAATTGCAATAAATTTTCTCTCTTGTTATTATCAGTTCATTGGAAAATTTGATTCTTTGTGATTCTCTTGATTTTTAAAAATGTTTTTGGTTGACTCTTCGGGGGTCAGTAATCAAATCATTACCAAAGAGTACTCTGGCCTATGCTTCTTATTTCTTTTTCAAATCTAATGGCATTGGCTAAATACTCAAGAAGAAAGTGAAACAAAAGTGGCGTTAGTGAGAATCCTTCCTTTTGATTCTGACCTTGACAACAATGCCTCATGTGGTAGCCATTAAATGCCATATAAACTGTTCATTTGAAATAAGCTTTCCAAGATGTTGTTAAGGAAATAGCTTTCTATTCCAAATTTGGTAAAAGTCTTTAAAAAAAAAGTAGATGCTGAGTTCCATCAAATCCTTTTCAGCATCTGATTGCTCTTCTCCTTTCAACTACTAATATGATTAATTCCATTGATATACTGTATTTGATTTGCTCCTATTTTATTTAAGAATTCTACATCTGTGTTTGTGGGAGAAATTAGCCCATGGTGTTTGAGTTTTAATAGTTAGTTAGGTTTTGGTATTAATGTTACATTAGCTTCATAAAATGATTTAGGAAGTTAAATCTAATTTCATGATTTTAATAAAGCCTATGCTCCCAGGGTAAATTGCGAACACAGTTCATAATCAGTAAATGATGAAATACTCTATTTACATCAATGAAACATCCCTAAGCCATAGACAGCTCAGTAGCAGCTCCCAAATTTCTCCCTAGAAGGACTTAGGGATGTGATCTGGTTATAAGTTAGGGCAAAGGATTTGTCTTAAAACTTTATTGCATAGCAAACTCGCTCTATATACTTGATTGTATGTTTAAGTGGGTGGCTTTGGGAGGCTGATGGAAATTACAAAGAGGCTAAAGCCATCCTAAGCCATCATTTGTCACCTTCACCGCTAGAGGAGCTGGACTTGTCTCCCAAAATAGATTTAGACAAAAACAGCCAGATTCTTTGCTGTCATGAAACAGAGAGAGAGAGAGAGAGAGAAAAGTCAGCCTCCCCCATGGGACAATTGTGACGAAAACAGGAAGATTCAAGCAAAAGCCATAGCTTGAGAGGTTCACAGGAAATCTAATTGGTTAGGATGCGAGGATTGAATGTGTGCCTAGGTAGAAGAGGGGTTGAGGGAAGCAAGTCAACAGAACAAATGTTTGAGCTATGATAGTGAGAGAAGGAATATGAGGTTGAGCATAGGAACCAGAAGAAGAGTGAAGTTGGCCACTGTTAAGAGCAGGGGTAGGTAAGAGGGAACAAGGGAGGGAGGTTGAGGTAGGAGCGTGGTCAAGCTCTTCGGACCCTTCTCAGCAATGGAGGCTTTGCTCGCTCTCATCTAACCATCACCTGAGCTAATCCCGACTAAGTGGGAAGAGTATTAACAACCTTATATCCAATCAGGATGCCTAGACCCCACTCCTCTGGGTGTAGTTCTGCTCTGCAGTATGCCCCGTGTGGATACTAGATACCCAAATGACCACCAAGCTGTAACCTTCCATTAACCAGACTGACTAACCAGGCCCATGCTCATGCTGGCTACTCCAAATGAGTAAGCAGCTGTTTACATTTTGTCTGCCTCTCCTAGGAAACTATAGATCTGGCAGGGCAAGGGGCTAGTGTCACAGCTCCATCAGATCCGGGTTGGCAATTGCTCTCAGGTGCTCTGCACTTGAGGGCCGCTGAACTTGATTGGGGGGAGGGATAATCAATTCTCTCTCTCTGATATTCACTCTCTCTCCACCCCTCCCCCTTTCTCTCTAAAAGAAAAATGATAAAAACAGAAGCAGTCAGAAGAGAATTTCTAAAGGCCCCACCACTACATCTACTTGTCTTCTTTTTTTTTTTTTTTTTAACGTTTACTTAGTTTTGAGAGACAGATAGAGAACACAAGTGGTGAAGGGGCAGAGAGAGAGGGAAAGAGATAACCCAAAGCAGGCTCTGTGCTGTTCAATGCGGGGCTTGAACCCAACGACTGTGAGATTATGACCTGAGCCGAAGTCAGACGCTTGACCGACTGAGCCACCCAGGCGTCCCCCCTACTTGCCTTCTCACGTCTGTGCCCAGATGTTCCACATCCTCTGTCCCTGCTGTAGAGGAACGACCCGGGCTCCCATTGAAGCTTCATCCTACCACATGCACGGTAGATCCTATCTCCTCTCGGTAATCAAGTAGTCTCTCCTCTCTATCCACATCATCAGCTTTTCTCTGGCTCCTGGATTTTCTCCACTAGCGTTTCAGAACACTCCCATTTTTTTCAAAACTTTCTCTTAACTCTACTCACCCTTCTAGCCAGCTCTCTATGTCTTTCCTGCCCTTTAGAGCTAAACTTCTTGAGTGAGTTATGTGTACTCAATGTGTCCAATTCTTCAATTCTCTTTTCAACCCACTCCCGCTATGCCTCTAGCCTGACCGCTCCACTAAACCTGCTCTAGTCAAGGTCCACATTGATCGGCCTTCCTTTTACCCAGCTGGTCAGTCTTTTCCTCATTGAAACACTTTCTTCACCTGGCTCCAGGACACTCTCCCTCTTGGATTTCATTCTACCTCACTTGTACTTCTATTTGTGTGGTCCCGTTTACTAGCTTCACCCAGGATTCAGTCCATGGTCTGGTGTACAGATTCACCTCTCACCTGCCAGCAAAGGCAGATCTCAGTTTCCTGCACGCACCATGTCCCTAGATTATTCAAGTGTAGGCAACCTTCCTCAGGAGATTCTGCATCCAGCTGGTTCCTACGAACTCAGTTCTGCCTGACAGGTTACCCTTTCTCTGATTGTCTGTGATCCTAAACTGCGGAGGCCCCAGAATGCCCGGAGGTTCCTTCCCCCCTGGTAATGACAACAGGAGAGAAGGAATAATGTGCAAGCATAAAGAGGGGATGTCAGCTAAATGTCCAAAGGCCAAGGAAGACGGAAAAAGCCACTTACTCGGTTATTGTAATTATCCAGAAAAATTGGCACGTTTGTGGCTTCACCCGCACCTACAGATGAGCCAAAGATGCCCTCAAACAGTAAGCCTACCTCTATATATCAGTTCCCCAGGGAGGAGACTCTGCCAGAACCAGCTTTCTCCTGTTCCTCGTCTCCAGACACAGAGACTATGAGAGTTTTCTGCCCTGTGTTTACTCCCCGTTGGATCTGATGATTGTTCCCTCTCTCTTGATACTACCTTTATTCTAGAACTTGGGCTTGGTTTCCCTGTCCCCTACCCCATAGGAATGAGCCTGATCCTTTCTGTCTCCTAGTACTGGTCCTGAACCACACGGTCAGAATGTGTGGAGCATATATTCTTGAAGAAAAACAGACTGCAAGGGATTTTAAAGAGAGGAAATGCAGAAGAAAGTGAAAAAATACAGAGGTCAGCTCAAGGTCAAGGATACTCAAGAGAATTTTTAAGCTGGACTTGGTGGAGCTTATTTAAAGACAGAAGGGAGGCACGCCTGGGTGGCTCAGTTGGTTAAGCATCCGACTTCGGCTCAGGTCATGATCTCACAGTTCGTAAGTTCGAGCCCCGCGTCGGGCTCGGTGCTGACAGCTCAGAGCCTGGAGGCTGCTTCAGATTCTGTGTCTCCCTCTCTCTCTGCCCCTCCCCTGCTCATGCTCTGTCTCTCTCTGTCTCAAAAATAAATAAACATTAAAAAAATAATAAATTTAAAATAAATAAATAAATAAATAAATAAGACACTCAAATCCCCTAAGAGTTACAAAGTAGAAGACAGTCTTTCTCTGTGATCTTCAGGAACAATAAAGTCACTAACATTAGTTGAGTATTTTCTTTGAGCCACACACAGTTCAAAGTGCTTCATCCATTGACTCGATTGATCCTCATTCTCTGAAGTAGTTTTTACCTTATTTATCTTATTTTACCTTATCCTCTGAAGTAGTTTCTGTTAATATCCTATTTAATAGATGGGAAAACAGGCAAAGAGAGATATAGTAACTTGCCCCAAGTCACATAGGTAGCAAGCAACAGAGTCAGGGTTTGAACCCAAAGCACTGTGATTCTAGCACTGTGCTCTTAACCAGTCCATGGTACTATCTATGAAGGATAGAGATAGACTGATGGCACATCAATATGTGGACTAGGGTAAGCCCTCTGGGAACTTGCTTTGGGTATTTCCAATTTTTTTTTTCCTTAAAGGAAGAGGTAAGAAGGCCTAGAGAAGTACCAACCAACAGATATATAATGTGGGCCACAGATGCATGCCACACAACCTAATCTTTAATTTTCTAGTAGCCATTTTTTTTTTTTACATAAAAAGGAACATGTGAAGTTATTTTAATTAAATTTAATTGATCCAAAATATTATACTTTAAATATTATAGTCAATATTACAATATCATTTTTAATATTATATCTATGTTTGACAATATTATATTCCATTAATTTAATAATATTATATATAGTAATTAAAATATTATATCAATTGCTAAGATATTTTACATTCATTTTTTCATACTAGGTCTTTGAAATTCATTGTGTATTTTAAGTTTAAAGCATATCTTAATTTAGACTAGCCACATTTCCAGTGCTCAAGAGCCACATGTGGCTTGTGGCTGCCATATTGGAGAGTGAAGCATAAAAAAAAGAAAAAAACAAAGAAAGAAACAGACAAACGAACATAGGGGAAAGAAAGGAAAAATAAGGTAAAAACAGAGAGGGAGGCAAACCATGAGAGACTCTTAAACACAGAGAACACACTAAGGATTGCTGGAGGGGAGGTGGTTAGGGGGATGGGTTAAATGGGTGATGGGTACTAAGGAAGGCACTTGTTGGGATGAGCACTGGGTGTTATATGTAAGTGATGAATCACTAAGTTTTACTTCTGAAACCATTATTACACTCTATTTAACTAACTTGGGTCTAAATAAAATTTTAAAAAATTTTAAAAAATTTTAAAAAGAGCCATTGGTAGGAGGAGTGAGAAGGAATTGAGGATATAAATGGAAATTAGGTATTTAAGGAGAGAGAAAAATCTAGAATACCTGTGGTTTGAGATCTAGCTTGAGTACCGAGAAACAAATGACTGGTAAGCAGAAGCCAATTCTACATTGAAATAAGACAATATAACTCAATATGAGTGTATATCTTTATGTGTATGTGTGTATATATATATAGTATGTGTATGTGTGTATATATATATATAGTATGTGTATGTGTGTGTATATATATATATATATATATACACACATGTTGAGTGCAAACAGATCAGAATTTATGATTGATAGGCCAGCAACTGACATAACTTGTAAGTGAATAGACTTATAAGTCAATAAAGACTTAGCATCCCCCCCCCCCCCCCCCCCGCAAAAATACCCAAGGCTGCCTTTATAGAATACAGTCTTTATTTGGGCAAATAATTCCACGTTGTCTCCCATCTGTCCATCCCTTGTCTAATTTGCAGTCATACTGTCCCCAGTGGTCAGTTATGGCAGCCTCCTTTCTTGTCTAGTGTTAAAAACCCCTTTCTTCTCATTCTCTTGAGCACCTCTCCTCATTTCAGACACCCATGAGTTCTGACCTTGGACTCATAGTCAGGCTCTATGCCATTTCCATATCCACACATCTCCCTCAGCCAGTTTTATTAATAACACAAAATCTCATCCTGTGGAATTACACCAGAAACTATCCCACTAAACACCTACCATTCACCATGGTGGCCTTCATTTTATCTAAGACCCTCCCTTTATTTAAAGTTTGTCTTCTCTTTAGTAGGGAATGTTCATTAAGGATTAAGGATCCAGAGAATTGTTTAAATGCTATTTAGAGTAGGAATTACAGGACCATTTGCCTGGAGGCCAGATTGAAGGACAGAAGTTGGAAAAGGAATGCAAAATGACTGCGGAAATGTGTATCTATAAATATATTTTAAAACTATGTGGCAATGTAATAGCTATGAAATTGAATCTTCTTCCTTAGGGTAAGTAGGTAACACAGTATCAGAGGCCTTGGCAGGCAGAATAACCCCCTTTTCCAAGTTGGAAGATATCGTCCTTTGATCAAAAACGTAAGATCCTTTCATTTTCCCCACTACAGTCAGTGTTTCAATTTCAAAGGCCACTCGCTGTTTCTGATCTGTTATCAGTCAGGCAGACTCAACACACAGAGAGAAAGCCACTTTAGTATAAGCTGCTGTCTCTTTTATCACAAATGCAGACTTAAGGATCCTGTTCTGCTAAGACTGTACAGCTCGAGATGAAAAGTGGAAGCGAGGGCAGAGGAAAGCCAGCTTCATGACGGGAAGTTGTAGACCTGAGTCCAATGTAGGTGAAATATGGAAAGTTACCTATGTGGCTAGATAAATCCCTTTGTTTCTGAGCTAGTTTCCTTCACTAAGATCGGAATTGCCTAAAGAAAAATGCTAGGATGTTTCTGGGCAAGTATAAATATGACAGTGCAAACTAGAAACGAACATACATTAATCTGTTCAAGTATCTAACACATGCCAGGCACTGTGCTGTCTTTTTCAATCCAGCAAACCTCACAGTCACCTCTGATGAGGAAAGAGAGACTCAGAGAAGTCAGACACTTGTCCATTGGTATGCTTTTAAGTGAAGAAGGCTTGACTCAAACCCCTGCCTCCCTTCTAAAGCTTGAGCTCTCTCTTTTATTTTCTTTCTTCTTTCTTCCTTTCTAAAAATTCTCTTTCTCCTACAGCACCCTGCCTCCGTAGAAACAGAGGGAGGCTTGGGCGCGTTGGTCTGTGGGCTGGTTTAGCCAGAAGGACAAGCCTGACCACACAAACATTTGTTTTCATTTTGTCCGTTCTGTGTACATCATAATTGTGCATCCCTCAGAAAAAGCTTTGGTCAAATAAATACAAGACACATGAAAACATCTCTGCCTCATCCCCACAACATAAATCATATTTGCCAAAAGTTGTCAAATTTGCTAAATTGCTGGTTCACCAGTTCCAACCAGTCTGCTGGTTCACTCACATGCTTAACTTCAATGGGAACACGATGTAATGTTCTCCGATTTTTTTTTCAGGAGCTCTTTATATTACTTTCTCATATTATTCATTCAACAGTGCTATTCAACAAAAAACAATTGGACAAAGGACAAAAAGGCAAATGACAACTGGAATTGAGCCAAGCAGTAACTATGTCTTCAGCCCCATAACGTGTCTTCCCAACTAGTTTTATTTCATATGTATTTACTTCTCTGTTTCCTTGCACGTATTTCTGTGACTGAATTCACTTTTGTGGGATTTTTTTTAATCATAAAAATACATGCAAACTGCAGAAATACATGCTAGATTCTCAGTGCTGAATGTGGCATGGATTCTTTTATAACCTTTCTCCATAGGCTATATAAACATTCATAATTATATGAAAGTTTTTGCTACTTTTTATAAAAATAATATACTATATACTCTATTAAACAATTTTTATTTTGTTAAAAATATATCATGCCTGTCCCTCCAGATTAGGACATTTATATTGTACTTATTCTTTTTTAGGTAATTACATCATTTTTTATTTATACCTATACCAAAATATACTTATACCTTTAGAGATGAACGTTTAGGGTGTTTCCAAGTTTTTGGCTGTTTTTATTGTCCTACTATAATAAATACCATTGTGACAAATTTCCTTGGGAATATTGTTAAAATTAACAATATGATTGAGATACAGACCTTAAGTGTATGGCCCAAGAGATTTTTACAAGTGCGTATACCCATGGAACTGACACCCCTGTCAAGATACAGAACGTTTCCATCATTCTAGAAAGTTCTCATGTGTCCCTTCCTAGTCAAACCTGCCCTCCCCATGCCAATAAACCATGATATGATTTTGCATGTTTCATAATTTCCTATAATTGAGTCCAAAGGTTTGCACCCTTTTGTGTTCTGCTTCTTTTGTTCAGCATGGTAGCTATGCCTTCATTCCATTTTACTATATGGATGTACCAAAATGTTCATTTCTTTTTAATTGTATGAATATTCCATAATCAACTATTCTTCTGCCGATGAATATTTAAATCGTTTCTGGTATTTTTCTAATTATAGTAAATGATGGTACAATAAACTTCACTGCACTCATGTCTTTATGTACTATCCTTTGTTTCATCAAAGATATAGCCCCCACGACAGGATTTTTTAAATTCCTTAAATTTTAATTTTGTCACATACTGCCAGATTACCTTCCCAGTAGGTGATAGCAATTCACACTCCTACCAACCCATGTTCCCACACCTTTATCAGTCTGAGGGGGCTCTTTGGATATCGGGGGTACTGACCTCTAAATGTTAGACACTCATTCATGGGAGCACACTTATCAAAATATTAAAAATACACATACTGAACACAAACTTTGTGTTGAGCACTTTGCTGGCCGCTGGTGATAAAAAGTTAAATAAGGCTTTATCCTCATCCTTGAGTGGCTTTCAAACCAAATAAGAAAAGCAATATGATTACTTCAAGAATGAAGCTTTTCACGTGGTGCAACAGGAGAGGAAATTTGGGAAAATCAGATTGGGAGGTCATGTAAAACATGTCTGGGCAAGTGCTTGTCAGTGCTAGTTTGATGAAGTAAGAATCTGTTGGGTAACGAGGCAAAGAGTATTCCTGAAAGACAGATGAGAGTGGGAGCAGCCGTGGATGCACAAAAAACTGTCCACATTAAAGAAGATTATAAGAACATGACAATTACATTCGAAGAGTGGCTGCAGAGAACAACAAAACAAAAGTTCTATAAAAATTGGTGAAATTTGGGGTGCCTGGGTGGCTCAGTAAGTTAAGCGTCCAACTTCAGCTCAGGTCATGATCTTGAGGTTCCTGGGTTAGAGACTCGCATCGGGCTCTGTGCTGATAGCTCACACCCTGGAGCCTGCTTTGGATTCTGTGTCTCCCCCTCTCTCTGCCCCTCCCCCACTCATGCTCTGTCTATCTCTGTCTCTCAAAAATAAAAAATAAAAGTGTTTTAAAAAATGGTGAAATTTTGGGGCACCTGGGTGGCTCAGTCAGTTAAGAATCTGACTTCGGCTCAGGTCATGACCTTGTGGTCAGTGAGTTCGAGCCCCGCATCGGGCTCTGTGCTGACAGCTCAGAGCCTGGAGCCTGCTTTCGATTCTGTCTCCCTCTCTATCTGCCCCTTCCCAGCTCACGCTCTGTTCTCTCTATCTCTCAAAAAAAATGAATAAACATTAAAAAAATCTTTTTATTTGGTGAAATTTTATGTTGTACACTTGAAATATGTTACTAATGTAACATTGTGTGTTAACTACAATTTTTTTTTTAATGGGTGAAATTTGAATGGGGTCTATAAATTAGGTAATGCTATTTTATTGATGTAAATTTCTTGAATTTGGTAACTGCCCGTGTTTGAGTAAGTGAATGCTTTTGCACTTAGGAAATACATTCTTGGATAAAAGAAGTATGTCTATGATTTACTCTCAAACTGTTCAGAAAACAGATAGATTAGAGATAGAGAGATGATAGAAAGAATGATAAAGCAAATGTGTTAAACTGTTAACAACTGGTGAATCTAGGTGAAGAATACATGAGAGGTTTCTGTTCTAGTCTTGCAATTTTTCTGTTTGAAACTACTTCAAAATAAAGGTTTTTTGTATTAATATTTAAAACACAGTAATGCCTCAGTGCCCTCCAGTTGGTTCTACATGACTAGAGTGAATGATACAAAATGGAAAGTGGTAAGCTCTGAGGGCAGAGAGGCAAGCAAAGGCAAAATGCTGAAGAGCCTTGTTCTTGGCTGAGAAATTCTAATTTTATTCTGAAAGCCATGTGGAATAAAGGAGCAATGAAATCCAATTTGCATTTTTAAAAGAGTACTTTAGCAGCTTTGGGGAGATGGGCCCAGAGTGGGACCAAATGAGGCACCAGCTGGGAGGCCATCATGATGAGTCAGATGAGTGAGGGCCTAGCTGAGACCATGGCTGAGGGAACAGATCAAAGGGCACAGAAAATATATCTATTAAGAGCCCGCGTGACCTAGAAATTGAAGGAGGCAGAAGGATTCCAGCTTGTGAAACTTGTTAGATGACAGTGCTAATCACCAAAGTAGAAAACAGAGGTACAGGGGAGAGCTTGGGAAGGAAGATGATGGGCTCTGGGTTGACTATGACAAGCTTAAAGTACCCATGGAGAATTCCAGGGGAGACCTCCAGAGCTTCGAGAGAAATCTGGACCTGAGACACTGGCTTCTAAGTCAACTGCATGTAGGTAGCTTGGGCTCTTACAAAGAAAGAGTTCTTCACCACTACCAAATTAACATGTTCTTAGGGAATGATATTTTTAAAAGGAGGCTAAATGTGGTAAGTTGTTACGCTACTATACCCATAATGTCTTCTTCCAAGTACCTGTGGAAACAGATCCACTCAAAAAATATACTAACAACTGCTCTAGGTTGAAAGAAGATAATGTGTCACAGTGTGAAGACATTTCCATTAAATGCAGGAGTGGTGAGCTCTTACGCAAAAGACAGTCGTTGCTCATCGCACCGTTTGAGCCAGGAGAGCATGGTAGCTCTGAAGAGAAAAGTTCTGACTCATCCCTACTCTTACCTCGCAGCCCCGCCAGGGGTTTCACAGGCACAGGATGCATCCGCCCGTGCCCCCTTCACCACCACCACCAGGCAAACTTGCTTCCTAAAGCAGCCTGTGTTATGCCATTTTCTCTGATGGCAATTAGGAGGGAAAGTGAGGACCCGGGAACTTCTTAGAAGTGCAGATTACCGGTCCCCACGTCGGCCCTACCAAATCAGAAATTGCAGGTGAGCCCAGCAAGCTGTGTTTTAACAAGCCCTCCAGGTGACTGAGAGGTAACACAAAGTGGGAGAACTACTGTAACAAACTGCAGGGATGAAAATGAGTCCAGGGGCGCCTATGTGGCTCAGTCGGTTGAGCGTCCGACTGCAGCTCAGGTCATGATCTCATGGTTCGTGTGTTGGAGCCCTGCATCAGGCTGTGTGCTGACAGCTCAGAGCCTGAAGCCTGCTTCGGATTCTGTATCTCCCTCTCTCTCTGTCCCTCCCCCGCTTGCAATCAGTGTCTCTCAAAAATAAACATTAAAAAAATATTTAAAAAAAAAGAAAGGAAAATGAGTTCATTATAATGTCAATCCAATGAGTGAAGCCCTCCCCAAATTTGGAAATTATGAGCCTCTCAAAGATGCCAGCCCTGGCTTTTAATTTTTTAAGTGCAAAGTCTAATATGTTAATTCAACAAATATTTACTGAGTAGTAAGTGAGTCTGGCTCTTTATTAATGTGAGAGGAGGAAGGAAGGAAGGGAGGAAGGAAGGAAGGAAGGAAGGAAAGAAGGAGGGAGGGAGGGAAAAAGGGAGGCAGGGAGAAAGGGAGAAAGGAGGGAGGGAGGGAGGAGGCAGAGAGGAGACTTGGGTTACACAACATCTGTGATTTCAAAGCTATCTCAGGCTTTTAAAACTCCATATCTTTCTCTCTTTCTTCCAACAGTAGCCAAGATAAAATACATACACAAGAGTGAATGAAAATGAGCCAAGATTTTGTGGGTGGGGAGGAAAAGGTGAAAGCAGGTGGGGGGGTGGTATTTCTCTGTGTTCTCATGTCCTTTTTTCTTCAGTTCCTTAATTCCTTGTTTTTCTTCCCTCTCATCATCTTCTGTGTCCTGACACATGGAGAAATTTCACTTAAACAGATTCACACATTCTTACACTCCCAGGGGCACGCACACAGCAACACCCAAAGCGAATCCTATTGGATTTTCCTTCCCCCACTTTTCCCATTGGTCTCTCAGCCCAGGGCCACGGTGGGCCTGCCTTCAGTCAGCTCTCTCTGCAGCTCCTCCCCATGGGTACTTTCTACTGCCTCCCATCTATGGTCCAAGGCTCCATTAAGACTCTGCAGCCTGATGCCAGGTATGTTACAAACCAGATCAAGTCCCATGATTTGGCATCTAATTTGGGATTCACTCTCCTTCCTTCAAAATCAGTATTTCAAGGAGAAACCAGGAGGTTAGACAGAAAATAAAAGCTAACATTTATTGAGCACTAATTATCTGCTGGTCTACATGTTAAGGGCTTTAATAATGTCATCATATATTTTCTTCACAAAAACTAGGAAATATCCGTGCCCATTAACTCTGTCACATTACGTGCCACACAACTGTGCCTATTTCATAGATGAAATTAAGATTAAAGGAATCCTTAAGAAATTAAAGATTAAAGAGACTCCGTGATTACCTAAGATCCAACTATTATTATAATTTCAGCTAATTTCAGAGTTTGTACTCCTCTTAACTACTACAGAACAAGAAATCTCAGAACCATAGAATATTAACATCGAAGGTACCTTAAATGTTTATTTATTTTTGAGACAGAGCATGAACGGGGGAGGGTCAGAGAGAGAGGGAGACACAGAATCAGAAACAGGCTCCAGGCTCTGAGCTGTCAGCACAGAGACCGACGCAGGGCTTGAACTCACGAACCGCGAGATCATGACCTGAGCCGAAGTCGGATGCTTAACCGACTGAGCCACCCAGGCGCCCCAAGGTACCTTAAAAATCATCTAGGCAAGGGGTTTTCAACCTTGGGTGCACATTAGCATCATGCGTAGTTTTCGAAGATCCCGAAGACCAGGTCATACCCTGGACCAATTAAATACTCATCTCTGGGGTGTGGGTGACCCAGATGTCTGTGTTTTTCTAAGCTTCCTGGAGATCCGCTGATTCAAATCCAGTTGTTACATTTTGCTGGTAAGACAGCAAGTGGCAATAGGAACAAAAATTATTGTAATTGGGGAAGTGCCTGCTACCCTCTGACTCACAGAGAACAAAGGAAGGCTTCCAGCCGGCGTGGGGCAAGTGTGGAGTGCATTGCTATTCTACAAAAATTTCATTTTCAAATCATCCATGTTTAAGATTGATAGGAAGAGGTGTAATTGTTTTCCTTTGAATTTTTAGGCTGAGAGTGATATCCTAAAAGAGCAGGGTCACATGCTCCAGAACCAACTCTGACACTAACCACAATCTTGGGTCACTTACCCTCTCTTGAGCCTCAGTTCCTTATCTGCAAAATTAGTGTCATAATAGCCCATGCCTTACTGACTTCACAGGTACCTCTAAAATTCAGGAGTGCCTGGGTGGCTCAGTTGGTTAAGCATCCGACTTCGGCTCAGGTCATGATCTCGCGGTTTGTGAGTTTGATTCCTGTGTCAGACTCGGTGCTGACAGCTCAGGGCCTGGAGCCTGCTTCACGTTCTGCCTCCCTTGCTCTCTGACCCTCCCTGGCTCATGCTCTCTCTCTCTCTCTCTCTGTCTCTCAAAAATAAATAAACATTAAAAAAATTTTTTGGTGGGGGGACACCTGGGTGGCTCAGTTGGTTAAGCAACCGACTTCGGCTTGGGTCATGATCTCGCAGTTTGTGAGTTCAAGCCCCACGTCAGGCTCTGTGCTGACAGCTCTGAGCCTGGAGCCTGCTTTAGATTCTGTGTTTCCCCCTCTCTCTACCCGTCCCCTGCTCACGCTCTGTGTCTCTCTGTCTCTCAATAATAAATAAATGTTAAAAAAAAATTTTAATAAGTATAATATAAATGTAGAAGGGCTCTTGGGTGGCTCAGTTGGTTAAGCATCCAGCTTCAACTCAGGTCATGATCTCATGGCTCATGAGTTCAAGCCCTGCGTCAGGCTCTGCACTGACAGCTCAGAGCCTGGAGCCTGCTTTGGATTCTGTGTCTCCCCCTCTCTCTGCCCCTCCTATGCTCATGCTCTGTCTCTGTCTCTCTCTCTCTCTCTCTCTGTTTCTCAATAATGAATAAACGTTAAAAAAAAACTTTTTTAATACATAAACATTAAAAAAAATTAAAAACCAAATAAGACACTGTAAACCTTTGATACAATAAGAATGATGCAATGTTTTTAACACGTACTGAACTTAAAGAAAGTGTAAGTTGGGGCGCCTGGGTGGCTCAGTCGGTGGAGCGACCGACTTCAGCTCAGGTCATGATCTCACGGTTGGTGGGTTTGAGCCCCCCATCAGGCATGTGCTGAAAGCCCTGAGCCTGGAGCCTGCTTCGGATTCTGTGTCTCCCTCTCTGTCTGCCCCTCCCCCGCTCATGCTCTCTCTCTCTCTCTCTCTCTCTCTCTCTCTCTCTCTCTCTCTCTCTCTGTCAAAAATAAACATTAAAAAAAAAATAGAAAAGAAAATGTACACTTACGGCACACAGAGTGGGATCCGAGTCCTGCTCTCACTCTTCATGGGCTATTATCAGGGAAGTAAGATAAGTTCTCTGAAAGAGTACTCCCCTCCCCAACACGTAGAACGCAAAATCAGTAACATGGTCGTTTGAGAATTAAATAACACTTTGTAAAGTATGTGGCACCTACAAGGTGTTCAAAGTGTTTCTTTCCCTTGCCCACGGCCACTTAAATTTCTTATTTATTTCACCATATATTTTTTTAAATTTTAACTTTAAAAAAATTTTTTTAAGTTTATTTATTTATTTTGAGAGAGAGAATGAAAGAGAGACAGAACAGAGGAAGGGCAGAGAGAGAGGGAGAGAGAATCCCAAGCAGGCACAGCCTGTCAGTCCATCATATAGATTGAAGCATAGCAGAAAAAAAAAATTAAAGAGTACCTAACATCATTACTCACTTTGATTAGGAATAGGCTCTCCAGGGGCACCCGGGTGACTCAGTCGACTGAGCATCCCCAACTTTGGCCCCCATCCTGATCTTGCGATTCTTAAGTTCAAGCCTCGCATGGGGCTCCCTGCTGACAGCTCAGAGCCTGGAGCCTGCTTCGGATTCTGTGTCTCCCTCTTTCTCCGCCCCTCCCCTGCTGACGCTCTGTCACTCTCTCTCTCTCTCTCTCAAAAATAAATAAACATTTAAAAAAATGAGGAATAGCCTGTCCAGTTGTGGAAGTTAAAATACAAACACGATGTTAGAGAAGATGTCCATAGGCGTTAGGACATGAAAAGTTAGAGATTTTTAGCTGAAAAAGGCAATTAACAAGCCAACATGGACAGTATGATCTCCTAGATAAAAGATAGGAAAAAATATACACTAAGAGTTTAATCATGATAATGAATGGGCTATAGAATGGTATCTTTTTACCATCTCACTTTCGGCTTCTCTGCGTTTTCTAATATCTACAATGTACATATACTTATCTTGTTACAATAAGAGCTTATTTTGTGAAGAGGAGGGAAGAAGGATGGGCTGCCCTAAAGGAGATGAGCAAATGCAAAGACATCCCTTGTTCTTAGGACAATTCAACATCATCAAAATACCCGTTCTAAGTGAATTGATCAATTTAATGCGATTCGAATTAAAATACTAATAAGCTATTTATGGAGCTAGACAAATTGATCCTAAAGTTCACAAGGTGAGGAAACCATGAAAGAACAGCTAGAAAGCACTAAAAGGGAAGAGTTCTAGGAAGGACTGCTCTCTCAGCTTTCTGCAAAGCCTTGAGAATTAAAACAGGGCAGTGCTGTTGAGTAAGTAGGCAAGCATACCAGCAGAATAAAACAGAGTTCAGAAATATGCCCAACAAAATGCAGGAATCTATTATTCGATCGAAGTGGCATCTTAAACCACTGAGGCAAAGTTGGTCTTTTTAATAAATGTTGAGATAACTGGATGACCATTTGGATAAAAAGATAAAACCAGGTTAATTCCACAAACTATACACAAGCATACACTCCAAATGTATCTAAGACCTTAATATAAGAAATAAAATTAGACAAATTTTATATAATACTAGAGGAAACTAAGTGAATTCCTCTTTAGCCTGGATGTAGGGAGAGTCCTTCCATGACTAAAAATTTAGACACAGTAAGAGAAGCCTGATAAACGTGACTATATAAAAATAAAGAATGTTTGCATGGCCAATAAAAAAAATGACCATAAATAAAGTCAAAAGACAAACAATAAATGGGGAGAAAACAATTGCTGTATATTACATCGATAAGGAGCTAATAGACCTACTATATAAAGGATGCTTTAAAACTGAGCGGAAAAAGAGGTGCGTGGGTGGTTCAGTTGGTTAAGTGTCTGACTTGGGCTCAGGTCAAGATATGCACAGTTCATGGCTTCAGGCTTGGAGCCTGGATCCTGCTTCTGATTCTGTGTCTCCCTCTCTCTTGGTCTCCCCCCCCACTCATACTCTGTCTCAGTCTCTCTCAAAAATAAATAAACATTAAATTAAAAAAAAAAAAAACTGAGAGGATAAAGACCATAAATCCCAAAGAAAAAAAGATAAAGACACAGAAAAAAATTTTAGGAGATAGAAGTGGCCTTTAATGTGAGAGATGTACAATACTACTCCCAATAAGGAAAATGCACATTAAAACCATAGTGAGATATTATTTCTCACTGTGGTAGATTGGCAAACGTTGAAAAGCTTGACAACATACTCCATTGGCTGCTGAGGCTGTGGGGAAACATGTATGTTCCTACACAGCTGGTAGAAATGCAACATCAAGGAGACTTCCCATGTGGAGGGGACAGGCAATATTTCACAACACTACATATGCAACCCCCCTTCTAGAAATCTATCCTGGAGATTATACCTTCAATAATATGAAAATACACATGCACACGTTCAATCACTGCAGCATTATTTGTAATTGCAAAGTATCAGAGACTACATACAGAGGATTGATTGGTTTACGATCACATTTGAGTACCATGAAGCTGTCAAAAGGAACAGAACGATGTCTATGAACTGATATAAACGTATTTCCAGGAATTATTGTTAAGCAAAGAAAAAAAATTCAAGTAAAATGCAAATGAAGTTGATGGATAGATAGATAGATAGATAGATGGCAGACATATAGAGGAAAAAAAGAAGAGGAAATAACTTAGCATACATTTATGTGCTATCTTTATCAAAGAAACACAGGGAGAACAAGAGCCCAAAACAGGGGTGGGAAGGGTGAGGTAGAAGATGTAGGACAGAGTGATGCTTCTGACTCTATCTTTTCATATAGTTTTGAATTTTGGAAGCATGTTACGGTTCTAGACATTCAAAAAATTAAATCAAATTCAGTCAACAAAGATGGGAAGGGAAAAATTTAAAAACCTAAAGCTGAAAGCAAGACACAATAATGAATCCAATGATTTTTCAAGTGAATACCGTATTTGTAGTAAATAGGGAAGGAAAAAATGTAATCTAAGAAACATACGAGCAGAATATGTGACTTCAAATCCGTATCTTCAGTCTTGTGTAGTTTGTGGTAAAACTGCACACACAATCTAAGCTCTATTTTTGTAGCCTTGTTTATTGCACTGGTATGAGCTAAGTACTTCTGAAACCATCTTGGATAAAGTGTAGCAATGAAGGAATAAATGTGTCAATATTGTTGGTGGCCAGGTTCTCACTATGAAAGAAGAAACATACAAACAGAAAATAGAGGAAGGTGAGAAAAAACCCTTTGGTGATACATTGGACTTGCAGGACTAGGTGAACCCATGATTTTTTAAACATATGTATGTCTATGCATATATACATGCATGCTTATGCACATACATATACATATGTCTGTGCATGTGTAAGTATGTGTGTATACACGTACACACACATACAGATATTTATTAGCTTTGTCTGCTGAAAGGCCATGGAAACAAATATACCTCAGCAGCACCCAGGTATCCCATTTTAATATCTTTTTAATGTTTACTTATTTTTGAGAGACAGAGACAGAGTGTGAGTGGAAAAGGTTAGAGAGAGGAGACACAGAATCCGAAGCAGGCTCCAGGCTCCAAGCTGTCAGCACAGAGCCCGACTAGGGGCTCGAACTCATGGACCACAAGATCATGACCTGAGCCTAAGTTGGACACTTAACCAACTGAGCCTCCCAGGCACCAGATATTCCATTTTAAATACCATTCCCCACTACCAGGAAATAGGAAGGGTTCCTCCTGGGAGGAGGTGGGGAGAAGGCCAGTGCTGGGGCTGGGGCTGGGGCTGGGGAAGGATAAACAAAAGATAGCCTTGGAACTTCTGATAAGGAAGTTCTCACAAAAATAAACCAACTCATAAAGACTGGGGAGGCAGTTTGAAGGGGTTCCACTGGCCAAATCTGGGACAATTTGAGCACAAAATGCCTAAGGGCAGTGATGAATTATAAACCACTGAGAGAAAAAAGGAATCCATAAGTCCTCACCACTAATAAATACTTAAAGAGGGAGAAAGGAGGGATCTTATTTATGGTAGCATGTCAAGTGCCAACTGGTCAATGTGGACTACAGGACTTTTGCACATTTGCGGTGCAACCACCGCAGAGAAAATTAGTTCAAGCAAAAATTGTAAAGGGATGCTAAATCTAGGAGAAAGTTTGACGAGGGAAGGGCAGAATACTTGTGTGATCGTAATGTGCTTCCCGCAGATCGCTTATTAGTTGCAAGAGAAAAAAAAAAAATACTATGCGACAGTGACGTAGAACAACACGTGACTGGGTGGTCAAAATCAACATCATTAACATGGACGAGTCCAACAGTACTTGCATCCGGGCCACACGCTAAGAAGGTCCAGTATCGCTCATGTAATATACCAGCCAGGAATGCATAGCCTCGCTGTAAGCACTACGAAAAATTAAGCAAACCAAAAATGAGAAACTTTTGTCATAAAAGAAAAAGGATGGGTATAAAAATGTTCCAGATTAAAGGAAATTAAAGAAACACAACCACAGGAGGCAATACCTTATCCTAGACAAGATTTCATCCTGGGAGCCAAGTTGAGGAATGAGGCAGGGCCATTATTGGGTATGTAGACAGAATGAGAATGCATATTAAATACAAGTATATCAATGCATTTACTCAAGTTTTAACGGTACCTGGTTAGGTAAGAGACCATCCCTATTCTTAGAAAATACACACCATGTATTTAGGAGTGAAGGGGCACGGTATAGGACACTGACTCTCAAATGATTCAGAAAAAATATGTGCACTTATGTCTATATATACATATAAACACACACAGAGAGAGAAAGAGCGTGTGCAGAAGTAATAATGCAAATTGGATAAAAGGTTAATAATAAATGAACGTGGGTGACGGATATACAGATCTTCTTTATACCGCTCTTATTCTTGAAACTTTTCAGTGCTCTTAGAATTATTTCCATATAAAAAATGGGTTTTTTTGGAAGTGTACTATATCAACTTGATTTAAGAACGTCAGACAAAAATAGAATGGTTTAGGTTAGCCCCAAATCAAAATAAACTAGCAATTTATTTTAATCCAGATCTGAAAAATGTTAAGAGCTAATTTTGATTAAACAACTACATTATTTAATATTGATAAGGCCATTTCCTTCAGTAGTTTTTTTAATGTTTATTTATTATTGAGAGAGAGAGAGAGAGACAGAGCATGAGCATGGGAGGGGCAGAGAGAGAGGGAAACACAGAATCGGAAGCAGGATCCTGGCTCCGAGCTGTCAGCACAGAGCCCCACGCGGGGCTCGAACCCACAAACCGCGAGATCATGACCTAAGCCAAAGTCGGACGCTGACTAAGCCATCCAGGAGCCCCTCCTAGAGTAGTTTTAACGCAATAGCCCACGAAATATAGTACGACCACTAAAGAAGAATATATTTAATAAATAGTAATGATACAGCAATGTGCTATTGATTCGCTGGGTATCCTCCTGAGAGCCTTCTAAGGAAGACCTCCTTAGTGATCAGAAAAAGTTGGGTGAGTTTTATCAGCAAACTTAAGAGATTTGAAATAAACGTTTTGGTTATATTGCTATTAAAATCACATTTCTTTTTCTTATTGCAAAATTATGTCTTGCAACTCAACAGTAATATTTTTTTAATTTCACATTTTTAGTGTTTACCTTTGCTTAGATATTAATATTGCAATTCTGAGGGGGAAAGAGTACAGAGTTAAGTATTTCATGGCCTGTAAAAACTTGGTGTCCTTTAGCTCACATGGAGATACAGAGGCTGATATCAGAATATTTTTATTTTAATATTTGCTTCCTAAGGACTAATGTAAACAGAATATAACCTATTGGTTTCTCAGTGTTCAGACAGCTTACATTTGCAGGCTAGCAATCCCTGTTCTCAATGAGCTGAGACTGTTAGATCAGATGGATCCCAGGGGCTGGTTTGTAGAGCCTGACCTCCTGCCTTGTTTTTCTGCATTTGTTTAGTTTTATTTTATTTTATTTTATTTTATTTTATTTTTGCATTTGTTTAGTTTTAAAGGAAACAATTTTGTTATAGATCTGAGGTGTTACTACTTTAAAAGCTTCCTGTTAAGATACTGTAGCAAGAAAGTATAATTTAGTTATTCATGAATTATCTGCTACTTATACTTAAATGAGTTAATTGTTTGCTTTTTCACTCAATAGGCTAAATCTAAATAGCCAGCAGTGAACATTAGTAAATGAAATAATATTGGTGTTAAAAAAAAAAAAAAAAAGCTTTTTAATTCCACTCTGCATTTCACATGTAGTGGTTTCATATAAATACTCCTCTGATTAAGGCATGGCTTTAAGAAGTTAACATTGGATTTCGTGTAATTGCCAGTATAAACAACAGAAGGAATCACAAATGTAAATTTTCTGTGGTACACATCGCATGGCATCCTTGCAGTCAGCATTTACTTGACTCTACTAGACGGTAATGATTTCAACACCAGAAGGGAGACAAAGGGAGATTGAAAGCATGGAGGGAAGAAAGTAAATCCAAGCAGGGAGAAAAAGTATAAAGAGGAAAAGGGAGAAGAGGAAACAACAGAGGAAGGAGAAGGAGGGTTCAGTGGGAAAGCAAATAGAACAAAGGTTAAGAAAGAGGAGAAAGTGAAAATGGGAATGGGGCAGAGAAGGGAAAGCAGGAGATGAAAATCCTCTCTCACCTGGAGGGTAACTGAAAAGACCCTAAGCTGCAGCCATCTTATTTACATTTCGATCAAAGGGAGTGCTAAGCCTTTTCTTTTTTTTTCAGTGGTTTTTTTTTTTTTTAATTTTTAATGCTTGTTTATTTTTGAGAGAGACAGACAGAGTGTGAACAGGTGAGGGGCCAAGAGAGAGGGAGACACAGAATCTGAAGCAGCCTCTAGTCTCTGAGCTGTCAGCACAGAGCCTGACACGGGGCTCAAACTCATGATCTCATGACCTGAGCCGAAGTCAGAGGCTTAACTGACTGAGCCACCCAGGCACCCCCATGTTTATTTATTTTTAGAAAGAGTGGGAGGGAAAGCACGTGGGAGCAGGGGAAGGGCAGAGAGAGAGGGAGAGGGAGACAGAGGTGCTGACAACCCAGAGTTGGATGTGGGGCTGGAACTCACGAACAGTGAGATCATAACCTGATCCAAAGTCAGAAGCTTAACCCACTGAGCCACCTAGGCACCCCAAAGGGAATGGTAAGTCTTAATCAGAGAGGTCAATGTTTTATATTTCACATTGCTTCTGTTGGCTTAATATAAATTTATTTTATGTAAAGTAAAACCTAGTTTGCACAAGAGTATTCCTTAATACCTACACAATATGTAAGCAGGATTTTATTTTATTTTTTTTTATTTAATTTTTTTTTTTCAACGTTTTTTATTTATTTTTGGGACAGAGAGAGACATAGCATGAACGGGGGAGGGGCAGAGAGAGAGGGAGACACAGAATCGGAAACAGGCTCCAGGCTCCGAGCCATCAGCCCAAAGCCTGACACGGGGCTCGAACTCACAGACCGCGAGATCGTGACCTGGCTGAAGTCGGACGTGTAAGCAGGATTTTAGAGATGGATGTGAACTCCAACAGACAATGGAGCTGAGCAGAGGCTATGCAACAGGCCTGGAATCGGTAGGAATTGCCAACTATTAATAAAGCAGTTTTCTTCCAGTTGTCACTGTGTGCCATTCTTTGAAACATTCCCTGAGGAATATTTTTAAACCAGCTTAGATAGAACTTGTCATGGGATCATATAACTGCTATCGAACTGTTCTGAGCTTTGAGTCAGCCATGTATCCTTTGTGTGAAAAAGAAAAACAATCTGTCATAAAAGTGCATGAAAGTTGACAAGACTTTCTCTAACAGCTATAGATCCTGGGAATACATATTTATGAAGGTTTTTAAACACTAGCCTGGTAAACATATAGCACAAACTGTTTAAAATTGAACCACTGACCTGAAACAATCACTACAACTTACTTTGCAGTAAGCCTGTGGTTTTCCTGACCACCGAGCAGCCTATGTAACGTTTTACATTAAAGAAAGAACCCGTGTTTATATTTCTTCTCAGTATTTTAATTTACAATCAAGTGTAGACATCATTCAAAATAACTGTCTCAACTTGTCTTAATGTTTATATGATTTCCTCTCAGTATTTTAATTTATGATTAGATACAGACATTAGTCAAAATAACTGTCTCAACTTGTCTTACTGTTTATAAAATTTTCTAAACTATATTAATTAATCTCTAATAGTCTATCATTATACAATGAAAACAATGGGGTTTTTTAAAGGCAATAAAGGAGTAAAAGTCAAGTAATGATATCATTTTCCTTCTCATCTAAAAATTATTTTTCACTTTTAAATCTTACAGTTAATCTATATAATTTTTTAAGTGGAAATTTCTCCTGGTTTTAAAGACAATGAAGAGTTGAATGGCAATGCTCCCACAGAGTGACATATGAATGTTTTCCAGACACATAATATTTTAAATGAGACAAAGTGATGACTATATTTGGGTTTACAAAGGCCCCTAGAATAAATAGTATTCCTTGCTTTTAATTTACGATGGAGTTTATGTCAGGATTCCCAGTACAAGCACACACAGACTTCTAGTAAAACACCCCACTATGTTTTACCTTCAACAAGAGGCAATACAATTCCAAGAGTGGTTTTCACGCCATTGTCAATCATAAATGTTGCCGCTGTCCTTGTATTATTTATTTGTATGGCATTCATAATTACACCCCCCAGGATTCTTTCTTTGACCTCCAAACACTATCTGCCTTTTGTACAGGAGTGATCTGAGGCAAAATGATATAAAGTTAAGATCACCACCAAGTAACTCAAGGTTCATTGTAATTCATGAGCTTCTAATACCTGTACTTAAAACACTAAGATACTATTTCTTCCTATCTGTGCTTGTGACATTTATCTCAAGTGAGAGCTAAATACCAAGATAAGTTTAAAAATTAAGACCAGAGTCTAATGCATTAAAACATAGAAGCATAGATAAGAAACTATAGAATTTCTGAGCTGATGAAGATTTTAAAGATAATGTACCTATAATTTTAACAGAAAATGAAGTCCAAGGATAAGAAAAGGTGTCCCAAATCTTGCATAGCTAGTTGGGGACATGAAGCTGATGTGGGAACAAATAAAAAAAACTGCTAACTACATTTGATAAGTATATAAGAAAGGGGAAAAGAGGGGCACTTGGGTGGCTCAGTTGGTTGAGCATCCGACTTTGGCTCGGGTCATGAGCTCACAGTTCGTGGGTTCGAGCCCCACATCAGACTCGCTGCTGATAGGAAGGGCCTGTCAGCACATAGCCCACTTCAGATCCTCTGTCCCCCTCTCTCTTCCCCTTTCCCACTTGCGCTCACCCCAAAATAAATAAACATTTTTTAAAAAAGAAAGGGGAAAAGAGTAAACAAAGTCTTGGCAACGTAGGTAACAATATTCCTACCGGGCAGAAATGGTTTGTGGAACTCTGCCCACACGGCTGTGAGCTGTGAAAGTAATCTGCTGAGGTGATTCTCCCCTACAAGCAATAGTCAAAAGACTTTTCACCATCACTTTGTATATATGGATCTGTCTGTAAATGCATCTACACTGGACTTCTACAGTCCTGAGTATTTTTATCAGCAGAAAATACCAGTCTTTAATCAAATGCATGAAGAAAATGTTTTAAAAAATGGAGTATATTCCCCGGTATTTTTTTAATGAGTCAGGAAGCAGAACAGGAAGAAGGATGTCAGGGATAGCGCAACCTCTATGACTAAGGATAAGAAGGGAAAACCTTCGTGCCCTCAAAGTGAAAATCCCCTTCTATTTTAAGGAACACTTTCTTACTTTAATCTCTCCAATGAGTAATTAGGATTAGATAATAGTCTCTTGGGACATCTACTTTCCAGAGAGTAAGCTTTTAATGCATCAGTAAGAAAGGAAAAAATATAATCTGACAACTAAGAAGGAGAATCATCCATTTCCAAATGCCCGGGATGCTCTGTTCTCATCAGTCTATAGAACCCAAACGACGATGGCAGGCAACAAAGATCTCAACTTTGTGGAGGAAAGAAGACTCAAACGTGAGTTCTCTAGCCCCAGGGCTTTATATGGTGGTATTTCTGTAGCCATTGGCCTCACAAAGCCTCTATTTTGTTTTAACACAATGTGTCTCAGGGGCAGAAAGTGGACAATATGGTGCTTTGAAAACTTTGTCAGCTTTCTGGGTAAAATCATAATTGTGTACTTTAAAGTCAGGCTGGATAGAGACATATATAGATAGCTGCTGTTTTATTGCTCACCCATTTAAAATGCAAATGATAATACCAAAAATTACCAAAGTCTACACTCCAGCTGTTCTTATTATTCACTACAGCTTTTTTTTTTTTTTTTTTTTTTTTTTTTTGGCTACACTTATCCTCTCCTACATGTCTCTGAATATATTCTACCACATAACCTTCCTTACAAAAACTCCTACTTGTTTCTTAAATAATTTTGTTTTATGTATTTAAAGAGTTGGAATCAAAAAATAAACCTCATTTTCCCAAGTAATGAGGAAAACAGATCTTCATTTCCATATCCCAAAAGTCAACTGTATAGAAACAAACTAACAATAACCTAAAGTGGCAGACAACCTATTTGTGAAGCTCCATTGATTGCTCTGTGGAAGCAAAAGTGACCTAGTTTCCTCAAGAGCGTGAGAAAAGAGACCTTTGGTAAGATTCTGAAGACAGGAATGAAAGTTTTTTGATTAGTACCCGATTCCCTGCGATGAGATTGCTTAATTCAGTCTTCTTAGACTGGGACACACACACACACACACACACACACACACACACACACACACACACACTCAAGAAAGCCCACTCTCTTTCTGCATGAAGGGGAAGCGCTGTTGCTGTCCATAAACCATAGGAAGTAATTCTAAGCAGAGCAGGAAAGAACAAGTCCCTTCTTCAGCCTCAAAGTCCCCTTCTGGTGCCCCTCATTGGCACAACCTGTGTACCCGTGAGTCAGCTATTTAATTTCCTTAATCCTCAAATTCCTTGTCTGTTAAGTGGGACCTCACATTAGTCCTACTTTATGGAGTTTTAGGAAGAACTCAGTAAAACACACGCGTTATGGTACATATAGGGAGCATTCAACAAATAACTTTCTCTAGCATTAAAATAAGGAACCTAGAAGAAGAGAGGGAAGTTGGGGTTATTTGTCTTATAGCCAGTTTTTGGTTTTCAGTTGTTTTTTTGTTTGTTTGTTTGTTTTTTGTTTTTTTGTTTTTTGAGTGGCAGGGATCTTGCCCCTTGAGTTTGAGTATCTTCCAGAACAGTTTTATTTAATGTGGAGAAAATTGGAAGTATGAGTCTGGACTCAACTGAGAGGTCAGGGCTAAAGGATCAATAGAAAGAATGTGTAGTAAAGCTATTTAACTTGGGCAATATAACTTTTTCTGACAACAGCAGGACCATGAGCAGAGACAGACGGGTGTACTCGGGGGTCACATGGAAGCTTGTGAAAGGGTAGACACTAAAACTGTGGTTCTCAAATTCTAGCATTTACCAGAATCGCCTGGAGGACTTGTTCAAACACAGATTGCTAGGACCCACTCTGGAATTTTGATTCAGTAGGCTGGGATGATGGGGTTTGAGAATCTGCATTTCTACCAAGCTTCCAGGAGATGTTGATGCTTCTATCATTGACCACACTTTGGGTAGAGCTAGTCCAGGGAAATAAGAGCAGAGCTGCAATCATTGGTAAGCATCCATACTAGATTAAAAAAAAAAAAAAAGAGTGGGGTGGGAACTTAATTCTTGAGTACACACTATGTGCCAGGAGTTTCACAGGCATTAATTTCATGAGTTTCAACTATCCTAGAAAGTGGGTTTTATCATTCAATTTTCCAGAGAAGTAAATTGCAAGTGAGAGAGATAAGGAACTTGCCCAAGGTCACATGACTAGTAAGGCAGCATCACTAGTATCCTGATCTAGATCTGTCCCACTCTAAAACCCATATTTTTTCCCAATGTGTCTGGCTCTCAACTCTCACTGCAAGTCAGACCAGGAAGGTAATAGGAGGATTGCTTGATAAGAAAGACCTAGAGTTCACAGTAAGGTTTTAAGTACCATCTAGATGGTAACAACTCCCAAGTATACCTTTCTAATACCTCCTGAAACCCAGTACTCGACTCCCTATCCAACATCACTAACTTCGTCCTCAGCTGTCCTCAATCGAACTGTTGCTATCCCCTCAGAGGTGCTTCCCCTTCAGTTTTCTCCTTCCCAGGTGATGGCAACTCTATCCTCGCAAAGGCTGAAGGCAAGTATCTTCCCCTGCTGCTCTCACAAGCGCCCCATCAGATCTGTCAGCAAATCCTGATGGCTTCGTCTTTCAAATAAACCCAGCCACTTGTCTCTACCTCTCCTGCCCCTGTCATCATCTCTGCGTTGATTACATACTCTCCGCTCCACCCTTGCTCCTCTGAAGCTTATTTTCAACTCTGTAGCCAGAGTAATCATTCTAAAATCTGAGTCAGATCACGTCTCTTCCTTTCGAAACCTTCCAGTAAGTCCTCCTTTACTCAAAGTAAAAACCCAAGTCCCCCGTGATACAGATCTCATTACCTCCCCTCCCACTGCTCACCTTGCCTCGCCTCCTACACATGTCTCCTGTCGTGTCTCCATCCCAGGGAGACATTCTGCCATTCCATGAACACTGCTGGGCACGCTGTTGCATGGGGACTTGGAACTGGCTCTTCCCTTTCCTTGGAAGCTCCTCCCCCAAATGTAACCGCTAAGCCTTCCTTCCATGTCTTCACTCACATCCTACCTTCTCAGTGTGGCCTCTTTAACCCTGCAACCACCCTCACCCCCAGGAACCCTGATCCCCTTACTCTTTCTTCTTTTTTTTCATTTTTTCCCCATGACCCTTCTATGACTATATAATTTACCTGCTTGTAATATTTATTATTTCTTATCTATCTACCTCCCCCCCCCCCAACCAACATACACACCAAAATGTAAGCTCTCTGAGAACAGGAATCTGAATTTTGTTCACTAATGTATCTAAAGTGCCAAAAACTGTGCTTGTCACTTGGTAGGTGCTCAATAAACATTTGCGGGATAAATGAGGACAGAGCCGAGTTCAATGCAAATAGGAAAGTAGGGGAAATGGAAGGCTAGAACAATGATATCGGAACACTTTCAGAATTGCAGCTGCTGGTGCTGGTGTGGCCCCTGGGTGGTGAAGCTATCTAAGGCATAGCTGTGGGGAGACCCGCAGGTGGAGTGCGGGGAAAAGGGATAGGCTGGACGGAAGGACAATAGAAAACCCAAGATTCAAAGTAGAAGAGCTTTTCTTATCACTGTCCTCAGAAAAGAAATAGAGGGTAAGGGAAAACTGGAAAATTATTTTCCTTTTTGAAAGTATTCATAGATTTTTTTAAGTTTGTTTATTTATTTTGAAAGAGAGAGAGAGAGAGAGAGAGAGAGAGAGGGAATCCCAAGCAGGCTCTGTACCTTCGACACAGAGCCCATTGTAGGGCTCGATCTCACTAACTGTGAGATCATCACCTGAGCTGAAGTTGGTTGCTTAACCAACGGGGCCACCCAGGTGCCCCCGCCCCCCGTAAAAGGATTCAAAATGTTAGAGTAGCCTTAAAAATATGTATCATGTCTCAAATCAATATTTCTTTACCTTACATATCTACCTAAAAAGAAGAGTAAATAGAATGAGTGTCTGTCCTAAGAACTCCTGACGTGGTTTGGGCATCTGTAATGCTTCTGTGTGAACCCGAGGGCATTAGTAAGAAGTACGCCCTAGACAGCAACAGAAGAGGCTCTATCCACTCTAAGCAGAATTCCAGGGTCTAGTATGTCATAAACTTGGGGGGAGACACTGATAGAAAACCCAACTAAGACTGCCTGAATTAAACAAGGAAATTTGTTGGCTTTTGGAACATAAAAGTCCAAAGCATGTTGGTTACAGGTCTGGCTTGATCTAGGCATACACACAGTGTTATCAGGATGATTTTCCCCATCACTAGGCTCTGCTTTCCTCTGACTTGGCATCATTGCCAGGCAGCCTTTCCCCAGATGTGGCTTCCAGCATTTCTGGGCTTACATTTTCTCATATTAGCCAACCTAATACAAAGATCCTCTCTGACAATCATTCTGCAATAAGACCCGAGCCTGTATCTCCTAGGTCTGGCTTTTGTCCTCTCCCCTAGACACATCACTATGGCCAGGGGTTGCCATCCTCTTATTGTCTAGTTGGGTCTTCAACATGTCCACTCCTGGAAACAAAAGAGGACAGATCCCACATGGATTCATTACAGAGAAGGATGATTCCCCCAAAGAAAAAGTGGGGCTCTTTGATCAGAAAAAGAGGAAATGGATGCTGAGCAGACAGCAACAGCATATTGGCGTTTCTTCAGAGTTTTATAGGAGAGAAACTTCCTGCTTAGATAACAATGATCTTAGGAATATGCAGGAACTGAAGGCCAAAACCATTTCTCTTAATTTAGAAAATCCACGCATGTGCAAGAGTAAGTTATTTTCAGTGACTGCCATGGTTTAGGACAAGTTTTATTTGTTTTTTGAAATAATCCTAGACAGTGCGGAGTCCTGGGTCACATCCCCCCTTAGCAGATGTCTGATATTTCCCAGATTCAGTGCTAGACACTAGGTAAATACAGACAGAGGCAAAATGTGCCACCGGGGCCACCATGTTCCCACCTTTCTCTACCTCCTGTGGCCTGCTATCGAGGGGGACCATCACATGGCACCATCTTGAATAGTCTGTTCCTAAGTCTTCCACCCATCCTGGTCCCACATTTTCACGGCTGTCTGTCATCCTGCCCATGACGATTCTACCTTCTTATTGGCAACTGCCATCATGACAATGCTTTGGAAGCATTGGGACCATCAGACTACCTTGGAGATCTAGAAGCATCTAAGAAATGCCCTTCTATGACTTACTCACACTCTGCCCTGTGCACCACATGTCTGGAATCCAATGAGAAAACCCACAAGCACCAGTTCAGTTGTTTGTTTTATTTTCTAAAGCCAGGCAACCCATCACGATCCCCTGAGGCAAGGGAAGCTTTGTGGTGCAAGTAAACAGGAGTGATCATCTACTCTGGCCTTGTATTTTCTCAAGTAGGAAAAAAAGACATACAGACTGGTGGTGGGAGCACAGATGGCTTCCCTACTGCTGTTGACAAAGCCCACTTGGTGGTGACTCAGAACTGTGGTGGAAACAATAGAGGAAAGAAGGAGAGGAATCATCTTTTCCAACCTGGTCTCCCGCTGTTATCCTAAAGCCTTATTTTATTCTTCCATTTCTTCATTTATTCCTTCAGCAAATATTTCTGTAGTGCCTATCACGCACCAGCACGAGGCAAGCCTCAAGTCAAAATGACCTTGTTCTGCCTCCCAGGCGCTCATTCTAATGGGGGAAACAGACATGCACATACTGGAACATGTACAGCAAGTGTAGTAATAGAACTGACAGTGACAGAAGAGCCTAAAGAGGGATGAAGAGAAGCTCCTAACAGAGCTCAGCGGCAGCGGGAGTGCAGGCAGAAGTGAGGTCTCGGGGAAAATTCCCTGGTGGAGCTTCGAGTGAGCTGAGTCTTGGAGTGCCTGGGTGGTTCACTCGGTGAGACATCCGATTTCTGCTCAGGTCATGATCTCATGGTTTGTGAGACAGAGCCTGGCATCGGGCTCTGCACTGACAGCCAGGAGCTGGCTTGGGATTATCACTCTCCCTCTCTCTCTGCCCTTCCCTCACTCACTTTCTCTCTCTCTCTCTCTCTCTCTCTCTCTCTCTCTCTCTTTCAATAAATAAACTTTAAAGCAAGCTGAGTCTTTTTTTTAATGTTTTTAATGTTTATTTATTTTTGAGAGAAAGAGGGCATGAGCAGAGGAGGGGCAGAGAGAGAGAGAGGGAAACGGAATCTGAAGCAGACTCTGAGCTGTCAGCACAGAGCCCGATGTGAGGTTCAAATCCATGAACCGTGAGATCATGACCTGAGCAGAAGTTGGACGCTTCACCGACTGAGCCACCCAGATGCCCCTAAAGTAAGCTGAGTCTTAACTAATGAGTCAGTTGTGGGGAAGACAGCATGGTGGCTAGAAAACATTTCTGACAGAAGGACAGCAAAAATCAAGGCAGCTAGGATGAAACATATCATGTACACATGGTGACCAGAGAGCCCAACAGGAGCCAGATCATGTAGAAGTTAAACTTGGAATTGATCCTGTAGGCAATGTCCAGGAAGAAATACCAACATTCATGATACAGGGTAGCAATATGATCCAATTTTCATTTTCAATAGATCATTCTGGCAGTTATGTGGAGGGTAGGTTTTAAGAGGACAAGATATGGGGCGCCTGGGTGGCTCAGTCGGTTGAGCGTCCGACTTCAGCTCAGGTCATGATCTCACGGTCTGTGAGTTCGAGCCCCGTGTCAGGCTCTGTGCTGACGGCTCAGATCCTGGAGCCTGTTTTGGATTCTGTGTCTCCATCTCTTTCTGCCCCTCCCCCACTCGTGCTCTGTCTTTCTCTCTCTGTCAAAAATAAATAAACATTAAAAAAAATTTAAGAGGACAAGATAAGTTAGAAAGAAAAATAGATAATAGATTGAACTAGAAAAATGGCAGCAAGGAAAGAGAGGGAAAAAATCCATTCAGGAAATATTTAGGAGGTAAAATCAGAATAACTTGGGGATTGACTGGATGAAGGAAAGGGTGAACACGGAGGTTAGGATCCACTTACCAGCTAGTGATGACAGAAAGCAAGAGGCTAGATAGAGCCATCAGCCGTAGAAGGTGAGAGGAGAACAGTAAGTAAAGCACGTTGTACCATTTGGATGGCAAAGGTGTGGGTGCTCCCCATGGACACATGGATGCATATTCAAGCCATCGTGATGGGACCTGCCCAAGAGAGCAGCGCATGGAGAGAGGGAACCTGAGCAGTTAGGGTCTAGGGCATAGACTGCCAAAGGTAAGAGCTGAGGGCGCTGGACCAAGGAGTCAGTAGTAGAATGTATCACCCCCACCACTCCCCACAGGAGTACATTCCAAACAACACAAAAATGTCCCATGAAAGAGCCAGACAGTGTTAATCAAGACAGAACAATAGCAGCACCAGTTTCTCTTTTTAACTGAGAGAAGTTGAGAAAGAGGGAGGGACTCTTCTGACACCATTGGTCCCCTGGATGTGAGAGTGTTGTTTTGGTATTAGCCTGAGCTGAGTCTTCTAACACCTGAAAATGAGTTATAATTACCTACATGAGACTTTTTACATAGCTGGAAAGTAACTAGAATAGAATTAACCCAATATCTTGTTCAACAGTGAGAGAGGAGGGATATGTCATTGCTATGCCCCCCCCCAAATTCATATGTTGAAATCCTGATGTCCAATGTGAAGTATTATGAAATGGGGCCTATGGGAGGTGAGTAGGTCATGAGGGTGGAGTGCTCTCATAAAAGAGACCCCACAGAGCTCCCTAGCCCCTTCCACCTGTGAAGACACACTGAGAAGGCGCCAGCTATGAACCAGGAAGAGGGCCCTTATCAGAGAAGGCAACCATACAGGCCCCATGATCTCAGACTTCCCGGGCTCCAGAACTGTGAGAAATAAATTTCTGATTTTTTCGATAAGCCCCCTGGTATGGTATTTTGTTATAGCAGCCTGAATGGACTAAGACAGTCATGGTTAAGAACGATGTTCACAGAAAAATAAAGCCAACTCCTTATTGTCCTGTTCTGCCTGACTGTTCCACTAAGGGCAGCCCATTCTTAAAAACATATATCTTCATGCTCCATATCCACAAAAGGTAAGGACACTGTTCATGAAAATAGATGTATATCTATGTCATAAAGTCATCTTGCGAATGACAACTTATTTTGGCTAACTTTGTCATATCTAGTTAGATCAACATCATTTTTACCTCCTTGGTGACTGATGAAGCATAAAAGTGACATCAGATCTGGTCTCTTGCTGTTTGCTTATGTGTGCGTTTACTTTAGCCTTCAGCCTCTTTGTAGGAATCTACCTAATCCCCTTGTTCATCTTGCAAGGGTTAGTTCAAGTAGGGATAATAATTCATCAGTGCAATTAATATGGCACGAGCAACCTACAGCACATCAATTACGGTGCTCTGAAACACTTAAATAAGTGCAAGTGCCAAGGTCAACACCCACCTCCCCCCTTATGCACACACACATAGCGGAGCTCCTACCTTTGCCTGAAGATGCCTCAAAGACTGTATGTAACACGCACCATCTCATATACACCAAAGGCACCAGTGTCAATATGCATATTCATTACTAAAGTTTAATGTTAGATAAAAAAACCCCAGGAGCTCTGACATTTTCTGCACATCTCCTAGGAGATCATGTCTCATGCTGCCCTGGCAGTGCACCTGTGCCTGGAGACCACCGCTGTGGCCCACTGTCTGCTGTGCAGACCCACCCCATCATTGGTCAGGCCAGGCTCAGGAGGCCCAGCTGTGCTGTGGCTGCCTTCTCTTCACTCTGCCCCTTCAAGGTCCTGCCACCTGTTTTTAGGTCTTCAGAAGCCCCTGGAGTCCTCAGGGAGCCCAGGCTGCATGACAGTTTTCTTCCTTTTTAACCTCAGAACACAAAATTCCGATTACTTTTCCTCGGCAGTAGCAGTGAGGAGCTGGAGAGGGATAGACCGTGACTCAACGTGAGTCAACCTTTCAAAGGGTCTCTCCATGCAGTAGAGACCAGAGAGCAAAGATTACCTCTGAGATGGCATTTGTGACCTGCAGAAGCAGCCGTCTTGAAGGACTGCTCTTGGTGAGGGCCCAGGGCACGAGCTGAGTCAAGGCTCCCATTCTGGGAAAGGGTTGTTATTTTTCAATCAAGCAATGAGGATTCTGGTTAGGTTGTAAATTACAGGCCATTGTGCAGTGTCTGCAGGGGCTTTCTCCCAAACGTGGCTTAAATTCCATTCCCTTCAAGGTTTCTCAACACTTTCCTACCTCTGGAGTCTCCCTGAGGCTCTTGGCTTCCAGCTTTCTTGACTCTCCCATTTGATCCTGGCACTTGACTAATTCCCTGAGGTTCTCTCTCATCATTCTGCTTACTCTTAATAAAATCTGCCATCTTTCTGACATTTTCTAAGCTACCTTTACGCTGGGACACTTGGAAACATTTTATACATCCCAGCTTGCCTTCTGGAGTCTCCCAACTCCGTTCCTCCCCATCCTTCACGGTTTTTTTTATAGTTCTCATATGGAAACATATCAGGGTCCAGGTATATGCCTGTCTTTTCCCATATGCCTGTCTTTTCCCATGGATATATAGTATTTTGGATTGTAGTATACATATTTAATGATCTTTGCTTGTTTCATACAGCTTTCTCGTAGCTTTTTGTGCACATATGTCAAAAAAAGAATTGTGGGGGGGCGCCTGGGTGGCTCAGTCGGTTAAGCGTCCAACTTTGGCTCTTGTCAAATAAAAAATTGTCAAATAAAAAATAATCAGTGAAAGAATAAAAAGTTTTTTTTAAAAAAATAAACACTTTTAGAGATAGCATAAATTATTGACTTATTTTTACAAATTAGAAAAAGGTAAGAAGGGAAGAGATAATGAGTAATTTTGACAAATTTCATCACATTACAATTGTAAAATGTTGTATGAATTTAGTCTACTTCTCCCATAACCCAATTTAGGTAACAAATGCTATTTCCATTTTAGTGCTAGCAGTGAAATGGGTATGAAATGACACTCTATGGGAAATATATATCCCCATAGAATATATACATTCTCTATTTAGCTATACATTTACTATCTGTGTATATATATATATATATATATATATATACACACATATATATAATATATATTTTCTATTTATAGATATATATAAATTTAGCTATATATGTATATATATTATATTATATTATATTATATTATATTATATTATATTATATTATATATACAATACATATTCTCTATTTAGCCATAGAAAAATCTACCAATTCTATGTCATTATACTTACAACCCTATCCCATTCTCTCCAACATCCCTCCACACACACATGTACTGAAATAATTGTTACCAACTGTATTCAAGTAAGAAATTCCACGCAGCATAGGGGCGCCTGGGTGGCTCAGTCGGTTGAGTGTCCAACTTCGGCTCAGGTCATGATCTTGCAGTCCGTGGGTTGGGGCCCTGCGTCGGGCTCTGTGCTGACAGCTCGGAGCCTGGAGCCTGCTTCGGATTCTGTGTCTCCCTCTCTCTCTGCCCCTCCCCTGCTCATGCTCTGTCTCTCTCTGTCTCAAAAATAAATAAAAACATTAAAAAAAATAAAAATAAAAGGAGCCATGTAGTGCGTGGTGTCAGGGCCCCACAGGGATTAGGCTGAAGCCAGTCTCCAGCTAAGACCACATCATTGCTTAGCTCCTTTCCTTACTCTCTCCTGCTTCTGCACTGCTGTTCTGGGAACGCTTCCCCAGTAAATCATTCAAACAAGAATCCCCATCCCAGGCACTGATTCTAACCAACCTGACTTAAGGCAAGACCTAAGCAATAAATTTCTCAAAAAGAGCCATTACTGTCTGGGTCACCTGCGTTAAACTTCAGAAACTAATACTATCCTGCTCAGTATTTTTTTTTTTTTGCATACTCAATTTACAACCCTGTCAAATCATTTTTTATTGAAGTATAACTGGCATATAACATTATGATAGTTTCAGGTATACAAAATAATGATTCAATATTCATATTTATGGGAAATGATCACCACAATAAGTCTAGTTAACATCCATCACCATAGTTATAAGATTTTTTTTCTTGTGATGAGAAATTTTAAGATCTACTTTCTCAGCAACTTTCAAATACAGTATTATTAACTATGGTCACCATGTTGTACATTATATCCTTATGACTTGGTCAGTATATTGTATAAAAATATACACATTTATTCAATAGCTACAATATTATTTAATATCTATAGTATTATTCAATATCTAAGGCATCAGAGACTCTTAGTGCAACATGACCTTCTGGAGGAAGCTCTTACTCTGTTTTAAGCAGCAAACACTTTTACTCATGTATTTAGAAGTGGGCAAGGTAGAAAGGATGCACCAGTTAAAAATATTCTGCTTTGAGTAGCAATTAGACTGAATACAAGAGCAAGAATTCAGCTAACAGAGGATCAAAAATACATCTCCACAAAATGTTTAGACAATAGTAGTTTCCTAGACTGTCAGTGGCTTCTAGCCGCATGCTAGCTGTACAGAACATTTCAAAGTAGTTATGGTATCTAGCCAAGCCAGAGAAAACAGGGTGATAATTAATCACCTCAAACCTGGACTAAATTCTCAATGTTCTTTTAATGGCTCAGCCCTCCTCTGAGCAATCAAAGTCCTTTTACAGAAAGAAAGAAAGAAATATGTGTAGCCAACTCTCAATTTTCAACCTTAATGGAAGGACTATTCATTCCACAAATATTTATTGAGTTCTTGCTATGTGCATAGCACTTTGTCAGGTACTGTTTAGAACCAAGAGGAGTAAATAGGCTGGGAGGACGCCAGAGCTATGCACAAGACCAAGAAACCGTGTTTGGCTTTGGAATGCCATGCTATGGGTGACCCCAAACCAAGTGTATCTGAAAGCATGTCTACCTTCTCTGCATTCCTCACTCCTCCCTTCTCAGTTCTATTTTCTATTACACATTACTTTGTATTTCTTTTACCTTCTCTCTGCCAAATTAGAGAGGAATGTTGCTTGCTTTAAAAAGTATATGGCAGCCTGAATTCCTGCTTCTCCTTTCATTCTGTGTTTCTTCTCCATGACACATCTGGCTCCCCTCCTAGGGATAAGAGAATAAAGGGAAAATAAGCTATTTGGTCTAAAAAGACAATATGGATTGTCTAGCTACGGATGAAGAAAGTGCAACAGCTTAGATTCAGCGTTAATCATCCATCTGCAAGAAAGCCAAGTGCTTCTTTTAACGTTGCTGAACTTGGCAACTATCAAATATGGCTCTAGTTCATTGACGGAATGAATGAGCCTAAGTAATGACCCTTTATATTTACCTAGCGTCATAGAGTTTGCAAAATTCTTTCAGATACATTACTCCACTCAATCTTCACAACGACCTTGTGAAGTTTAGCCTGCTACATCAGAGGCAACTGAAATTCACAAAGGTTAGGTGGCTTTTCCGAAGTCACCTTGTCATAAGGGAAAAGCCAGGGCTCAAACTACGTCTTTCAGCCTCAAGCCTTTCTGCTCCTCCAGCCTTACCTCCCTTAGGCTTGTGAGAACCCTAGATTCCTTGAAGTGTTTTTTCCAACCATTCCCCTCCCACTTCTCAATTTATTTCAAACCACTACCTCAGTCAGCAACGTAATTGTCCTTCAGAAAAGCTAGTGTTTGGAATATTACAAAACTCCACCCTCTGCACCACCCAATTCTTTAGAAGATTAGACAGATAATATATGGACCATTACTGTAAGGACAGTGATTACATTAACTACCTTTCTTTCTCTCTCCACTTGGCAGGTAATGATGCTGCAGGACACAATATTGTACTGACCAATATGGTCTGTAGGAACTACTAGAACTGAGATAGAAAAAAACTGATGCAAAGCACATCTCGCTAGTATTCATACACTGTTTTGATTTGTTTTGTTTTGTTTTAAAACACTCTAATACACTGTGAGAGGACAGAAAGGACCTACATGATGAAACATGTCTGGGTCTCTGAGGGGGTGCCTTCTTTTGGTATCTGTTCCATGACCTAACTGTTTTCTCACATAAATAATGAAGAGGAAGGAGGTTAATGTTCTCAACTTGGTCTAGTTATTGGAATCACCTATGATATATTTTTTTAGGACGGTAGCTTAAACCATTTATCATTCATAGTCTTTGTCTTTCACATTACATCGATATTCTTATGCATTATTCATTGATGACCAAGTGCTATTGCTATTGATAGCATTGCCTACAAACATTGACTCCTTAGGAGTTACAAAATGATGATATTGTTTAACATTATTCAAAAAGCTGAAAAAAATGAGAAAAACGCACATAAAAAATAGTATGTACAATAATAACCAAACAAAAAATTAGTACTTAATTCTTGTTACAGTTTACAACTTCTAAGTTAGGAGTTGGCAAACATTTTCTGTAAAGGGACAGATGGCAAATATTTTAGGCTTTATGGGCCACACAGTTTCTGCAACAACTACTCAGCTCTGCCATTGTAGCCTGAAAGCAGCTGTAGACAAGATGCAAATAAATAGGTGTGGTTTGTTGTGTTCTAATAAAATTTTATTAACAAAAAACAGACAGCAGACTGAATTTAACCTGAAAGCTGTAGTTTGCTGATCCCTGAGATACGCCACAGCCTTTGCATTTTTGGACACAATTGTTATTTTCCACTTCTTTGGCAATTTCAATCATATACAACTTGCAAGAAGAGTAGAGTGACTTCTCAGTGTTCATCACCTAGCTTCAACAGTTGTCAGCTTAGGACTAATCTTGTTCCATATAACTCTTTACCTACCTCCCGTCTCTGAAATATTTTAAAGTAAATCTTTTTTTAAATTTTATTCATAAATATTCACATTCATTTCATCCATAAATATTACAGTAACTCTAAAAACATACCTGTGATATAATTATCACACCTAACTAAATTAACAATATGTACTTTTAAATATGGGATCAAATTAAGAGCCTAACAAGATCCAGTTTCAATTGATTTGATTTGTCTCTTCGGTCTCCTTGGGTTTCCCCTCTATCTTTTTCCCCCCTTTTAATATATTTGACGAAGAAACTGGATTATTTGACCAGCCTGCATTTTGATTATTGAATCCTAGTGGTGTCACTTAGCACGTTCCTTTGTCCCCTATATTTCCTGTAAATTGAAAGTGAGATATGGAAACTTGATTAGATTCCAACTTAAGTTGTTGGTGAGAACACTTTACATGTGATGTTGTGTGCCCTCATCTGCAGTCCCTTTTTGTGTTATTTACAGCCACTGATGCCTACTGATTGCCTAGACCCATTGATTCATTAGGAGTTACAGAATGATGATATTTAAAAATGTTTTTTAACATTTTTTTTGAGAGAGAGACAGAGGGAGACACAGCATGAGCCGGGGAGGGGGAGAGAGAGAGGGAGACACAGAATCTGAAGCAGGCTCCAGGCCCCTGAGCTGTCAGCACAGAGCCTGATGAAGGGCTCGAACCCATGAACCATGAGCTCATGACCTGAGCGAAAGTCAGACCCTTAATGAACTGACCCACCCAGGCACTCCAAAATGATGTTATTTTAACATCCTTTCTTTACTTACTAGCTGCAGTCTTCTGTAAAGGGAAAATTTCCTTAAATAGCTATTAATTTTCTGTTAGCATTGGTAAATGAAAAGCAGGAGGAGTGTGTGATTTTCCCCTTTTATTTGGCAGATTTTAAAATAATGAATTGTTTCTCTAACATTCTCCAAATGTGACCAATGAATTTCTTCTTCATGGGCATCTCCTTAAAGTACAGATGTCCAGATCCTACCACTGATCTATGGAACCAGATTCTCCAGGGTTAGGACCTGGCTTCTGCATACTTAAAAGTCTTTTGGAATGATTCTAAATGTCTACAGCTCAGCCATTGAGAATGTCTGGACCAGATGACCCCTAAAGTCCATCCTAGCACTACCATTGTACAGGGCTATAATATGTCATTAATTATAGATTGCTTATATCCTTACTCCTTGTCCTCCTCTAACTGGCTAGTGAAATGATGCCAACCAGGTGTTCAGTGAACATTCAGACAGCTGCACAGTTGGTCAGGGACACTTTTATTTTCCACCCAAAGGGTAGAGATTTGCACCTTCAGAGTTCCAAAGTGTTCAGGATTCCCTGGTGTTCTTCAGCTCTCTAATTCCACCCTCCCAGAGATGACAGGCACATAAATTAATGTCTTAAATTCACCCGCAGAGCTGACTCTTCTTGCAATAAGTCTCCATGAAGGCAACACACAAGGTGGAGTTCAAGAGCCAAGCCAATAAACCCTATGACACTCGATTACCTGCCTATTGAAACGTAAGAAACATTTATTGGCGTCTGGAGAAAAATTCATTCAAAGCCTGCCTCTCTCACTGTGGGACCCATGGCAAGTTACCTAATCTCTTGTGCTTTGGATTCATTGCCTCTACAATGGGGAGAACAGCAACTCTCTCACTCAGTTTCTCTGAGGATGAAATGAGTTTGATACAGGGACACCTGGGTGGCTCAGTCAGTTAAGCATCTGACTCTTGATTTCAGCTCAGGTCAGGATCTCACGGTTCGAGCCCTGCATCAGGCTCTGTGCTGACAGTGTGGAGCCTGAATGGGATTATCTCTCTCTCTCTCCCTCTCTCTCCCCCTCCCCCACTCACCCTCTCTGTCTCTCTCAAAATACGTAAATAAACTTAAAAAGTTTTTAAATAAAAACAAATGAGTTTAATACATATAAAATGCTTAAAACACTGTTTTGCACTTAGACTGGTAACCACTATTAATTAAAGCCGGGAATGCCACCTGTGTGGTGGCTTAAAATCAGTAACAGGATGGATAAATACAAACTTACCACAAATTGTGGCTTTCAAGAAAACTTGACAAATATTTTAAAGACTATGAGATCAAGAACAGAGTAGAATGTAATTCCCTTTTTCTCACTGTAAGAATGGTCCTATGAATATTGTGAGCTAGAGGGACTAGAGTCACAGAATCCACAAATCTTAGTGAAAATTAGTTCAAACCACCATGTCACTCCCCTAATTCCATAGTTTATGGGAGTTCAAGACCCCATTCCTGCCCCAAGAATACTTTTTACAACTTTATGTGACCACTTTGGACTCCAGACTCTTGCTTTTGAAACATATCCCATACATCACATCCTACTGCCCTAAGCAAGAAATGCAGCCCTTTCTTCAATTTACATTTACTTCTACAGAGCATTTATGAAACTCGTGAGCTTTGCTGTTTGTTTGGGGAAAAGATGAAAGACACACCTTATATCAGTGAAAACCACCTTGCTGGTCAATAGATACAGTCATCCTGAACTATGTGACTCAGCCCTGTCCAATAGAACTTTCTATGATGATGGAAATGCCCTACTTCTGCACCATTTATACAGTCATTATTAGCCACATGTGGCTTTGGAGCACTTGAAATGTGGCCAGTATGACTGAGAAATTGAATTTGGGATTTATTTAATTTTAATATATTTGTATTTAAATAGCCATATGTGGCTAGTGGCTACTGTATTTATAACACAGTTCTAGTTTGTTCCCTGCAGCCTCATGAGCTTTTCATCCCATAGAGTCCCAGAATCTCTCCATCTTTCTCACTCTTCTCACCCTCTTTTCAGACCTTCCCTTAATTCATGCCAAGCAGCTCATCCTTCTCCCGTGAGACTACAGCATCTGCCCACCTGCTGACAGCCATGTCTTTGGATCTCTACTTATTATGTGACTACTTATTATTATTATCTACTTATTATGTGACTCTTGGCAGGTTACTTAATCTCTCTGAACCTCAGACTCCTTGCCTCTGCAATGGGGATAATACTAGTTACTGTCTTTGCTGGGAATTAAATAAGCTAATACATATAAAGTGGAATACATATCCCAAACGGGCTTAGCACAGGTCATTGCAAAGAAAACCATTTTTATACCTAAAAGGAATCCTGATGATAAATGTTAAGAAATAAAATTTTCACTGCATTATATATTTGTAGGCTGCACTGTCCAATGCAGTAGCCACTGCCACACGTAGCTACTTACATTTAAATTTTAATTAACTACAATTAACACTCAGGGGGCCATCTAGGTGGCTCAGTTGGTTAAGTGTCCAAGTCTAGATTTCGGCTCAGGTCATGATCTCGTGGTTCCTGAGATCAAGCCCCATGAAGGGCTCTGTGCTGACAGCATGGATCCTGCTTGGGATTTTCTCTCTCCCTCTATATCTGCCCCTCCCTTGCTTGCTTGCAAGCTCTCTCTCTCTCTCTCAAAATAAATCAATAAATAAACCTTAAAAATAAAATTAACATTCAGTTCTACTGTTGCACTAGTACACATTTCTTTTTATTTATTTATTATTTTGTTTTACAGAAAGATAGAGAAAGAGTGCAAGCGGGGGAGAGGGGCAGAGGGAGAGAGAAAGAGAATCTTAAGCAGGCTCCACCCTCAATCTGGAGCCTCACATGGGACTCTATCTCACGACCCTGGGACCATGACCTGAGCCCAAAGCAAGAGTCAAATGCTCAACCAACTGAGCCACCCAAGCACCCGTGCACTAATACACATTCCAAGTACCTGAGAAGCCCCATGTGGCTAGCGACTATCATATTGGACATGGAAGATACAGAAAAGTTCTACTGGATAGCTGTGGAACACTATTATTATCTCTTTGTACATAAACTCAAGAGAGAAGAATATCCACAGTAGGTCAGAAAACCAGTTAAATTGGGGATACCAATCAATAACAGACATGTCCCATTTATCAGTCTCACTCTCTCACTCTTGCCAGTCAATCTATATTCCCACATTTCATTTTTCCCTTTTACTCCTTACTTTCCCATCTTGACAATACTAATGAAATGCATTGAATAAATTCAATAAAATGTTGCCAGCTTAATTTTCAATGTTATCAAGAATATTTTCTTCAGAATTTATTTTCTTTTAAAGCTTCACAGCAGATGAGATTATGTCTTTCTTTTCATTAATACTAGGTCATATCTGGCAAAACACCAGGCATAATCCTATTCATTTTCTGCAGCCACAGCACAGCTAGGCACAGTAGATAATTTAATGAACATTTTTATGTAGTCCTGTTTGCTCACAGGTTGACAGAGCCCAATGTAAGATGGTCCAGTATGTGTGCGTATATGTGTGCATGTGTGCACGGTGTTCAGATCCATATACATGTTTTGTTATTCATTGTAGTTGACAGAAACTTGTCTGGGCAGTTAATGAAAGTTCTCCCATTAAGCTGCTATTCTCTTGGGCATCTGCTCCAAAGGAAAATGTTATCATTAGTACAGGATGGAAACTTTCTTCCAACATATAGAAACTTATCCTAAGAGCACACAGTCTTGCTCTTGCTTAATGTTTTTCTGAGTATTGGCTGCCAGAAAACTCTTATTTTAATCTTGGTGAGAGTACAAAGAAAGGGTACTTGGTAAAGAAAAGGTTAATGTGGGCCATCATCCTGAAGAATAGGTACTTAGTATTTGTTTTCATGAGAAGAAAATAAAAACAAGTAAATAAAGTGTTTTCATATCCTATTAAAATAAATAATGAAAATAAAAACAAGCAGCTGTTGACCTTCAACAATAAAATATAGCCCTACACTTTGGGTGTTTTAGTGCAAATGGAAAGGTATCCAGATTCTTACCTGGGTGGTTTGAGTCAGATATTCTGTCAATCCTTAGAAACTATGTGGACTTGGGCAAGCCACTTCCCTGGGTCTTTGTTTTCAGATATCTCTAAACGTCAGAGTTCAGGTCACCTACCCTTCCCTCTCTAGGTTAAAGAATATCTTGGGTCAGTTTCCCCAGGAGATAGATTCTGAGATAGAGATTTACTAGCAAGAGTTTTATGGAAGAATGCCCTTCAGAATACCTATGGGAACTGAAACAAGCAGGGCTGGGTGGAAGAAGAAATTGGGTTACAACAAAGAGCAACAGTTTTTCCTGATGCCCTGGAAGCTCTGGAATTGGGACAGCACTTGGAAGTTGTCCCAAATGGACACAAGGGTGCCTGGCCTTGAACTCCCATAGTGAACAGCCATGCCATGAGGGCCATCCTTTGCCTAATGGCAATTCACAGAGAAGGATGTGAACTGCCAGTGTTCCCAGCAGCTTGGAAAATGAGTGCCTACGTCCTGAAAGATAGATCTGGACAGCATCCACTATAAAGAAGGAAGCCCACCTCATTTCCTGCTGCAGGGGTAGTATCCGTTTAATTCAGGTGTGCAGGCTGATGGATTTTCCTAGAAACAGACCCTGAGATTAGGATTTGTATTAAAGTGATTTATTAGGAAATGTGTAAAGACAGGAGGCCAGCAAGGTTATCAAGCAAAATTCTACTCCTGGTCACTGGCTCCATTCTACAGGGGAGCTTTGGCAACAGTATAGCTATTTCCTCAGAGTTATCCCCATCATGAGGCAAGGTAGCTAGCTTATTATATCCCTGCGTCCATTAACCATTGATGAAGGTCTGTATCTAGGAGAACTTAAATAAATAGATAAGCCCAAGTGTAGGCAAATTGGATTCCAGACACTTGGACCAACCCTTCCACGTCACAAGTGCTGGCTTTGCTGGGAATAAAAGCATACAGGTAGCCCGTGTGCATTAACATGGCAAAGAGATTGGAGAGGCTACGGATGGAGAACTCTCAGCCCAAAGTCTGGGCTCATTGGTCCTTTTTACCCCACATGTGGTATTACTCAGGCAGCAGCTGAGCCCAACTGTTCTACTTCTTTGTCACTGCCTGTGCTCCAAAGTAGAAGAGGCGATAATCAAATTTGCTAATCACTTCTGTTTTAGCATAACACATTCTCCTATAAACAAATGTTTACAAAAGAACACACATTTACATTTCTCCCAAGAACAAGCAATAATTTTTTAGATCAGGGCAATCCTAATAGAAATTAACAAAATATAGCATCATTGTCATGACTAGAACTAATCTTGGAACCGTCCAACTGTTTCTCACAATACATCATCTTTACATGCAAGTGCTCTATTGAAATAGAGCACTTTAAAATCCATGTGTGATGCTATTAAAGAACTTATCCTAAATCACATATACTTATTTGGGTAATATCACAAAAGTTTCTTTCTAGTGAAGCCTGTAAGCTAAATGCAATAACTTTCTGAATTGCTTTAAAAGTTATTTTAAAGAGCTTTCTGCATTGGTATCCAATACAAGTATTTATAAGATCATATTCCCTGTAATAATAACTATGGCTGTGTTAAGTTTCTTTGCCTCCTTTTAAAATTTGTAACCTAGGGGTGCCTGGGTGGCTCAGGTGGTTGACCCTCAACTTCTGCTCAGGTCATGATCTCACAGCTTGTGGGTTTCAGCCCAGGGTCTGGCTCTGTGCTGACAGCTCAGAGCCTGGAGTCTGCTTTGGATTCAGTCTCCCTCCCTCACTGCCCCTCCCCTACTCACACTCTGTCTCTCACTGTCTCTCAAAACAAATAAATATATAAAAAAAAATTTTTTAATTTTTCACCACATGACTTCTATCAACATTTAAAACTCATGTCAAGGAGGGTCATTTCAGGCTAATACTTCATTCCCAAATAGTACTTGTTCAAAATTTAAAAATCAAGAGAGCCCCACAATAGAAGAAACATTGTAAGGGCTTGGATATTAGGCAACTCCCTCTTTTATGGGGGACAATCTGAGGGCACAATCCTTGCTTTATAATGATAAACAAAATGAAAGGAAGCCCACGTTAGCCACTCTTAAGTGTTAGTGTCCACGTGCAGGTGGGAAAAAGGGGGTATTAGTTAAGCACACAAGCTTTATCAGACCTGCTGTAAATAGGCTTTTCCCCCCACCTTTTTCTTAAAGTCTCCTATAACTTTATTGATTCTGTCTACAAGTATAACAGTAAACACATTTCTATGCAAAGACTAAGGAAAAAGGTTTATTCTCTTCCACTACATGACCATTTTGAAGAAATGCCTTAGGTGTGATACCAAGCAGCAACAGATATCATATTGAAAATGAAATACTCTGCTGATTATCTTACTTAATCCTTATTGTAATTGGAAAACAATGTAGTATGTATGTCATAAGCACGTAATTTTCTAAGTGTCTAAGTGAGAGATCTGTATATATTTGTTAAACACATAACTTACAAAAAAATTAAAGGCAATTTGTAAAAAATTTGCAGACTGTCCTATGGGGCCACCAAGCTAGAAATCACTACTGAACTAGCTTTTTCCTTACACTGCTCAATAGATGAAGTGTGGAAAGAATAACTATATTTATATTTGGTCCAGTACATACAATTTAGTAGTGTTCAGAGATTTTAAAAGAAAGATTACAATCTAAATTGGAAGGTATATGGAATTACTTGCAATTTGTGGAGAATTAAATTTTTCATTCAATTTGCTCAACATTCTAGGTTGGAATATTGCCTTATTTCTAAATACTTTATGGTTAAGTGCATAAATTGCTATGAGACACAAAAAAACTTCTAATCGCTAAAAAACCGCAGTGGGCTTAGACAATTCGGCTCTGTTATAACTCAAATTTCTTATCTGCAGAAAAGAGAGACACAATGTCTTATCGCCTGCATTTTATCTGATTTTGATTGGGAATCAGAGCTATGTTTCTTATTCTGTTGAAGACATACTGAAACCAGACAAAGGATCTCAAGGTAAGGAACAGGAAACGGGTATTGATTTCCTTTATCCACCTCAGTCTCTTCACATCTTTTTGTATTGTACTATGATGGATTAGGTGGACAGGCCAGCAAATGTTTCACATTTGCTACCGATTTGATGGGCTTTGGGAAAAAAGGATTTGAGGTATAGGCTAGTAAAGAGTAGAGTCCTTAAAACCAGGTCTGGGTCAGGTTGATAAGTAGCAAGGCATATGTTCCCTACATCAGAAGGCTCTAAACCTCCTACCTAATATCTTACTTGGCTCTCTCTTAGCGTGCATGCGTGTGTATGCACACACACACACACACACACACACACACACACACACACCTCTCACTGAAATAAATACTGATGCTTTTCTTAACATAAGATTTCTTTTGATTGCTTCTGTCTTTCCTTTCTCTGGAGTAAATATGATCATGAAATTATACTTTCTCATTCTCACCTATAATCTTCCAGGTCAGTATTTCTCAAAGTGCAGTCCATGAAGACAGTGTACCCAAACCATATAGGATACAATGCAGATGCCAAAGGAGCTGAAGCAGTCTCAGTTCTGCATTTCCCCACAAAAGCCTTGTGCACGTTTAAGTTTGAAAGTCACTGCTACAGCTTGTTATATGGGATTTAAATGCTAAATTAAATAAACTAACATACAGCCCTTCCAAGAGCTATTTGACACCGTAAAAAAGAAAAATGCAAGATTAAATCAAGGTAGTACACCCACTTCCCTGGCCTCTGAAACACCCCAGGCTCCTCCTTCTTACTTCTTTAAGGGCTTTGTCATTCTTCTTTCTCAGTAGTAAATTATTTACAACATAATTAAGCAGTCATTGTCTGAATGATTCCAGTCCCTCATCCTATCCCACTCCACCTTTCTATTTTCTCCTGATATTCTTTGTCACTTCTTTTAAGAGAGTGAAGTTCAACAAATTGAAAAACTAAAGACAAAATAATTATGGTAGAAATGTAACAATAGAGTGAATAGCTTTGTACCAGATAGCATCGGCAATAGTACAGCGGGCAGTCGTTCTAGTCTCTCTCCATTCTCACCATCCCCCACCCCCACCCTCAGGTCCCCCTCCCTTCAGCCATCCAGTCACCTGAAGGATGTCACCAAATTAGCAGGTCACCAAAACTTCCTTCTGGAACAGTGCATCTCAGGAACCATATCCTTTGTTTTTCCCTTCTTCCCATAAAAACTGTTCTACCCTCTAGGTGAATAAAATAAACAATAAATTAATCACCAAGAAAATTTTCTATTGTGGTATTTTTCATCATGCATATAGTTTTTCTTTTTAAATCAACTTTTTTTCAAGTATAATTACATAGAATAAAATTCAGCTATCTTAAGTATACAGTGCAAACGGTTTTAACAGATATACACCTTGCAGACATCTCCACACTCAAACTATCTAATGTTTCTCATCACCCCAAAAGGCTTCCTCCTGCCCCTTTGCAGTTAATCTCACCCCACACCTGACCTCCCAGCCCTAGGCAACCACTGATCTGCTTTTCATCACTACAAATGAATTTTGCCCGCTCTAGAATTCATATAGACGAAATCATACTATGGGTACTTTTTGTGTCTGGCTTTTTTTTTTATCTCAACATAATGCTTTTGAGGTTCATTCGTGTTGTTGTATGTAAGGATATAGGAGGTTTTAAAATTTTTTTTTAAGTTTATTTATTTATTGGGGGGTGGGGCACACACATTCAGGGGACGGGCAAGAGGGGAGACAGACTCCCAAGCAGACTCTGCGCCATCAGCACAGAGCCCAACGCGGGGCTCAAACTCATGAACAGCGAGGTGATGACCTGAGCTGAAATCCAGAGTCGGACATTTAACCAACTATGCCACCCAGGTGCTCCTGGGTATACCAGTTTATTCATTTTCCCCTGGATGGTCATTTGGACTATTTCCACTTTGGAACTACCATGAGCAAAGTTATCACCATTCTGTGCAATTCTTTCTTGGACATATATTGTCATTTCTACTGAGTAAATACTTGGAGCAGAATAACTATGAGATATGGTAAGTTCATATTTGGCTTTATAAAAAACTGCCGTCTAAAGTGGTCAAATAAATGATTGAATCACTATATTGCACACCTGAAACTAATATAATACTGTATGTTAACTGCACTGGAAATAACACAAAATGAAATGAAATAAAATAAAATAAAATAAAAATGAAGTGGATATATTGTTCTACATGGCCACCAGCAATACATGAAGGTTCCAGTTTTTGTACATCCTCACAAACATTTAGTCATGTCAGCCTTTTCCCTTTTCCCATTTGGAAAGTTGTGCAGTGTATCTCATTGCGATTTTAGTTTGCATTTCTCTGATGACTAATGATGCTGAGCATCTTTTCATGCGCTTTTTATTCCCATTCATATAGTTTTTCTCTGAAGTATCTGTTCAAATCTTCTCCCCATTTAAAATATGTTATTTGTCTTACTACACACACGCAATACTTTTGATGCTGGACTCAAAGGACCAATTCTGATGGTAGGCATCAGACATAGGGGTAAAGGTTAGACTCTTTTTTCGTTTCTGAGACATTGGATTTTACGCCATATAAACTGTAAATCACTAGAACCCAGTCCTAACATTGCCCTTACTTTCTTTTGGTATAACACAGTGATTAGGCACACAGACTGGAGTTACTCAGCCTGGACTCACATTCTGGCTCCACCACTGACTAAAGGCGTGACATCAGGTAAGATGCCCAATCAGTCTGTGCCTCAGTTTCCTCTGCTGGAAAATGAAACAATGCTTAGCTCATGGATTTGCTGTGATATCTAAATGAGGTCATTTAAAGCACTTTGGACAGTCCAAATACAGAGTAGCACTCAGTAAATGTTTGCTGTTATCAGGATGAAGGGTCTGGGGTTTGTTAATTAAAGTGCTCGCACAAAAAATTCTTTCCAGAATCCTTATCTATACGTCATCTCTCTCCTCCAGTCCTCAATTCTATTTCTATAACTGTTTTCTGGATAAGCAGTATCTGGAGATTTATTTTGCTCTGGCTTTCAGGTGAGATGCAAAAACTGTGGTAGAGAGGGTAGGTTTTATCTGAATGGGTTTAAATTTCATATCAATTTAGCCCCATTTGCTCCTTAGAAGTCTAATTCTTTTTAGAATATTTCAACATAGTCTTGAGACGACTTAAAACTCAAGAGAGGGAAGAGAAATTAGACTCATCCCGGTAGGAGGCTGGGAGTAACACTTGACAATCAGATTGTTTTATTTCAGGGAAGAAAATCAGTTGCCTCCAAGACAAACGGAGGAAGTGAAAGTTAACAACTTTTGGCTGTGAACTTCAGGAAGCCCTAAAAATTCCTGAAAGTGCATATTAAATGAAAAAGAAAAAAAGAAGATGTAGTCGATTAACAGAATAAAAGACAAAAACCACACAATCATCTCAAAAGACACAAAAACCACATGATCATTTCAATAGACACAGAAAAAAGCATTTGAAAAAAATCCAACATTCATTCATAATAAAAACTCTCAAACTATGGATAGAATAGAACTTCCTCAACCTGATAAAGGGCATCTATAAAAAAGCCACAGCTAATATCATACTGAATGCTTGAAATATTGAATGCTTTCCTTCTAAGATCAGGAACAACGCAAAGATGTCTGCTTTCACCAATTTTCTTCAACTTTGCACTGGAGTTTCTATAGCTAGTACAATAAAAAAAAAAAAAAAAAAAAACCCACCTCTTTTTAAATGAAGGGCATCCAGATTGGAAAAGGAGAAGTAAAACTGTCTTTAATCACAGATGACATGATCCAAAGGAATCCACAAAAAATTCACCAGAACTAATAAAGGACTTTAGCAGTATTACAAAATCAATACACCAATTAATTGTATCTTTCTATACATTAGCAATGGAAAAACCAGAAATGGAAATTAAGAAAATGATTCCTTCACAGTAACAACAAAGAGAATAAACTACTTAGGAATAAGTTTAAAGGAAGAAATGCAAGACTTGTACACTGAAGACTATGAAACATTATCGAAAGAAATTAAAGAAGACCTAAATAAATGTAAAGACATTTCATGTTGCTGGACTGGAAGACTAAATGTTGTTGAGGTGGCTCTTCTCATATTGATCTATAAATGCAGTGTAATCCCTAGCAAAATCCCATCAGACAGGCTGTAAAAATGAGTATCCCTGTTAGCTTCCTCTTAACTATTGTTGGGACCCATAGCAAAGGGTAAGAATGGAAGTCCCAGCCACAGACTGCCCTCTTCTCTTCTCACTCCCTGGCACCATGAGGGGCTTCATGGGCAGGTGGTGTGTGTGTGTGTGTGTGTGTGTGTGGTCACCCCTTCAACCCAGGGTTGTGCATAATAGAAACATAGTCCCCTTTCAGGACAGACCGACAGCAGAGATCCAAGTAGTTGCTAGGAAAGAGCTCTCTCAGAGCCACTTGGGCAGGTACTTCCAGTTCTGTTTACCAGAGACATGGTCTAGAAGCTGAGGCATGGGCTCCAGATGGACAGGCACATTGCCTTGGCCCCACTGACTTATTTAGAAGGAGACCAGAGGTGTTCTCTAAAGCCATGTTTCTCAGAACTTTCATATGCAAACAAATCACTGGGATCTTGTTAAAGTGTAGATTTGGTGTGTCTGAGGTAAGGTGTGATGATGTGCATTTCTAAGTTTCCAGGCGATGCTCTGCTGCTGGCCTGTGGACCACACTTTGAGTAGCAAAGCTGTAAATCAGTGGCCCAGATCAGGAGCCTTACTAAGCTGGCTCTAAGAGCAGCTGTGGAATGGGAGGGACATCTATAGGGGTGAAGGGTTGCTTCAGCACCATCAACCCTTTATCACCTGGGAGATGGCTGACTGGTGAGCCAAGAGTGTTTGCGGTAATGGCTCTTGAGGAACTCAAATCTAATGATGAGTTCGATATCAACAAGTGCAAGTCATTGTATTAAGAGGGATACTAGACAAATATCTGAGGCACACAGGTGACACAGCAGAAGTGAGTAATGTGTGAACAGAGCACTGGAAGGATGCACTGGGATTCTTAGAGAACAATGAGGGAAAGGGGATTCAAGACAAAGGGATACAGATGTATCTGTAGCAGATTATATTTTCCAAAAATGGCTGCAGCAATATCTCTAGTTCCATAAAACCTTCTAGAAACTTGTCACTCCCCTATCAAGAGATAAAGTTTAATTCCCTTCTCCTTGAATCTGGGTGGAATTATGATGGCTTCCATGAATCCAACATGGAGAGATAACACCAGGTGATTTATGAGGCTATATTAGGAAAGAGTATGGAGTTTTTGTCTGGTTTTCTTGGGATGCTCACTTTTGGAACCCGACCACCAGACTGTGAGGAAGCCAAGAAATCCATGGACCGTCCTTCTGGGGATCCTGAGTTCCCCACCCAGGACTCCTGTTGAGCTCCTAGCCAACAACCAATACCAACTCGCCTGCCGTGTGAATGAGCCATCTTTAAAGCAGGTCTTCCATTCTTCAGTGAAATTCTCCAAGTGACATTGTGTTGCGGGGAGATAAATCATTCCCACCAAGCCCTGACCAAATTTCTGACTCATGAGCAAAATAAATGATTGCTGTTATTGAAACTACAAACTTTTGGTTTGTTATGCAGCAATAGATTCCAGGAATAGTATCCAAAGGTAAAGAGGCTTGGAACAGCTTAGTGTTTTAAAACATGGCCTCACTAATAGCATGTTTATGTATAACTCAGCTATTAGAAATAAAAGCATGGAAACATGGGAAATGTTGGGAATGCTGAATTTATGGTGTGGAAGGAAAAAAGTTTAGTAAACAAATCATTAGTACTGTAAATGTAATGAGGTTGTACTGTGTAGTCAACCATACGTGGATTAATTATGATTCATGGCTCTTTCAGAAAATATAGGGATGCCTGGTTGGCTCAGCGGGTTAAGTATCTGACTCTTGATTTCAGCTCAGGTTACGATTTCACAGTTCATGACATCGAACCCTGCATGCGGCTCTGCACTGACAGCATGGAGCCTGCTTGGGATTCCCTCTCTTCCTCTCTCTCTGCCCTTCCCCATCTCATGTGCATATTCTCTGTCTCAAAATAAATAAATAAACATTAAAAAAAGAAATAAATCAATTTATAGATTTTACTACCACAATGAAAGCATAATATAATTTCAAAAGCAAATTAAGAGCCTACCTGACTTCTTCTTTGGGGGATGAGTCCCCCTATTCTTGGGATAAGAGTATGTAATTCTGACTTGCCATTAATACCTTTGTTCCCCCACTGCCCCCCCAAAACCCCACATTTCTAAAAAAAAAACTAAGAGTTTCTGGAAGAGGTCAAATTTGTGACTGTTCTTTAATGCTAACAACCTTATTTTCTAGAGGCCTGAGGCGTGGTGGGTGTATGCTAATTTGAGGGATAAAGATTTAGAATGTACTGAATAGATATGCCCGGATTATTTCCTAAACTGTGAGTCTCCTGAAAAAAATTTTTTTTATTCTTTTGACCTTAATCTAATATTTAGTTGAAAAGCAATATCCCCATGTAGTATGGGAATTTAAATTACATTTGAGTTCATAATCAGAGATTCCTGGGATGGAGACAGCAGGTGACAAACAGTTTCCTTCTGCTTTCAGCTAAGCTGACTCCTCCTACAATATTGTGTTCAGTTCCTGGCACTACATTTTAACAGAAACATGGACAAATTCAAGTGCATTGGGAAGAGAGTGATTTAAATGGTGAGGGAACAAAAAGCTGTGTCAGATGAGAGATAAATGAAGAAAAAAGGGATGCTTACTTTAGGGGAGGAGACAACTCACAGGGCATGGTAGACATTTTTAAATAATGAAAAAACTTTCTTGCAGAAGAACTGTGAGCATTATTGTGTTGCCCAAAGCGTAATGAGAAAAGGATCAAGAGGCAATTTAGTGGTGAAGAAGGTCAAAACTGTCCAAAGATGGAATCATCTGTTGGGGGAGCTAAGAGGTCCAATCACTGGAGATCTTCACGAACATTATTTTGAAAGAATTCTAAATCAGATCGTGGTTGGATTCAACATCCTACAAAATCCTTTACTCAATTGCTAAGAGCTTTGAACTGCTTCAGAGCTTCCTGTGCTGTCACCTCTGGGAGTCATAGGATGTGCTCCCACATGTGCTTATAACACAGGCCCTTCTTTCCCGCCAATGCCTCCCAGGGCCAGAGTTGTGCCTCTGTGCCAAAGCCACTATGCTGCTGACTCCCACCCTCTTCCACTGCCACTGAACTGTCAACTCCCTCCGCATGGCAATAGCTGACTTCTTCCCCCTTTTGTGATACACTGTACAATTGCTGTCAATCCAGAACCCTATAATGTCAAATATATTTTATGGGCAAATAGCTGTTAGTTCTAAGTCATGGACATTTCCCCCCTTGGACTTAACCAGCAGCCTACAGGGGCTTGAGTTGGAATAATCAGGGAGCAACAGATTTTATGTCTTGCTTACAACCACCTTTATCCAGAGTGATGTGCTCATTGTCCTTAAGTACATATTCTTCTAGGTCTCCATTCTTCTTTTTTCTTTAAGGTCCATTCTTCACAGGACACTCCTTGGCCCCTTATTGAAATATCCCTGCTCCTCCCTAAGGGCATACCTGATATTCTGAATCCCAGATTAGACAAAGCTGTGGCCTTGTCTTCTTCCCTTTCTGTATCTGTCCCCCATCCTACATGATTCCACGAGTGAGGAGTGAGAGCAAAAAATTAGGAAAGTAAAGATAACAAATGAAAAAATACTTCAGAGGAGGGAAGGGTAAAGAACAACGCGGTGTGGATGGCTTAATTATAATTTTTACGTGAATTTAAAAAAATTTCAAAATGTTGTTTATACTACTAAATAGCATGACTGAAAGAAGTACTCGTGAAATTTAGCGCTAACAGTGTAATTGGTCATCCTCCACAAGATTTCACTGATGAAAACCTAGCCTATATATCAGGAACAAATATCCAGCAGCTTTCTGGTAGTATTTGCAAAACAATTTTTATTACTCATTCAATGCTAATTATGCATTTTGAGAGTCAAATTCAGAATAAATTATGTATACACTATGTAAAGATATTTACACACACAGCATGTGTATCAGTCGATATTCTCCAACTCACGAGTTAAGAAGCAACTTGCTATGCATGTTCTTGGCAAAGTTAGGCTGAGGGTAAATGGGGGAGATACCATATGTTTGCCCCTTCCTCTGAAGGAGTAGAGAGATAACTGTATTTAGTTCTTCCATCTGAACCTTCCTCAGAGGTGCATAAGTCCCTAGGGATGCAGTTTTGGAAAAAGTTGGGGGGTGGGCAGAGACAGCCAACTCTTTGAATTCTTATGTATTCTTCAGAACCTCCTGCAGTGGGGGCTCTTTCTCTTACCTTTCAAAGACAGAGGGAGGAATGATGGGAATCAGTAAGAAAGTTAATACTCAGTTCACTCTATCCGTAAATCTCCAAAGGACTCAGGCATTTGTTTTGATTCCTGAGGCCAATCTAGTATAAGTTGAGCATAGCATGAGATTGCATATATAAACTATTAAGCAAATGCAAATGGAACAACCAGGGGCAGTGTGTCAGCTGTGATCGAAAGCCCAAAGCTTATAACCTGGGTCAAAGTGGAGACGGTGAGCAACAGCATGAGTAAAGGAAGTCACTCGAGTTAGCAAGTCCAAGGCAGGTGGACAAACAGAAATCTAGTGTCAAACTATCTTCATGAATGTGGAGTTCGGCTGACAAAGAGGCCAGGCGAGTGCGCAGCTATGGAGGTGAATAACTTGTATCACTCTTCAGGAAAGAACTCGCCTATCAGATGCAAGGGGATTAGTTAGCTGACAGCTTCCAGCTATAAGTGCCTTCAGGACCCATCTTACATTTTGAGTCGGGGACACGCTCTTCCCAGGCAGTCTTAGCAAATGAGTACGCATGATGGAAGCATTAGGATCTGGACATTTCTGCCCAGTGTGGAAGTGCTTTGCGGGCAGTGTCTGTTCTGGGGCTTTGGTTAGGCTGGACAGGCCTTCCTCAGAGCTGCACTGCAGCCTGAGACTCTTCCCACCCAACCCTTCCTCCTTCCTCCCTCCTTTCACCGGTGTCAAACCTGCATGGTAGCCTGAAGGATGTCACTGTCTACTCCTGCTACTTTCCTCTATTTTTTTTTCATAGATAAATAGTTAAGTCTCTTCCATTCGTAACTACATCTTGGTGTCTGCTTTCTGGAAGACTCAGCTGATTACAGGAGGGATGCCAGTGTTCCAAGACACTGCAAGAATACCATCTATACCAGTAAGATAAATCACTGACTGGGGGCCCTGACACTTGGCTTCTCTCATGATACTGCCTTTTCATTTGCCCTTGGTTTGAATGGGAATCCCAGAGAACCCAAGGAAATTGTTCATCGATAGGGTACTTATAGTAAGTCCTGGTCAACAGAAAAAATATAACAGAATAGACACAAGTGAAAGGAGCACAAGAATCTTTATTCTTCTCCGTTCACAAAAATTGTGCCCTCCCATGAATATGTGAATGTGCTAAAAACCATCGTTATGCATTTTATGTTGGTGAATTGTATGGCCTGTGAACTACATCTTGATAAAAGTGTCCTTAAAAAACTGTACATTTCCAAGTAGACAAGGAAATACCAAGATGACAGTAGAGGAAGATAAAGGCAATAAGATAGTAAATAGTTTCTCTTTTTCACTTTGGCCATATATAAAGAGATTTCATAGTGTTTCTTCATGCAGAGAGGGCCAGAGGGTTTATAAAGCTCTGGGAAATATTCATCAATATACTTTCTGAATTTAAATTGAACAGAAATAGTGAGGAGCTTATGCATTCTTTGAAATGGCTACTAAAATGAATGACATGGAACAATTACACCTACTTCCCCAAATTATGGGATTTGGGGAAATGGCAGTTGAACAAGTTGGTGTGTTCATTCATTTGACCAACATGAAGGGGGTGCCTACTCTTCATCCTAAGTATGGTCTCTTGAGCCCTTGAGTAGCTCACAGCAAACCAGGGGACGTAGACTTTTAAACAGTCTAGGATGCGGGGACACACACTGCAAGACTGCGAGACTGTTTGCAAGAAAAAGTGGCAAAGTCCAGAGAGATAATAGCATCAGACTTGAGGGTGATGTGACCTGCTACTTAGCAAAGCACTAGGAAGACTCGGAGCTCATACCTGCGTGACAGTTGTTTTGTTTCAAGCTCTATTTAAGTTGCTTATATGTATTAACTCATTTAATCTTCCCTCTTACCCTATGTAAGTATCAGCTGTTAAAATAAGCCCCACTAGTAGACAATGAATCTGAGCTAGTGAGACGATAAGTACCTTGTCCATCATCACAGCGTGGGAGAAGTAGAGCCAGGATCGTAAATCCGGACAGCCCACTTCCAGAGGACCCCTGTACTGCATTAAGATGGGCAAAATCAGAGCAAGGCTTTCCTTTGTTCTGTCTTTGTCTGCTTCAGAGGTTTTGCTAAGTTTGAGATTTTTTTACTTATTGTACTAATAACAGTATAATAACTTTAACGAAGAAAACCTTATCTATAATCTCATTGCTCAACGAATCTCTGACTCTTACCTATCATTATTCTTTCCTTTGTTCTGATGATAGTCTTTTCCAGAGCAGATTCTCCCTATCTTATGGTGTCTAAAGATGGCTGCTCTGAACCACCTTTCCTTTTTTCCATTCCTGGCCTATGCTCACTCGAGACCCTTTAGCCATATCTCAGCACCTACTCAAGCTCCTCTGTATTTCTGGGGAAGTTGGAGGCAACAGCCCATTTCAGCAGCGAGTGGGACTCCTGGCCCCACAGAAACTACCACAGCAGTAGCATCTTTGATACATAGGGGACTTGAGGGAACATCATCATCAGAGAGCAGAGAGCATGTGTATTAGTCACCTATTGCTGCCTGAGAAGTTACCCTCAAAAGTTAGTGCCTGAAAACAACAAACATTATTGCCTCAAGGTTCAAGAGTGCCTTAGCTGGATGTTTCTGTCTCAGGGTCTTTTATGAGGTTGCACTGCAACCTTGTTGAGCAAGTTGGCAGCATCTGAAGGCTTGACTAAGGTGGATCTCCTTCAGAGTTTGCTCACGTGGGTGTCAGTGGGAGATGTCAACTTCTAGTCCATCGGCCTCTCTGTAGGGTTGCTTCCAATATGTCAGCTAGCTTCCCTCAGTGTGAATGATGAGAGTGAGAGAACCAGCAAGCCGCCAAGATGGAAGTCCTACTATCTTTTATATACTAATCTCGGAAGTGAGGTACTATCACTTCTTATCATTTATTAGCCAGCCCTAACATGATGTGGGAGGGGACTACCCTAGGATGTGAATACCCGAGGCAAGGGTCATTAGGGCCATCTTAGAGACTGACTCCCATACTTAGGCAGGGGCCAGGGGTGGGAGGAAGAGCCAGACTTCTGTGTCTGCATCTTAACTTATGGGAATGGTGTCCACTGATGTTTTGCAGTGTGCAGCATATGTAACCACACATAGCGGCCCAGGTGGCAGTCCCTCACCAGGTGGCAAAATCAGGGGTATTTGTCCTCAGCACTCTTCCATTACCTGTTAGGAATTCACTTATTTATTCATTCAACAAACATTTTTTTATTAAGTTTAAAATTTTAATTCCAGTATAGTTAACATACAATACTATATCAGTTTCAGGGGTATAATATAGTGATTCAACAATTCTATACATTACTCAGTGCTCATCATGGTGAGTGTGCTCTTAATACCCATCATCTTTTTTACCTACTCCCTCACCTACCTCCCCTCTGGTAACTTGCATCAAACATTTTTAAAACACCTGTAACATGCGTCTGTATTGATAATGTACTGAGTAATGGGGTCCTAGGGTCTCAGCCTAACAGGGCTTTGATTTTCCCACATCTGTGTTTTTCTTCTGGATTTCCAAGACATTCAGAGTGACCACAGAGTGCCCTACAGCCCCTTTCAAGCAAAAGATTATTGTCTTTCATCCCATTTTCACAGGGTCCTAATCTTTGGTAAACTTAAGCTAATAATGATATTTCCTTCAGGGAGCACAATCCAAATATTTCACAGTCCTTGACCACTGGGTGCCTAATAAGAGTGGAAACAGACTAAACAAGGGCTGGCTCTACCAGTAGGACGCATTTTTTGCTGAAATCCAGTCCAGTTACCCTCAGAGAGGTCTTTTCTAGCACACCCCAGTCATGTTAGAAAACTAATTGTGACTCTACCTACTCATGAAGTTGGCAGTAACAAAAGTTATAAGATGAGCCCTACAAAAAATATTCCTGTTTGCCAATGCTAGGGGTAAAATGTAGGCAATATATTGAAGTCCAGAAATAAGAAGTGTAGGAAAGGAGTGAGTTCATGATGATGGATTGATGGACCAGAGCAGGAAATACAAGGCAGGTAAGCTATTTGTTTTGGAGACGGAATTTGAGTCTTAGGGGAGAGGACTTGAGAAAAATCAAGTGAAATCTGTTAGTAACACTGGACTCATGTTAATGTGTTCTGAATTTCACAGACTCCAGAGCCAAACTGCTGATTTCAAATCCCAGCTCTGCTACTCACTACCTATGTGACAGTGGGCAAGTGACTTAATCTCTCTGAGCTTCAATGTTCTCATCTGTACATTGGAGTTGACTGAATGAAACCAACCTTCTGGGGTGTTTGTGAGCTAGTATATATAAAGTACTTGAACTTTGCCTGGTATAAATTGAGAACACACTAAGCGCTAATTATTATTATTGGAGAAATTAAAACAATGTCTATTGTGTAGTCAACAGAGGTCAAGTTCATTCACTGCACCAATAGTTATTGAATATATGTATAGCAATGAACCTCAGACAACAAAATCCTTGTTCCCAAGGTACTTATATGTGGAGGAGGGAGGGAGGGAAGAGCAGGGGAGAAATAGAAGACTAAAATAAACAAATAAGTAAAAATATACTATTTTAGAATTTATTATGATGATCATGCAAAAAAGAAAGCATAGTAGGGGTTATAGGAAGTGCTGGAGGTGGGGAGAGGTGAAGGGAAAAAGGTTCTAGAGACAGGAGATTGTTAAGTCAGAAGCGTTGAGGCCGAGTAATGTTTGGTGTGTCCCATTCTGGCTGGAGGGAGATGAGGATAGGGTGAAGTTGTACAATGTGAGGTCAGAGGGGTCCTAGTTGAGGGTAGTGGGCAGATCATGTAGGGCCGTGCAGTCATTGTAAGAAATTTGTCTGTTGCTCTAGGATGGAAAGCCATTGGAGGTTTTGAGAAGACGAGAGACCTAGATTTTAAAGGACAACTTAGACTATTGTACGTTGGGATGGAGGGTGGGGGGAATGGAGGGATAGTAGGTAGTCAGGTAGGAGTCTCTTGTTGAGAGATGATGGTAGCTTGGATTAGGGTATTAGCTGTGGGGAGGGAGGTGGGAAGAAGTGGATAGTTTTCAGGGTGTATTCAAAAATTTAAGGCAGAGTCAACAGAATTTTTTTCAACGTTTTTTTTTTCTTTCTTTTTTTTTTTTTTTTTTAATTTATTTTTGGGACAGAGAGAGACAGAGCATGGACGGGGGAGGGGCAGAGAGAGAGGGAGACACAGAATCGGAAACAGGCTCCAGGCTCCGAGCCATCAGCCCAGAGCCTGACGCGGGGCTCGAACTCACGGACCGCGAGATCGTGACCTGGCTGAAGTCGGACGCTTAACCGACTGCGCCACCCAGGCGCCCCCAGAGTCAACAGAATTTGCAGATGAATTGGATGTAGCTCTTAAAACAAAGAGAAAGGTCAAAAATAGGGAAGTTTTGTGAGGACAGGGATTTTTCTCTTTTATTCAATGTCATATCCCAACCAACTATACAGTGCCTATTACTCAACAGGCATTCCCTGACTTAATGAAAAGGGCAGTTCTGATTTGTATTATATCCTTAACTTCCTACGTTCAGTAAATACTATACAACAGTGAAAACAACTACAGATAAATGCAGTATTGTTATTTGCTGCAACAGAAGAGTGCTTTGTTATAAAATATTCATTAGAAACAAACAAAACCCAACAGGATGTCCACCTGAGTACATTTAAGAGTTCTCTGTTTGGAGAAAAGCATAGAGATCTAGAAAACGGGGATTCCATCATCTATCTTCACCAAACCATCACAAAATGCACTAATACACAATCAGTCAAATGAAAATATTAAAATACACATATTTAACGATGTAGAATTTTTCACACATTCAAGACAATCTATCAAATGTTCTATTTTGGTCATATTCTAATATTAAAAAGCAAATTTTGTGCATTATGTCATCTCTTTCTGCTAATATATTGCACCCTGTGAGAGGTATATATGGCTATATAATTGGTAAGAATCTCAGAATATGCTAATTGGTAGTCTTCCAATGCATTTTTTAGAGTCTAAGGGCAACAGGGCCTGTTGATACCCTTGAGTGTTGCATAGAAGAAATACACAAGAGCACACCCACTTTTTACTCAGTAGTGATTTATGGAGGTTGGAAGCCAATGCCTGCTTTTGCCAGTTTTCAGGGATGCGATGAAGTAATAGTTTTTGAAGAAAGCATTTGATGAAAGGATTTTCAGTTTGAGACACATGTATGGATCTTGACTTGCTCCTGTCCTCACAGGTCTTATTGCACTGATTTCTTTAGGCTGTTTGAATTGAGCTGGACTCTATGGAGGCTATCTGCAGCCACTTTCCCCACATACGGTGCCAGCTCCAGAGTATGTCACATATATAGCGACAGGTCCTATATAGGAGAGGTCTAGGAGCAGCAACAGCAATCATTTGGCAAAAGGAGCTAGGGTTGAAGGTGGGGGAAATTTTGTGGAAGCTGAGTTTGCATGACAGGCGTGGGTTCTTTTTTTTTTTTTTATGGTTATTTGGGGTGAAGATTATAGGGGAACACGACGTTCCCTCAGGTCACCCACAGCACTGCTACTGTTCCCATTGCCTTTAACTGGGCATTAAGGCAGCTCCCACTCGCTCTTTCACCTCTCTCCCAAATATCCTCCTCCTTTGTCCTCTCTCCCGAATATCCCAGGGTTAAAATGGCTTGGAGCTCCTAGCTACCGTGTACATTCTAGGCCGGGACAACCCAAAAGGCTGAAGGATTTTACTGTTGCAGTGTAGGGTAGAGAGTCTGGGTTAGCCTTCGCGAACTTTCCAGGCTAGTGCGAAGTTTTCTCATCTTGGGTGCATGTGGGAACCAAGCGTCTGAGTTTTGGTTAATATGTCAACAGGGTCAGTCCCTGTAGTTACTTTGCGAACACTGTGAGGCAAGTGTGCAGCCCACGGCTGCAGTGGCTGGGGGTAAAACGCCGCACCCAGCTTCGTCTTAGGGCAATTCCCCTTCCCCGCCCCCCCCCCCCCCCCCCCAGCCAGCATTGCCCTTTAATGCGCGTGCCCGTCAAGGTCCCCGCGTCCCTTCCCCTCAAGTCGCCTCGTTAGCCTCTGTTTCCCTCTCCTCTCCTGGTCCCTGCCTTTCCTTTTCCGTGGGACAGCCCTCGCCCACCCCCGCCACGGCTCACTCGCGGGACTCGGCTGTCACTTTACTTTTCCGTGCCGCCTCCCCGCCCCCTCGCCAGGCCGGCCGGGCAGTTAGCCCGTGCGCGCGCCCGCCACCGCCCCCTCGCGGCCACGCGCCGGGAGGAGGCGGGGCGGAGCGGGCTTGGGGTGCCGGGAGGCGCGCGGCGCGGCACGGCCGACGTGGGGCTCGCGCTCTCGCGGTCTCTCCCGGGCGGGCACACGGGCACGCGCACTCGCGGGCGCGCGCGCGGACGGCCGGGCGGAGGCAGCGTCTCGCGGAGGCGGTGGCTTCACTTTCCAGGAGTCAGGGGCGGCCGCAGCAGCAGCCGCGGGCAGCAGCCTCGGGAGCCGGAGCTGGAACGGCCGCGGGCAGCGGCAGCGGCGCTGAGGGTGAGTCCGGGCGGGCGCGAGCGCGGCGGGGACAGGCGTGGCCGGGCGGCCGGGTGCGTGGTGCGCGGGTCCGGCTTTCGGTGACAAGACCGTCTGCGGGGACACCCCGTCCTCGGCCCTCCCAGCGCCCCCCCTCCGCCCCCCGCCTCCGCAGCCCTCTTTCGCGGCGCTTGGGCTCTAGCCCGTGACCTGCGCAGACGCCCCTCCCTCAGGTATTCGCCCGGGCCTCGCCGGTGCTCCCCCACTCCAGTCCCCGGCGTCCTCCCTCTAGCTGGCGTCCCCCCTCTAGTGGGCGTCCCCCCCCCCAACCTCCTCTCCACGTCGCAGGTCTCTCCTTACACCAATTGCGCCCTAGTTCTCCTTCTCTGCTCCCTAGCGTGCCCCATTCCCGGCGCCCCCTCCCGCGAGCCTCCTGCCCCTGTTTCTCGCCCTTTCCACCCCTCCCCCTCCTTCCTATCCCCCCCCCCACCCCCGCCCGCCTCGTCCCTGCCTGTCCATCTTCTACCCCCTTCCGTTCTCAGTTCCCCATCCTTCGCCACCCTTCCAGCCCCTTTGCTTTCCCAGCCGCATCCTGGAACTAAGTCTTTGCAAAAGTACTGGATAAATGTCACGGTGGAAAGTGCCCGGCTTGATCTTTTGCTATTTTCCCTAATTGCATAATTGCTGCACATGGTGTCTCTCTGGCGAGTGCCGGGTCTGGCGCCGCCACCGAACCCCGTGGCCCTCCTGGAGAAGACCTTGTGGGGTGTGTTTGTGTATGCCCGGGTGTTGTATTGGTCTTTTGTGAAGCCTAGCGCTTGTCACAGTTTGGAGCCGAAGCCCATTTTTCTCTGGTCTCTTCTCTGCAGCCCCCACTGGCCTGGTTTGAAACTGGATTCCCTCTGCCCTCCTTCCCCCACTTCTCCCCCTCTCTTCTCTCATAATGTTTTGATCCTTTTGCCCTTTACCATTTCTAATGAAGATAAAGCGTAGCTTCTTGTGGGTTTTTTTTTTTTTTTTTCCCACGACCAACCAGAAATGTCCAATCCATCTTCCCTTAAGGAAATTAAGGCCGCTTTAGAAAGACATCATCCTGTGCTCGGTGGCTGTTAGACCTATTTGCATGTTTTCAAGATTCATCGTTTTGTATTGTGTATTCTTGAGAGTTTACTGAAATATTTTTATTTAAAAGTACAAAAGAAAGTGCTAGGGTTTACCTTCGGATTATCTAGCGCTTTGGAAAGATTTTAAGGTCTTCTTAGTTTTTTTTTTTTTATTTTATTCCTGATTCTTTAAAAAGTATGTTTCTGTATATGTGATAATTCAGTCTGGACCTTGCAATTTAAATAATTGTCTCAGCGGTTTGGACGCTCTGGCTCTTTAGTGTTTTTGCATATGGGCTGATGCTGACGATAGTGTTTAATGTCATACCCCATTATATCTCCCCCAGAACATAGCACCTTTTCTTCAAAAATTGTATTTTATTTTACATTTTAGGTAAGTTCAGAAATCTGAGTAGGAAGACAAATAAGATATCAAAAGACAGGATTAAGCGTTTTCCTGTTGTAAAAGCTCAAATGAACATTTGCTTTTACAGTTTTATACCATGAGATACAGTTATAAGGCTTATCTGGACAGTAGTTGGATTTATGAAGTGACTATAGTTGCTTTTACGTTATCAGTTATATTTATAACCGAATCATTTCATTTTTATGGAACATGTGAGTTTCATTTATTATATTGCTGATTTCCAGGACTGCATGTAATTACGACATAGAGTACACAGCTATAATACAAGATTATTTTGTGTGTTGAAGAAGAAACAACATCCAAACTTTTAATATAGCATGTTTGAGGAAAAGTCCACCTTTCTATTTTATGTTTAGAAACCAAGATTTACTTTGAGTCCATAATAAAAATAGAAATTAGGATATCTTATTAGCTTTGAAACTATCATTGAAGAAGAACACTATGTTTCTAACTCTGGAATTTAAGTTTATCTTCCTTCTATGATTCGATCAAATTAGCTAAGTAGGAATTAATCTTAAAGATAATTTAAAAATGCTGATTTAGAAGATAACTTTAAAGACTTTTAATTCATGACTTTTTATTCATTTGTATTTTGGAAAGACAAAACAATTTCATACTTATACCTAATTAAAATGCTTGTAGACTGCTTTTTCTTCGTAAAAATCAGTTGTCACCTGAGTGGTACAATAATTTTTTTCCAATACTTTTTTCTGTACTGAGGCATTTCAAAACCAAAATCAGTGGAAATTTGCCTTACTCTTGATATTTGAAAAAGAAACGAAAACTTTGTTTCTATAAGTTTCTGTAGTGGTTATTAGCGGTCTCAGATGAATTTCTTATCTGTAGGTTAAGATTCAGATGAAATAAAGTTGTCTTAGGTCAAAAGTGAAAATGAAATATTTTTCTTTATTGTGAAACTATAGAAATTATACCTTTATTTGGGTTTCCTTTTTTATGGAAAGGAGCCAAACTTGAGTATATCATCATATGATTTCTATATATAAAATTAAAAGTTGGGCAAGACATGGTATTAGAAGTTAGGGTAGTGACAGGAGGTGATGCATATGCTGTATTTCTTGGTCTGGATACTGGTAACACAAGTGTGTTCAGTTCATGACAGTTCATTGGCCAACACTCAACATTTGTGTACTTTTTTGTCTATACGGTACACTTCAAGAATTTTTCTTCAGCTAAGGATTTCCTCTAATACTTATCCTCTGTTGGCCTTCTTTTAGTATCCACATAATCAAATACTTCTCCATTCAATTCTTGATCTGTCAGTTCTCTAGACTCCCAGCGGCCAAACACACTGAGACTCAAATCCATTTTATTAATAACCACTTTATGGAGATGTATTCCACATACTGCAAAACTCACTGTTTCAAAGTATACAGTATACTAAGTGGTCTTAGGATATATTTACAAGGATGTGCAACCGTCACAACTCTCTGATTTTAGAACATTTTCAGCACCTCAAAAAAGAAACTCCATACCTATTAGCACTCACTCCCTACTTGGATATTTTTAATAGTTTTTTTTTTTCTTCTTAATTTAATTTAGTTAGTTAGTAATCTCTACACCCAGTGTGGGGCTTGAACTCACAACCCTGAGATGAAGAGTTGCATGTTCTACCAACTGAGCCAGCCAGGAGCTCCATAATAGTATTTTTTAATAATTCTCTGGAGAGATTAGTCTTCTGATATTCTGGAGTGGTGTTTGAAAGTTGAGTTTGGCTCAGATTGAGTCATTGAGTAATCTTTCGAGTAATTATATACTCATAGCATTATTATTGTGCAAATGTACATAAATAAGAACATTGAGAAGAATGTGTAGCTTTATAACTAACGTAAGATAGAACTGAAACTCTAGGCATAGATTATTAAACTGAAGGACCAAGTTCAGTAAAAAAGAATTTTATTTCATTTAGGCTTCTGTATATTTTTCATACAATGGGTTGCTTCTGGTTTAAGATGTATAAAATGATTTCTCACTCATTTCACATTTCTTAAAATATTGCCAACAGCATTTTGCTATATCCAAGGACCTTTCCCTGAGAATTGTTCTCTTTCTCACTTCCATGCGCATCTGCTCTAACACGCTTTTATGTACATACTTATAAGATTTTGAACTTCTGATATATTTTAACTGAAAGAAGCTGGAAAAAAAATCAATGTTAAATCCAAGGATAAGAATTAAAGTGAAATAAAAATGAAAAAAAAGCAAGAAATATATGTTAGGACTGTTACAGCTAGACTTGAAACATACTGGTATAAAATTTCAGTATTCTATTAAGTGACTTTAGTGCTCATAAAAGATGTCACAGCTGTGGAGACTGATGATCTCCATTTACAGAACAGGTAGAAGAGCAGTCACATTTCTCCGTCAGTGTGTTTTCAGAGCTGCTTGTACAGACGTATTTTTGTTTGGCCTGGGGGAAGGGAGCTGTTGGAGTGGAGAGGGGTGGTGTTGTGTTTGTGTGATGTGTCTTTGAAGGCATTCAGTATCTTCTGTTGACTCTTCACCTCTCTGCATCCGGATCATTCTCTTGCAGCGCTTTTTGGTTTGTCTTACCATAAAAATTTCAACCCATTAAAGACTTGTATTATGAAATCACTTTCATTTAGAGGAAGCTGTAAGTTAAATCTTCGGTGGGGGTGAATTTTCATCACTGTCAACTAGCTATACATTTAGACTAATTACAGTAATAAAAAACAGTGCTTTATTTGAGGTATCTTTCTTTTACAAAGTACTTCTTAGGTGTCGGTAACATGGCGAGCACAAGGCCCTTTTGAGTCTGGACATTGATTTGTCAGTTTGGTTAGAGTTGTCAGTACACTTTAAGCTAGTTTGGTTGTAAGGAATGTCTTCATAGAAGCCAAACTCAGGAATTGATTATTATGGAATGACAGTTCAGAGGGGATATCCCTTTTCACTTACTAGAATTTTTTTTGTATCTGCTAGCCAGGTTATAGCAGTTATATACCTATGTATCAAGGTAGGTATTAAGGAAATTGAGTTGAGAATTAGAGCTGCTTGGGGAACATGAACTAAGAGCAAAGGGAATTTGAAAGTCTTTAGGGATATTTTATCCAAGGCTGGAAAAAAAAGAATCCTTCACCATTTCAATACAGTCTCCATTTCTTGTGAAACACAGTTGCTTGGTATATTGCTCGATCAGTGCTGACACCATCATATGGTTCAGGTTTTATTTAGAATCACGCAGGCCTCTGTGTTCTTTTGTGTTCTTCTGTTATCAGAAAGGTTACTTAAAATAATTGACTAGCTTGGAGAATTTTAACTTAGTAGTTTTTCAGAATATTTAGAGTTGTACAACATCACTATTATCTTTAAAACATTTTTTTAAATGTTTATTTATTTTTGAGAGAGAGAGAGAGAGAGAGAGACAGAATGTGAGCAGGGGAGGGGCAGAGAGAGAGGGAGACAAGGAATCCAAAGCAGGCTTCAGGCTCTGAGTTGTCAGCACAGAACCTGATGAGGCGCTTGAACTCATGAACTGTGAGATCATGACCTGAGCCGAAGTTGGACGCTTAACCGACTCAGCCACCAAGGCGCCCCACAGCATCACCATTATCTAATTTAAGAACATTTTCATCAACCCAAAAGCATACTTTATACCTATTAGCAGTCCTTCTGCATTCTTCCCTCACTCCTACTCCCTGACAACCATTTACCAACTTCTCTGTCTGTGAATTTGCCTATTCCGGACATTCTGTGTAAATGGAATCATACAGTTTATTGTCCTTTGTGACTGACTTCTTTCAATGAGCATGATGTTTTCAAAGTTCATCCATGTTGTGGTGTGTACATATTGTACTTCATTCCTTTGTATGGATGAATAATACACTGTTGTGTGGCTGTATCACATTCGGTTTATCCATTTATCAGTTAGTGGACATTTGGGTTGTTTCCTCTTTTTGGCTCTGTGAATAATGTTGCTATGAATGTTTTGTGTATACATCTTGTATGTTTTCTTTCTTCTTCTCAGTACGTTTTGAAAGAAAAGTTTTGGCAGCTCCCAAAGTTGTTTTGTAAATGACCACCCTGTTCATTTTATATTAGTTTTACTTAATTCTACTTGCAGGCTCTCTTTCTCTCTGTTCTAGAGGTAACTTACTGTCGTCCTCCCACAACTAAATAAATGATCTTTGATTTTTAATCCAGGATCTAAAATGTCCACTGAGGCACAAAGAGTTGATGACAGTCCAAGCACTAGTGGAGGAAGTTCTGATGGAGACCAGCGTGAAAGTGTTCAGCAAGAACCAGAAAGAGAGCAAGTTCAGCCCAAGAAGAAGGAGGGAAAAATATCCAGCAAAACAGCTGCTAAATTGTCAACTAGTGCTAAAAGGTACCTTAATAATTTTAACCTTTTTGGTTTTAGTATCAATTTATCATCTTAAGTTCTCTCTTTTGTATTTAATCATTTATTTGGGATACAGATTCATAAATCTGTATATTTTTTTTATTTTTATTTTTTAAAAATTTTTTTTTTTTAACGTTTATTTATTTTTGAGACAGAGAGAGACAGAGCATGAATGGGGGAGGGGCAGAGAGAGAGGGACACAGAATCTGAAGCAGGCTCCAGGCTCTGAGCCATCAGCCCAGAGCCTGACGCGGGGCTCGAACTCACGGACCGCGAGATCGTGACCTGAGCTGAAGTCGGACGCTTAACCGACTGAGCCACCCAGGCGCCCCTCATAAATCTGTATATTGAATACATCTGTAATGTAATGTAATAAATGTAATGTAATAAATCTGTATATGAATAGACAAATTCATAAAAATACATATTCATTGTGTGTGTGTTTGTATTATTTAATAAGTGAGCATATATAGGAAAACGTGTGTAAAAGTGTGGTAGTTTGGTTTACTCGACCATAAATATTTTATTCTGTTCAGCAACATGGAAGAGTGAGTAGGAATCTGTTAAAATAGTTTTTGAATGATGTATATTTTCTACTACTTGTTAGTAAAGTTAGAAATGCTGAAGTTAGCAACAAACATATCTTGGTTTCATTATATAAGGCAGTGGCTCTGTCTTGATACAGATTTTTTTTTTTCTCTAGACAATAGATACATCTGGAAGGTAGATATTTGAATGAGTCTCTATTACCACATCAATTGCTTATGAGGACTGGACTCGCCAGAGAATCTGCTTTAATATTGTTTAATTATAGAATGTGTCTTGGAAAAGAATTTAGAAGTAAACTAAATTTAATACAGTTTTTCCTCATTTTGTGGTTTAATGGTCTTATTTTCTAATACCTTTTTAAAAATATCAAATAGGAAGCATAATGAAAGCATTCTATAATTTTTAGACATAGTAGAATGTGAATGTTGAATGATAGCTTTATATTTATTGGATAGTATGAATTAGGAGGATCTGTTTCCTGATGATCCAAAACCATTATGGTGTAGTAGACCTTGTTTCCCTCTGGTATAGTCAATCCACAGGATTGGGAAGAACCTTCTCAGGCCTCCTGGTGGGACATGAGCTTCTAGGGAGAGATGTTGGAGTGATAGTGAGTGGTCAGCAACTTATTCCAAGGGACTAGGGTAATCAACTCCTTCCCAGAAGTGTGTTGCTGGTCTCTGATCTCTCTTGAAGGAGTGGTGTGAAAGTCAGGTAGCCTCAAGCTTTAAACCTCTATACTAGAACATGCCAGTGTGGAAGAACAGGGTTCCGTTTAGTTTCGCTATCTCCCCACAAGTCCAGAGGGCTTTAGTCGGCTGACCCGATGACCCCTCTGCTGGCTGGCCACAGCACAAAATGACCTGCTGCTGGGAAATGTGGGGTGGAGTTAGTATGGATAAGAAAGGTAGGAATGGAGAAAATATGACATTAAGATGAAAGAAAGGTTGGGGTGAGTGAGTGGGTAAGAGGTACTCAGTTATAGAGTGTACCTGCATGTAAATGAGGAAACTGTAATTCAGTCATCAGCTTCTGATAATGAGGATTTTCACAGGGCATCTTCAGCTTGTCAGAAAAGGGAGAGAATGGGCTGTCCAGATCTGTGGGAAGTAGACTTGGGATAGTGCTTTGCCTGGGTTTGTGCTCAGGTGTCCCATGATGCTAGTTAGCAAAGACTCCTGTCTGTTTCATGAGGCCCTGCCTTTCCCCCTCATTAGGAGGATCTCCATAATCCCTCAAAATCATAATTGAGTGATGTATCAAAAGACCAAATTCTGTGTGTGAGAGATCATTAAGTGTACAGTGTGTGAAAGTGAGGATTGCATGATTTTTTCAAGTACATGGGTAATATTTTACTTTATTTTACTACAGTGTGTACAAAGTATACATTATAGGGGCATCTGGTGGCTCAGTCGGTTAAGTGTTTGACTTCAGCTCAGGTTATGAGTTCAAGCCCCACATCAGGCTCCATGCTAACAGCTCAGAGCCTGGAGCCTGCTTCGGACTCTGTGTCTCCCTCTCTCTCTGCCCCTCCCCCACTCGTGCTCTATCTCTGTCTCTCTCTCAAAAATAAATACACATTAAAAAAAATAAAAAGAGGGGCGCCTGGGTGGCGCAGTCGGTTAAGCGTCCGACTTCAGCCAGGTCACGATCTCGCGGTCCGTGAGTTCGAGCCCCGCGTCAGGCTCTGGGCTGACGGCTCGGAGCCTGGAGCCTCTTTCCGATTCTGTGTCTCCTTCTCTCTCTGCCCCTCCCCCATTCATGCTCTGTCTCTCTCTGTCCCAAAAATAAAAAAAAAAAAAAAAAAAAAAAAAAAAAGAAAAACCCCGAAGTATACATTATATAGTCAAACCTAGTCCCTCCCCCTCCCCTTTAAAAAGAGGATAAGACCTAGTTTTGAGATAGTACGTGTATGTAAAGAATCCAAGACAGTGCCTGATCAGCGCATAATAGTAATTGGTATTATTGCAGTGGTTAGAGTAGGAAGTATTGTCTGAGTTAAAAGAGAAAGCTTAATTTTTCACTCATCTTTTCCTCCAACTTAGTTGATAGTGAAGTTATTTTATTTTTTTCTATTTTTGCTTAAATTCTAAGAACTCAGGAAAAAATTGAGAATCAGGAAGGCAGACACCCACATCTTTTAAATTCATCATTATATCTATAGTGCCTACCATAGTAGAGTCACAGTATTTACTTACAGGTGTCTTAGAACCTTGATTTGATTGTAGGGATTGGTTCTTCCATGGATAATTAAGATCCCAGTACTAATGTGTGCAGAAGATTCAAAGTTAAGAGATCATTTCAAAATAAAATTCTAATTTATTATTGTTAATTTTTATTGAGATGAGAAGTCTTTTCCATATAGTGTCATTTTATAAGAGATAATTTATCAGAAGAAGTACACAGGTTGGACTCTAGAGCTGGGATCTGGGTTTGATTATAGGTTCTGGCATTTAGCAGCTCTGTGATCTGAGATACATAATTTAACGTCTCCAACCTCAGTTTCCTTTTCTGTAAAATGGAGATAATAATGGTACTTCTTCACAAGGCCGTCATGAGGACTGAATATGATAACGCATTTATTTGCCATCTAGTAAGGTCTCATACAGTGGTGCTGTCATTTATAGACTTTGTGCCACCTAAAGTCTTGTAGATGTTTTTTAAGTTCATTTGATAAACTTTAGGAAAATGAGATCTATGTTAACCTTTGAGGACATAATACTACTGTTGAACTAGAAATACTCAGATGCTGTGATTATGTGTATTTTACGTAACTCGGGAAAATTACTTTGTACATAAGTGCTCAATTGCATGAAATGTGCTGTAACTGAAGAACTAATACTTTTGTGTAGAAACGTATTTTAAAAAAAAATCTCAGTTTTTAAGGTATTATGGAAGAGTGACGTAGAATATAGGAATCATTTAAGTGGACACTTTATTTAAACAATGGTATAAGTTAATTTCATCTATTTTGAGGTAAGAGGAAGATTATAGTTACATATTTGATCAGTTTTTGCTCCTTGGCAAGAATTTGTTTCTTAAAAAATTGACGTGCTTTTATCTTGATAATGTCTATATCACTTGTTATATTTGCAAGTATGTAGTTGGACTATGTCTAGCAGTGACACATTTTGATGATTTTATTTGATTGACTAGTCAGTTCAATAAAACAATTATTTTGAGCTCGTCATTGAATTGACTGTACTGCTTTCAAGTGTTGACACATCTGTAACTGTGAATTTTAAATCACATTTATTCCAAATTAACTTTGTTTGGAGTAGACATTGTGATTTTACTGGACATACTGCTATTTGGTTTTAGACTCTAAATTTTTGTTAGGTTGAAGGGTGGATTCCAGTGTGTTCCAGTGTAAACGTTTATTACAGTTTTCTACATTAGAATGAATTAGTACTCTTCATCTTCTTGATTCTAAATGTACACATAAAAACTTTTTTAATGTTTCTGAAATCAGGATGCATTGTGCAAAAATATTTATTGAGGATATCTTAAAATCACGGATATATAGTTTATATCACCATTCAGAATTAAACTTTAGGCTTATTATGTGCATTGACTGTCTTTTCTAGGTTAATTCAGAGACTACTTTGAAATTTAAAAAAATTTAGTGATTAATTGAGTGGTGTTTTTCTTGATAATAATTTCATTTTCAAAGGTTTTGACCAGTTGACTCAGTTGGTTAGAGTAGGAGTTCTCAGGTGGCCAAGGAAAACAGTCCATTTAAGAATATAGAAAGGCATTTTGGTGGCACACTTTTTTCTTTTTAAATAACTGTTAAGAAAATACCTTTGTGAATTCCCATGTCCAAATATTCATGCTCTACTTGGACCTGAGTGAGTTCCTGAATCGTCTTTGTCTTAATGTTTTTAAAAAAATTTTTTAATGTTTATTTTATTTTTGAGACACACACACACACACACACACACACACACACACACACACCCACCCACCATGAGTGGGGGGAGGGCAGAGAGAGAGAGAGGGAGACACAGAATCCAGAACAGGTTCCAGACTCTGAGCTGTGAGCACACAGCCCTATGCCGGGCTCCAGCTGGCAAACTGCGAGATCATGACCTGAGCCAAAGTAGGCGCTTAACCAACTGAGCCGCCCAGGTGCCCCCTTTTTAATGTTTGTTTATTTGTTTTTGAGAGAGAGAGCACAAGCTGGGGAGGGGCAGAGAGAGAGGAAGACACAGAATCCAAAGCAGGCTCTAGGCTCTGCGCTGTCAGCACAGAGCCCAGTGAGGGGCTCAAACCCATGTGAGATCATGACTTGAGCTGAAGTTGGATGCTTAACTAACTTACTGAACCACCCAGGTGCCCCCCTTGAATTTTCTTTAACCTGAAATATGTGTGTTTGAAATATGTCAGTACACATGTACTGCTTCATTTTTTCCGAGCCATTAAACCAATATGTTGATGTTAAAATGCATGCTTCATACCTTCTTTTAAATCAAAAGGGACAGTGTAAGCATAAGCATATCTATGATTTTGGTACCATATTCTTCAATTAAGTCTAAATGAATCCTGATTGTTGTTTCTTTTCCCCTCCCCTCACTCCATTCTTTTTAGCGAATGACAGTCACATGCAGTAACTCTTACCATTCTTGGAACAGTTAAGGTATTAGGTGAAGTCTTTCAAACTGAAATTTAGTTTGTATTTTGCTTCCGACTTGTCTCCATAACTATGTGCATTTGCTGACTTAAGTATCTTAATAACCAAAGAAGTGGCACTGCTAGATGGAAATTGGGAATTTAGCCAATTGTCTAGTTGATTTATATATAAAGAAATAATTTTGTCTTCAAAGTTTTGATAAGAGAGAGGTCATTTATTTGTTTGACTTAGCAAGATAATTGCCTCTCACCTTACCAGTGTACAATAACTAGCCTTAGTTTCTTTATCTTTTAAATGGGAAATGATAAAACAGTAATGCTTAGAGAATTTTGTGAGATTTATTTAATTCACTTTTAATAGACTAAGATCATCATGTGAAAGGTACACTGTAAGTGTGAATTATTGATACTTTTTCATTTTTCCTCACCCTAAGGGACAGTGCCTGAAATAGCTACCTTTCTTACCCCACATGTCAAGACTGCGAAACTTAATACATACCATGATCACAGCTTTTGAGATAGAATTGAATTGCTGTCATTGAAAGCAGCAGGACATCTTGCAACTGTTTAAATAGCAATTCTTAGTATAATCTTTTCTGTCAAGAAAAGCAATGAATATATTGTCAAGAGAAATATATCCATTCTTAGGTGTGGCACAAAATATATTTTAATATATTGACTCACGGCTTAGAGTTGTCAAGTTTATCAATAAATTGCTTTTTGTATTGAATAATTAGATCGGGAATTATAGACATCCAGAGGTGTTCAAGTTCCATTATTTGACAGAAAATTATGATTTATCAGCTTTTTAAAAATTTACTTAGAGAGAGAACACACACAAGTGTTGGGGGCGGCAGGGGAGGACAGAGAGAGAGCAGAGAATCTCAAGCAGGTTCCGCATTATCTGTGTAGAGCCGAACACAGGGCTCAGTCTCACAAACCGTGAGATCATGACCTGAACGGAAATCAAGAGTTGGATGCTTAACCTACGGAGCCATCCAGGTGCCCCTGATTTATCAATTTTTAAATCAAAAGGGACAGTGTAAGCATAAAGTAAGATGAGTTATTTGAAAATCCCAAAGAAATTCTTTTATGTCAAAAAGTTTACATTGACAGTTTAAGCTCACTCTTGAATGCCTATTCTTTTGGTCCTCTTGGTTTAAAAACAATTTGTATAAGTTATTCATGTTTCTGCTAACTAAGTAGTACAGAGACCTATTTAATGGAAAGCAACAATTTTCTGTCCAAATACCTTCCTATCCCAGTTGTCTTGAAGCAGACTCTCTCTCTCTTAGCCATCTCTGGTTTTAGTCCTTCTATTGGTTTTTCTGCATAAGTCTAAATTATATACAGTATTTTCACCTATTTGTTGAATAATTTTTTTGAAGTTTATTTATTTTGAGAGAGAGCTTGGGAGGGGCAGAGAGAGGGAGGGAGAGAGAGAATCCCAAGTGGGCCCCACACTCTCAGCACAAAGCCTGATGCAGGGCTTGAACTCACAAACTGTGAGATCATGACCTGAGCCGAAATCAAGAGTCTATTGCTTAACTGACTGAGCCACCCAGGGCCCTGATCTATGCTTTTCTTACCTAGGTGTTTTTCTTCTGGAATTTCTGGTTGTCTCCCCTCCTCTTAATAATGTGTCTTTATTATATTCTTTTTTAAAAATGCTTATTTATTTTGAGAGAGAGGGCATGCATGCAGGAGCAAGGGAGAGGCAGAATGAGAGAGAGGGAGAAAGAGAGAATCCCAGGCAGGCTCCTCATTGCCAGTGCAGAGCCCCAAACAGGGCCCAATCCCATGACCATAAGATCATGATTTGAGCTGAAATCAAGGATGCTTAACTGACTGAGCCACCCAGGCGCCCCAGTCTTTATTATATTTTTACACACTCTGCAGCCCCTTTTCTTGGCCATCTCCACCTGTTTAATTTACACCTGTCTGCTTTGTCTTCCAGAAATATACTGAAACTTCTCATCTCCTTTTCTTTGCTGTTTATTCTTTTTTGCACTTTCTGTATTTTGCCTCCCTGCCCTTTCCTGCCTGCCCCGAGTGGAGTCCTGAAGGGATAGGAGGTGGATGTGTGTGTGCTTAGTTTACTGTCCTTAACCTGGACTTATTAGTTGTCAAGTGCCTGTTGTATACATTTGTGTGAGATCCATAAAGGGTGTTCCTCTATATCAGATCTTTGAGATTTCTCATTTAATTATAGATTGCATATACTTTATATGTATGTGAACACATCATAGAATCCGTATCAGAAGGAATCATATGTTTTAAAGATAAAACTGATCATGAAGTTAACCTCTTCATTTTTTAGGATGGAAAATAAACCTCTTCATTTTATAGGATAGAAAGCTGAGGCTCAGAGAGAGAGAAAGAAAGAGAATGCAGGTGTGAACAGTCTTTTTACTGAATAACTCTCAATTAATGGCATAGCAGAATTAAAATGAAAGTGTTTTTGGCTTTGAACTTATAAGTCTTTCTCAACCTCATAATGCCTTCCCAACCTTGAATCACATGGCTTAAAAAAGTGAAAATTATGTTAGTAACATGCAATTCCTTTAGGAAATTGATGCCAGTCCTCTCAGAGGAGTCACGTCTATTTCTGTATTTTCATTTGTTGCCTTGAAAAAGACATGAAATGAAATTGAGAGTAAATGTTTTCAGATTCTTATTTTTTAGGGTACTTTAGTAACTATCATCCATTTACTATCACAATAATTACCAGATAACAGGCATCCAGTTAGCAAATCTCATGTTTAAAAACCAAAGCTAAGGACAAGAAATGGTTTTGAGAATTTTTTTTGTATCTTGGTTTAACGAAGCCTCTCTTTAATAATGGTATTTAAGAGAAGAATGCTAGTTAAGAGATTGCTAAATATAGTCTTCTAAAACGTTGTAGCACTGTTAGCCTTTGTATATGTATATGAGGAATTAGATGCAGTTAAAAGTCAAAGTTGAAAAATTTTAAGTATAGTCTTCTAAAACGTTGTAGCACTGTTAGCCTTTGTATATGTATATAAGGAATTAGATGCAGTTAAAAGTCAAAGTTGAAAAATAACACATGGGAAAAGCAGGTTTTAAAAAAAGTTCTTTTTGCATGAATCTCGGGCAATGACATTAAGATGGTTATCTGCATATTATTAGGATAGTCCACGCAGAAGGAACAATGTCAAACTGGAAAGCCTCTACCTGCTCCAACCTAGCGGCTTTAGGGAGGAATACCATTTATATTAAAAAAAATTTTTGTAACATTTATTCATTTTTGAGAGAGAGAGAGAGAAACAGCATGAGTGGGAGGGGCAAAGGAAGCGAGAGACAGAATCTGAAGCGGGCTCCAGGCTCTGAGCTGTCAGCACAGAGCCTGATGCGGGGCCCAGACCCACAAACCACGAGATCGTGACCTGAACCGAAGTTGGACGCTTAACCAACTGAGCCACCCAGGTGCCCCCATTTGTATTTTGATAGCAGTTTCACATGTTGAAATGAGATCCTGATAATTCTTTATCAGTGGTTTGGATCATTCAGAAGCCTTAATTAATAATCATGTTTCCATCTTATTTGGGGAGGTTCTTGTACAGATCAGAAGTTGGAATGATCCATAAATAATGTGGCAAAGGTTTCCAATTTAAACTAGAAATTTTGGTTAGTGTTATCGGGTGGTTCAGTGACATTTTAATTTAAGTCAGTGTTGTTTCTGTAGGCTACATGTACTGATCATGGCCAGTCTTTTTACCTTTTGTAGGTGCATTGCCAAAATCATGGTAGAAGTTACTACTTGAATGTTATTGTGTATGATGATTTATACAGTATTAGTGTTTCAAAATAAAAACACACAAATGGGAAGTGTTAGTGTAAAAGTATAACACTTTAATGAACTGTTAAGAGTATGAAGACGTTTTAACATAACTTTGTCTCTTTTTTAACAAAACTTTGTCTTTTTTAAAGAATTCAGAAGGAACTCGCAGAGATTACGTTGGACCCTCCTCCCAATTGTAGGTAAGTACTTATGGATTTTTATTTGTGTCTTTTGCACAAGGTATAATTGAATTGTTTGATGTCCACCTGTTGTTATAGTCTGATTAATTAGTAAAATATCATTGTGGTTTGGACTTAAATGACTGTGGAAGATGGTTGTTGTTTCTGTGCTGAAATGGCATACTTATCAAGTTTATTGTAGAGGAATGGTGGAGTTGTCAAACATACAGCAATGCAGTGACAATAAGATAATGAAATTATAGAGTAACAAATACAGTTAACTTTTAGTTGGTGAGGTGATGGGGCCTTAAATGATTTCTTTAATGATAGAATAATAGTGTGGCTAAAGTATTTGCTATTTGATCATTCACTTGTTATCTTGTTGGAAATTGATTTTTAAAAGTGCTGGAACATTAAACAGTGTTTCTTCACGGTTTACATTATTTCTTAAATCATTGGCCGTGGAATGGGTGTAGAAGTAAGAATGGGTGATTTGAGGCAGTGATATTAAATTGAAAATGTTCTCTCCTTTATGACTACATTTTTCAATTTTCTGGTCAGAGTTTACTTATAAGAAGTAAAATTGCTTGCCTGGAAATGATTAATGTTATACAGGTACATAGAGGAAGAGGAGAAAAATAAACTCTTAACGTTGTACTGTATCTTGGATCTGGTGGAATAGTTAGAAGACGGCTGTTTGACTCTTTTAAACATTTCTTTCTGTTTGATGTGAGGGTGGTGTTGGAACTAGGCCAACATGGAGTTTTCATAGTTTAAATTGGTAGTCTTGTGGATTGAAGGTGAGACAGCAGATCACAGGAAAGTGTTGATAATACTGAATGCAGGTAGAATTTATTGTTTGGTGCGATTTCTGATTTCACTGATCTTATTTTTTTGTGGAAGCAAAGATAGCAACTCTGTGTATTAATGAAAGTGAAAACTTTGCAGATGGCTATTTGATAGTTGGCTAGTTGACAAGTGTTTTGTGTAGAAACATTTCTAATAGGGCCTTTTATGTTTGTGGTGAATCTACTGTGGTTCTTTACATGAGAGTCATATACAGTGTATGTACTCACAATAATATTCAAAGACTGTTTTATTCAGATAGACCAAATATTTCTGTTAGGTAAAAACCGTTTAACACTAAGACTTTTTGTCACACTTAATGACTGTGTTACATCAGAGATTTTTTCAGATGGCAGATCATTGTTTAGGCTTTGCTGGCCAATTCATGGAAATGGAATGATTTGTGGAAAATTCCGGTTTGAATGAAATCTAAAATCTCTTGTTTCTTATGACAGTATTCATTTTAATGGTTTGAATCTTTAAAAAACTTTTTTAATGTTTATTTATTTTTGAGAGAGAAAGAGCACAAGCGGGGGGGAGGGGCAGAGAGAGAGGGAGACATAGAATCCCAGCTATCAACACAGAGCCTGACATGGGGCTCAAACCCATGAGCCAGGAGATCATGACCTGAGCCGAAGTTGGGCGCTTAACTAACTGAGCCACCCAGGTGCTCCAGTTTGAATGTTTTTAAAAAACTAAATTATTTAGCCACATGTATGACTTTTGTAACCTTCTTACAACTAAATTGGTAAAAATATGAACTTAATTTATATACTTATTTGCTTAACTTTTGAAAACAATTGGCAAAATAAACTACTTTGTTTTAATGAGCTTTTTTTTTTATTTTTATTTAAAAAAATTTTTTTTAACGTTTATTTATTTTTGAGACAGAGAGAGACACAGCATGAACAGGGGAGGGGCAGAGAGAGAGGGAGACACAGAATCTGAAACGGGTTCCAGGCTCTGAGCTCTCAGCACAGAACCCGACGCGGGGCTTGAACTCATGGACCGCGAGATCATGACCTGAGCTGAAGTCGGCCGCTTAACCTACTGAGCCACCCAGGCGCCCCTTAATGAGCTTGTTTAAGGCTCATTTTTAATAAATGAAATCTACATATAATATCATGTGATGGCTAGACTGTTACTTTAAGATATATTATTTTCCAGTACATTTGCCTAATTTAGTTTTGATTTATTACAGATAGTAATTTAGATTTGATTAAACCAGTATGTTGTAAACATGCAGGAAAACATGCATCAAGTGTGAGAAAAGGAATTACATATTGATGATTATTTAAATAAACTAAAATAAATCACAATTCTATTTAAAAAAGAAAAGTTTATAATGTCATCTGAAATTTGGAGATAAACTTTTTCACTGAGCCATAGTTAATGATATCATTACTAGTTATGTAAACTCTTTATAAAATCATTTTAAAATGTGGATGTCACACACAATAAGCCCTTCAGACAGTTTTAGCAAAGATACCTACTTTGTTGTGTTTTTTTCCAGTTTTATTGAGATATAATTGACATGGAACGTTGTAGAAAGATGCCTACCTTGGTTAAACTGCTTGCTTATGGGAATTTGCAAGGAAATTGATTTAATGGTATGAAGATTGGATAGCTAGCAAGTTTGCTTTAGAAGCCAGGTCTGTGATTCTGTAGCTTTGGCTCCTTTTCTTGATCCCTGAATGGCTGATTGGACTGGATCAGGCAGAGATGAAGATCATAGTTACCTTCACATATGTGGTGCTCCCTTTGCAGGCAAAGATCCTCCATGCTGTGGCTGATTGGGAAGTGGTGATTGGTTCTACGTGCCCTCTGTACTTGTGCTACTTAATATAGATGTCATTGTGATCGTTAAGTGGATTACTGTGGCCTTTGGATTGTTTGGTGTCAAATATTTGATTGTGGTTTATAGTAAATCTCTCCATCTATATTTCGGTGAGAATGTGGTTACTATCTTAAGAAAGCGAAGTTAGACCACAATTTTAGTTTGGCTTATTTTTGGCACAAAGTTAACAGTGCTTTTGTGGTTGATTTTTAAAAGTTCTGTGCTGCCTGTATTTGTGCCCTAATGACTAAATAATTAATTTACAGAGATATTCTAAATTAAAGCTATATGCCTACTAGAAGGAGTCAAAATCATATTCCTCTAGTACTCTCTTTGTGTATTATCTTTACTAGCATGCAGGCCTCTTAAAATCCTGCCTTTTGTTTGGTTGCCTTTTGGGTAATTGTTAGCTCACTATCACAGGTAAAGATTATGTATGAGGGAACATCTGTGAGTGTGCCTGTTTAGGCAGTCAGAACAGAGAAAGTATTTTATCTGTTATTAGTGGTCTCAGTCAGGGTGGCTGACTGTGTGTTACATTTCACTTCGAGTGTGGTTTACCCTTATTTTCTGGAGCCTTATTAAACCAGTACAGCCCAGTTATATCTATTTGTCAAGTTAGAGATGGCACCTCTGAATTTTGGTGCATCTCTTATGTGATGTCCATTTTAGCATTTCTTGGAATTATTTTGCGGGAACTGGCATGTGTTAAAGTACTCTGTGAGTCTGTCATGTAGACATGTTGGGAATATAAAGTCTCTCTGAATTCTATCATTCAGTGTAGATAGATATGTTTGTGTAAGGCATTTTTAGAGGAACTGCTGTGGTATTGTTTAATTTTTCTTTTCAGGTTTTGAATGAGTCTAAATATTTTTAAAGTATCCACAAAATACTTTGATAATAAGTTGAATTATTTCTTTTTATAAGAAACACATACCTGTACATCTTTCAATTTTCTTTTCACTTCTGTTGTCTTTAAGGTAAAAATGCAGTAATACAGTTTTTCTTAACGCTTGATTCAATTAAGTACCTTTGGGTGTTTTTTCTATTATAGCGTAAGAGTTAATGTTTAAAAACAAAACCTTACGATACAACTAAGAAAAAAGTTTCTGTTCATAAAATCGTGGGGTCTGTAGGGCCATAGGCATAGAAAATTACACCCAGTTTGGGTGAAGTTTGGTTATATATTTAGAATATTTCCCATAAGTAGTACAATATGTTTTGTTTGGCTTCAGTTCTTATGATGGGTAACATAATTGACCCATGACATTTGCAAGGGTTCCATCCTCGTGCCTCTGCAGATCCACAAGTGTTTTCATAGTGCCAGCTGAATTGGAGGTATTGGACTGGAATTGCTCACTACCTCAGTGCCTTGTTCAACAGCTTAGCTGGATGCAGCCACTAAAATTCATGCAGTACCCTTACGGAGCTCTGATGGGTAGAATTGCTGCCCTTTGTAAATGACTATATGTTGTGACTATCCTGATTCTTCACAAATTGTCAAAAGCACAGCTCTTGAATCTGTAAATGTGCTAATACATTCATTTCTATTACTTAATGCTAGTGGGAAACTGGGAGCTAACTAGAAAAGTCTCCAAGTTAAAACTTTTTCATTCAAAGGGTAACTTGTTCTTCTGTATTGTAGAGAAACTAAATTCAAATTCTGTCATTATCTGATACTGCCCAAGTTTGTATTTGCTTTATGAGAATGGAAATGATAGGGATCCTTAACTACTTTTTGAAAGTAGAGACTATGGTAAAAGGATTCATTTGGATTTTGATTTTTGATTTAGTAATTGAACAAGTAAAAGGAGGAAATACTAAAAAAAAGTGGATGTAGTTCAGTTATACTACGAGTTTTCACTTTTTATTGCTATGTTTCAATGATCTACTCATTGGACACAGCCTCTGCTTTAAAAAAAAAACAAACAACTAATGGCTTCATTGAGATGTCATTTAAAGTGTAAAATTCAGAGGCTTTTACTATATTCACACAGTTGTGTAACCATCACAATCAATTTTACAACATTTTGATCACCCCCAGAGGATACACCAAACCTTTTAGCAGTAACTCCTTCCCCATTTCCTCCCAACTCTCCAACCTTGAGCCCTAGGTTATCAGTCTGTTCTGTTTCTTATAGATTTGCCTGTTCTGGACATTTTGTATTAATGGAATCAGACAGAATGATCTTTTATGACTGGCTTCTTTCATGAAGCATAGTGTTTTCAGGGTTCATCCTTGTTGTAGTGTGCATCAGTGCTTCATCTTTTTGTCTCTGAATAATATTCCATTGTGTGAATATACTACATTTTAGTTTTTTATTTTTATCTTCATTAAAAAAATTTTTTTTAATGTTTGTTTTTGAGAGAGAGAGAGCGAGTGAGCGAGTGGGGGTAAGGGCAGAGAGGGAGACACAGAACACGAAGCGGACTCCAGGCTCTGAGCTGTCAGCACAGAGCCCAACGCGGGGCTAGAACCCATGAACCGTGAGATCATGACCTGAGCCGAAGCTGGACGCTTAATGGACCGAGCCACCCAGGTGCCCCTATACTGCATTTTATTTATCCATTCATCAGTTGATATGCTTTGGGGTTGTTTCCACTTTTTGACTTTTAGGAATACTGCTGTAGCTATTCGTGTACAGGATTTTGTGTGGACATTTGTTTTGATATTTTTGGGTTTATACCTTCCTAGGTAGAATTGTTGAGTCATAGAGTAACTATATTTAACCTTTTGGGGAATTGGTAGACTGCATTACAAACGCTACACCATTTGCCTTCCTACCAGCAGTGTTTGAGAGTTGTAGTTTCTGTACAACCTTGGCAGTTGTTCTTGTCTATCTTTTTGATAATAACCATCTTAGGTATAAGTGGTATATCATTGTGCTTTTGACTTGCATTATCTTGATGGGTATAGTGACGATGATGCTGATGATCATCTTTTCATATGCTTATTGGCTATTTTTATATCTTTGGAGAAGTGTCTATTCAAATCTTTTGCCCATTTTAAAATTCAGTTGCATGTCTTATTGTTAAGTTGTAAGTGTTCTTTTATTTATTTTGGGTTCAAGGGCCATATAAGATATATGATGTGCAAATATTTTTCCCTGTGGATAGTTTTTTTACTTCCTTGATGGTGATCTTTGAGGCACAAAAGTTTTAAATTTTGATGTAGTCTAATTTACCTACTTTTTCTTTTCGTTGTTTGTATGTTTGGTGTCACTTCTGCCATTGCCTAATCCAGTACTACAGAAGTGTACACTTTTATTTTTCTTCTCAGGGTTTTTTAGTTTTAGCTTTAATATTTTGATTCTGATCCATTTTGTATATGGTGTGAGGTAAAGGTCCACATTTATTTTGTGTGTGTGTGTGCATCCCCAATTATGTCAGCACCATTTGCTGAAAAGACTGTTGAATTGTTTTGACATCTTTGTTGAAAAATCAATGAATCATAAATGTGAAGGCTTATTTCTGAACTCTAAATTTTCTTCCATTGATCTGTGTGTCTCTCCTTATGCCAATGCCACATAGTCTTTCTTTCCTTTTTATTGACAGAGTCTTGATTACTGTAGCTTTGTAGTAAGTTTTGGGTCAGAAACTGTAGGTTTTCTAATTGATTTACTTTTCATTGTCTTCACTCATTAGTTTAAGGTGTTCCCACTATAGGAGAGGCCATGACTGGACATAAATCCAACCACTGTGTCATGAGAGCCATTTAATAGAGGAAAATGTATTTTCCAGATCATAGTAAGTGAGGCAGTATGTAGAGAAAAATGTGTACATCTGGATTAATATTTTTCAAAACTATATCACAGAATAGGAAGGCATTGAAATAGAAATTGGGAATAGTTTTTATATAGGAGTGAACTCTGGAAAGAGCTACCAGTGCAAAAATCTAATTATTGTCACTAATTGTTTTCCTTTTCTGGTTATTGTGGTAATATTTATGTGGCATTTTTAGCTTTTCAAGGATTTTCATATATGGTTTTCACTTAATCTTTTCAGTAACTCTGTGAGACTCCTGGGATTGAGTAACTTGCTCAGAGTTACTTGTTGATTTGGATTTAAACCCAAGTTTTCTACTCTTTCATCTTTTATTATTTTACAAATGTGTGACTAGATAGAAAAATACATTTAAAATTACATTTATGGCTAGCCGTTTGTGGTTCAGTAAAGAAAAAAAAAATCAACATGTAGGGCATTCCAGAATATCATTTGTACTATGTTTGATTTATATTTCTGAATTCCATAAGACATTTTTTTGCCAGAACATTTTGAAAAGTAATTTTTTTTGAGTATAGTCATTTTCTACTACACTCCCTTGTGTGTGTGTTTGTGGGTACGTTGTTAGTGTTAGTGTTATTATTACTGGCACTTGTTGAAGTAAAGAATTTCTTTACATTTGACAGTTCTTGCCTCAGTGTTTGCATATGTCTGCACTTTTAATGCCAAATTGGTTTTTCTTGGTTACTCAGCTTAATACTAGGTCACTTGCTGCTACCATTCATTTTAGTATTTATTGAGGGCTTAATGTTAGATCTGTGTTAGGGCAAGTGTAGGCTACAATAACGTACACTATCCATGCTTAGTTCCTAATCCTAAAATCTGGTTGTAACTAATTGAGAGATGAGACATACAGATGCTTGGAGAACCAAGACTAGAAGAATGATGATACTGTTGGCAGAAACTGCCAATATTTGTGGCTTCTGTAAATCTTAAAATTGATAATGCTTTCCTCTTTACTTTGGTTGCCCAGAAACTAATACCTTATTTACTCTTCGACATGAGTAGTTAACTGTTTTTTGTGTAGAAACCTCAACTCAGATTATATTTTATTTTCTTACTCTTTCCCTCCCAACTATTTTTGAAGCTCCATATCTTCATTTTGTACTTTTATACTACATAAAATTTTTTTTTTTTTAACAGTTTTTTTAATTTTTTTTTTTTTTCAACGTTTATTTTATTTTTTGGGACAGAGAGAGACAGAGCATGAACGGGGGAGGGACAGAGAGAGAGGGAGACACAGAATCGGAAACAGGCTCCAGGCTCTGAGCCATCAGCCCAGAGCCTGACGCGGGGCTTGAACTCACGGACCGTGAGATCGTGACCTGGCTGAAGTCGGACGCTTAACCGACTGCGCCACCCAGGCGCCCCTATACTACATAAAATTTTTAAGCCACATCACAGTCTTTTTGGAGTGAGGCTGATTATTAATAAATAAACACTACGAATAACGAAAAGTGATGTAAATGTGTATTGGTTAGCAGAAGGCTGAAATGCCTTTTTGAGGAGTCATTAACATGACAAAATTTAAATATACATTGAGGGCCTGTGTTATATAGGATACTGAATTATTCATATCTCTCTCTCCTTTCTTTGGTACAGATAATTGAGGAATATTTTTTATTCACACACTGTGAGTTCTTGACTCCATTGCTGCAGTGTTGAGTGGCTTTGCATAGACTTTACAAAGACAAAAGTCTTTAATATTTGAGATGCATTAAATGGTTAGAACAGCTAAAGAATTGTTTGGAATAGCACCTATGGTTGGATAGCTGTCGAGTTGGAGTACGTGTACAACATGACAGAATGATAAAGCACGGTCTTCTGTTCCATTGGCATTGAGAGTTTCAACCTTGTTTATGTTTTCATTTCTGTGCTGCCTTTTATAATTTTGAAGGTGTGCTCCTTCCTTACTGCTAAAAGTATATATATGGTTTCTTTTTGTCTTTTTGTCTTGAGGCTGACTTTTTACCTGGGGCGCAGCCAATCAGGTGTAATTGTTTGCTATCGTGTACCTTTACTTCAGAACTGTGCTTGGGAAAGACATAACCATTTCCATAAAACCACCAGAATTTTTTTTACTTTTTTATTTCAAAATGTTAATTTTTAAAATATCTGCCTTTAAAAATTTTTTAATGTTTATTTCATAATAAAGAAAAATATTGAATGAGTAAGTGAACTTAGTGCCCAGTACTTGGAGTCTTTTTTTTTTTTTTAATTCTTTGCAGTTCTAAGAGCAGTGCAAGAATGTGTCTGAAAAAATGTGTTAAATGATCACACTGGGATTGTATTTTGTAATAGTAACAGAACATTTTATCACTTATTTTGCCCAGTTTTAAGCTGGTTATTATTTCAGATTTATTACCTGAGCACTTTAGATAGAAAGTGTCATATTACTTTCTAACATGTGATTATTTTAAGTTGCATTGCTGTTTTATCTTTTTTAAATATGAAATTTATTGTCAAATTGGTTTCCATACAACACCCAACAGGTGCCCTCCTCAATGCCCATCACCCACTTTCCCCTCCCTCCCACCCCCCCATCAACCCTCAGTTTATTCTGTTTTTAAGAGTCTCATGGTTTGCCTCCTTCCCTCTCTGTAACTTTTTTTTTTTTTGCCCCTTCCTCTCCCCCATGGTCTTCTGTTAAGTTTCTCAGGATCCACCTAAGAGTGAAAACATATGGTGTCTGTCTTTCTCTGTATGACTTATTTCACTTAGCATAACACTCTCCAGTTCCATCCATGTTGCTACAAAAGGCCATATTTCATTCTTTCTCATTGCCAAGTAGTATTTCATTGTATATATAAACCACAACTTCTTTATCCATTCATCAGTTGATGGACATTTAGGCTCTTTCCATAATGTTTTATCTTTTAAGATGTCTTGAAAACTGTATTCTTTCTTTTTAAATGTTTATTTATTTATTTTGAGAGCAAGAAAGAGAGAGCACACACAAGCAGGGGAGGGGCAGAGAGAGAGAGAGAGAGACAGAGACAGAGAGAGAATCCCAAGTTGGCTCTGTGTGGGGCTTGAACTCACGACCTGTGAGATCATGACCTGAGCCAAAATCAAGAGTTGGACGCTGAACCAACCACCCAGGCGCCCCTGAAAACTGTATTTTTAGCATATCCAAAGCATTTCTTTGCAGTGATTATTACATTCACTGACTTAAATATCTTTTATCAATTAAGTGTTATTACAAATAGTAAGTAAAACAGTTTTGTTGGTATATATTGAGAGCAATGGAAATTTTCATTTTTAAATTTATGTTGTCCAAGTGTGATTTTTTTCACTGTTTTTTGTAAATGTTTATTTAAAATTTTTTATTAGAATGTCTGCATACTTTAGAGACTTACCTGGGATGCCTTTAAAAGTATATCTAGGGGCACCTGGGTGGCTCAGTCGGTTGGGCATCCGACTTCAGCTTGGGTCATGATCTCACAGCTCGTGAGTTCGAGCCCCGCCTCAGGCTCTGTGCCAACAAGTCAGAGCCTGGAGCCTGTTTCAGATTCTGTGCTTCCCTCTCTCTCTGCCCCTCCCCTGCTCATGCTCTGTCTCTCTCTGTCTCAAAAATAAATAAAAACATCAAAAAAAATTAAAAAAAAAAAGTATATCTAAATCCACATTTGTGTAGAAGCAGCACCTTGTGCCAAAATGTATAATAGAATTAGGCAAAGCTGTAAACTCAAATTCATTTTCTATTCCAGTAAATGGAGTGTAGAGACTCTTTCTCCTCTGACCTATGTGGAAGATAAAGCCTAGTAATAATGTGAAATGACCAAAAGGAGAGGCATAGTCCTCATACCAGAGCTAAGGTTTCTACCTTGCCACCTCTTGTTCCTTCCACCTAGAATCTAGCACGCGCCCCTTCTACACCCACTGTTGTTAGTACTCCTGATGCTTCATGTTACAACCAAAGAGAATGCTCTCTTTAATCTCTGTGTTTCAAACCCTAGCATTTAGTTGATGTTCAGTGTGCCTGTGTATGCATAAATACAATTAATTTTACTAGGGAGCTGACAACTCTTGAATGCTTCCTAGTGTTTGAGGCCGTGTGGGGAGTGTTTACCAGCATTATCTCTTTTCATCTTCATGACTAACCTTGAAGTAGATGCTAGTTTTAGACAGTGTTTTATAGATGGGAAGGTAAGCTTAGAGAGATTAAGTAACTTGCTCAAGGTCACATAACAAGTAAGTCACAGAACTAGGATTTCATCTTTGGTGTTTCTGACTTTAGAGGCCAAGTGTTTTGAGACTTTCCTATGCAGATCTTCCATTTGCAAAATAGAAACAAATGAATCTGTCTAGAACAGCACTGCTCCAGTAGAACTTTTTGCTATGATTAAACTGTTTTGTAGCCATATATGGCTATTTAGTACTTGAAAGGTGGCTAATCTCAGTAAATGAACTCCTAATTTTACTTAATTTAAATTTAGATAGCCATGTGTGATTAGTACCTACTGTATTATGCAGTGCAGATCTAGAAAAACAAGAACTTTTTGGGGGCACCCGGGTAGCTCGATTGGTTAAGCGTCTGACTCTTGATTTTTGGCTCAGGTGGTGATCTCATGGTTTGTGAGGTGGAGCCCCATGTCTGGCTCTGTGCTGACAGCGTGGAGCCTGCTTGGGATTCCCTGTCTCCCTCTCTCTCTGCCCCTCCCCTGTCACGTGTGCTCTGTCTTGCTCTCTCTCAAATAAGTAGACATTTTAAAAAATGAAAAAAACAAGGCACCCAAGAACTGCACAAGCTTAAATTTATGCTTAATTTCAGTTTTAGGTAAATTTAGACATTTTTAAAAATTATGCTTGTAGTTATGTTATCATACCACCCAAGTATTTGTCTCCCTTCTCTCTTCTCACCAGCCACCATTATATTCTAAATGTCAGGGACTTTTAAATACTGTTTTGTTTTGTTTTGTTTAGATCATAACACATAGTGCTCTCAAGTAAAAGACCCGTATGAATATTATGAAGTATTGGGTAAATATTTATTTTTAACTTTTTAACAAAATGAAAGCAGTATTGCAAATCCTTGTTTTTAGATAGACTCATAGCGTATTGAAATTGGGAAGTATATGGTCTGGCACTCTCAAGCCTGTTTGTAGACTAGGGCAGAATTCTGTGGCCTCATGCATTATAGTAGATTGATTTGAAACCTGCATACAAAAATGGTGAACTGAAGGAAGGTGACAGATTCCACCGCACATGCTGGGGGAAAATCCTTGTCTGAAGCTAGGGCAAAGTTTCTGAAGAGTACAAAAACATATGGTTTCCAACAATTGGCATTTTGGTGTTAGGCCCAAGGTAGCAGGCAAATGAAGCCCCGCGTGTGCAGTCTTTGGATTTCAGGTGGCTAGGTAGTGAGTAAGGGGTTCTGCAGGAGGGGGAGTGGTACTAACCTGAGCCTGCCAGGCCAGGATAAAGATGGTCTAGAATCTGGAAAAGTAGAACTATAGGGACTTGCGCCTTGAGTAGGGTAGGACAAGATGGAATAGGAGTAGTCTCCGTTCTTTCAAAGTTAACATCTTCTCCACTGAGATAGAAAATTTGCCTTCTTAACCAAGCACTTGTGTATCACTTCAGTAAATATCTAGCAACAGCGTGGTTTATAAATGATATGAAACAGTGTTATGATTCTCCTTGGTCAGTAATTAGGATTTGAGGTGAAGGAAAGGGACAGACCGGTTTTAAAGGAGACAAAGTAATTATCTTTACTGTCCTGTTGTATTGTTGTCAGATCCTTTAGCAATTAGAAAAAAAGGTTTTTTTTAAGTTTATTTATTTATTTTGAGAGAGAATGCGAAAGAGGGAGAGATAGAGAACCAGGCAGGCTCCACACTGTCAGCACAGAGCCCGATGGGGGCTCAGACTCAGGAACTGTGAGACCATGATCTGAGCCAAAATCAAGAGTCCGCCGCTTAACTGACTGACCTACCCAGGCACCCCTTCTTTAGAAATTTTTAGAGTTCATGTAGTAGATATTTTGCCTTGGATGATTTCTTTCTTTCTTTTTTCTTTTTGAGACAATGCAAGGGAGAGAGGGGGAGGGAGAGAGGATCTAATCAGGTTCCGTGCCCCTAGCGTGGAGTCTGATGCAGGGCTCAGTTCCATGACCCTGTGATCATGACCTGAGCTGAAATCTAGCATTGGACCCTCAACATGCTGAGCCACCTACGTGCCCCGGGATGATTTTTTAATACGCTGAAAATGAATGCTTGTGCACTTTGTTCTAAATTTGACCAGGCCTAAGGCACTTCTGGCACTATCCAAATGGCTTGAACTACGTCTCCAGGTGGCTTTAGTTATTGCAGTACCAAAAGAACCTCATTGTAAGGTAGCTTTGCCTAAATGGTAAAGTGGACCCCAAAGACAGCATTAGAAATAGCCTCTAATATTTATGTAGCAGACTTATTCTGTTCTTAATCTGCATTAATGGGAAATCAGTAAGTCACTATGTATTGTGATATGAAAATACATAGTATTTAAAAACCATGGAATATGAATCACATAATTTTCTGAATATATTCTAATGGACAAAATGTTTTAAGTACTAAATTCAGGGTAACCTCCTCAGATATGTAAATATAGGTGTTATAAAACACATAATAAGTATTTATCAAAATTATCATATGTAGTTAGCCCTAATTGGTTTATTCTCCTTCTTTGAATTATGTTCAGGCCAGATTGTCGGTCTTGTAAGCAGGGAAAAGCTGTTACACAGTTCTTTCAGTTTTTGAGCTCACCAGAGGTGTGGGTTAATGGGTTGGTTGGTGACAGAATCTTTTTACAGAGAAATGGAGTTGTACGTGGTTTCTGATGTCATCATTCTCTGTCTGCACTTGAAATAATCTTTCATTCCCCTGGTGCCATCCTTTTAAGAAGTTAGAAGTTTGAGTGTCTAAGTAAGTGCTACACCCATCATGGGGCTTGAACTCATGACCCCGAGATCAAGAGTTGCATGCTCTACTGACTGAGCCAGCCAGGCACCCTCTTTTTATGTGATTTAACCAGGGGATTCTTCTTGTGTGTATTTGAAGAAAATGTGTATTCTATTTTTCTTGGATGGAATGTTTTTTGGATATCTTTTAGAGCCATGTATTCTGAAGTATGCTTCAGGTAAAAAATATTCTTGTTGAAAAAAATAGTAACTTTAACTTAAGGTACCCCTTTAAGATAAAGCATATCAGAGGGGAGATGGGTGGGAGGAATTAAGATTACACTTATGATGAGCACTGAGTAATAATGTATGGAATTGTTGAATCAATATATTGTACACCTGAAACTAATATAACACTGTATGTTAACTATACTGGAATTAAAATTAAAAAATTGAAAAAAAATCTTGTTTTCAGAATTTTCATGGTGTACATTTTGGTGAACATTCATTCTCATATGAATTCATAATGATATTAGTATATAAAAGAAACTTATTATTTAGTTTCAGCAAAATAATATTGTCCAAAATATTAAACTGGCATTATTAATTTAAATATTTTTAGATACGTTACTGTATTTGTATTTACTTTCATGTTTTTATCTGTGAGCTATAAACACCAGAAATGTATTGTTGGTTTTGTGTTTATATTCATTTGGGAAATATTATAATAAAAATAACAAGTTAATACTGGCAACTTAAAAAAAAAAAAAAGTTAGGGGTTTGAGTGGGACATGACCAAATTGAGTGTAGCTTTGTAATCACCAGTTGGGAACTCCTGACTGTAGATTTCAGAGATGGCAAATTTTGGTGGAGCATTCTTCTATGTAGGAGGTAGTCAGAGATGGATGTTCATTTGGACACACGTACATTCATCTAGACACATACATGTAAAAGGACCCTGTGGCCTTTAGCTCCATCCATGATCAGGCCCATCAGCTGGAGATCCACCTGGGAGTTTTGACTGGTCTACAAAATACAGACTATATTTGGGTGAGCACACTTTCTAGGTAAGAGATTAGTCAGGCTTAAGTTGTTTATTTGTATGTTTACAACATTGACCTTATAAGTTAGACATAGTCAAGGACTATTGGGATTGACACCCCATAGTCTTCTGGAGGCTTGAGAAGGAAGGGGTCTGTTGACAATACTGATCCCTATGGGTTTAGGATAAACATCTCTAAGTGCTTTTTATTTTTATTTTTTTTTAATTTTTTTTTAAACATTTATTTATTTTTGAGACAGAGACAGAGCATGAACGGGGGAGCGTCAGAGAGAGAGGGAGACACAGAATCGGAAGCAGGCTCCAGGCTCTGAGCCATCAGCCCAGAGCCCAACGCGGGGCTCGAACTCACGGAACGTGAGATCATGACCTGGGCCGAAGTCGGCCGCTCAACCGACTGAGCCACCCAGGCGCCCCTCTAAGTGCTTTTTAGAATTTGGGTAGAATAGAGCAGAAATGTATTTTTGCCACATTGTTAAGAGGTAAGAATTTGTCACAGGGATAGGAATAACCTCCATGTTTGACAAAGCAGCTGGTCAGAGGTTAATAGGAAAGCCTATGAACAGGCTCAAGATGGTACTGCGGCCTGGGAAACAGCAAAATAAAAGTACATTCTTGAATAAGAATGTGTAAGGTGCTGTTGTGTTTAGAAAATAACTGTTACTAGGTTAAATGAATAATAAGCTGAGTGGAGTGTATTTTGAAGTTAATAGTCATTTAACATTAAACAGATTTTTCCTAAGGGTCTTTTATGTGATCAGCATTGTGCTGGATGCCGGGGTTGTGGTTATAAACAAACAAGGGATCTCCAGTCTTTGTGGAGTTTACACTTCAGTTGTGAAGACAGACCTGGACTTGTATTTAAAAAAACCCCAGACTGCAGAAAGGGGTTAACACATGGACACACAGACATAGTAATTGCTCTGAAGAAAACAAACAAGGGACGAGTTTTAGAGTGGGGTTCTACTTTTGCCTCAGGTTTGGAAGCCTCTTCTAAGGAGATGACATCTAAACTGAGAGCTAAATGAAGAAAAGGTGCTAGCTGCATAAGGTGTGCAGGACCCATGGTGTGTGTATCGAGCTGCATGTGTGGATACATGCTCTGGTGTTCAGGGAGCTGGAAGAGGTATGGTGTGGCTGGATTGAAGGGGAGTGGGGAGTGGGCAGGGGCTTGCTGTGGCACAAGATAAGAAAAGTGAGACTGGGGCCAAATCCAGTAGAGTTTGGCTTTTATGAAGATTGTTCTGGCTGCTGGACTGGAAGAGGGGAGTGTAAGATTAGAGGCTGCTGGTCATCTAGGTAAGAGAGGATGATATTCTGGTTTAGGGTAGTAACAGTAAGGACGGAAAGAGGGAAATTTGAGGTATATTTTTTGAAGGAAAATTTACAGGACTTGCTGCTAGATGGCAGAATTGGGTGGAATGTGAGAGGAAAGGGAGAAATCATCGGGTTTGAGTCTTTGGGAAGTGGTGGTGCCTCTTCTGAGATGTGGAAGATTCATGGTTGGAAGTGGTTCACGAGTCTGAAGTAGGAACAGCATGATCTGTATGCTGTGTCACCAGGGCAATGTGACTGTGAAGGCAGTGCCCAGGGCTGGCTTTTCTTAAGGACTGTGGACAGCACTGTGAAGATTTGGACTTGCTCACAGGGAGTCCAGGCTGAGTGTTGGCTTCTTCTAGGGCAGGCTGGCCACATAAGTAGTTCTCAGGGTCTCTGCCTGCTTTGTAGGGGCAGGTGCACAGAGTTAGCCTGCCAGGCAGTGCCCTCTGCCCTGTACTCAGCAAGCCTCCTTCTTCTTGGTTCTGCTCTCGGTGCTGCCAAGACAATGCCCAGCCCCACTCTCCAGGTGCCATGTTGGATTCTCCCCTTGCTCCACCTCTGTCCCCACTCTAGATGGCCTTAGGGCCTTAGCTTTGATTACTTCCTGATTGAAATAAAAAAAAAAAGCTTCACAGAATATGAGAAAAAGAGGAAAAAAAGAAGTAATCTGAACAAAAGATTTAGAGTTGGTTTTAGCCAAGTGTCAGTCAAGATTGATCAAACCATAAATTAATATTTATAATATTCTCCTGAGCTGTTTGCCTGGGCATGGAGAAAAAATAAAGTGAAATAGCTGAGTTGCTGATTTATGGAAGAGAGAATTTTAGTCTGGAAATTTAAAGTATTTTTTTAATCTTTAATGTAACAAAGATAATATATGTCTACAAACTAGAGAGTTACAAATATACCATGGTCATTTTTACCAAAAAAAAAGTTGTGTTTTGGATATGTTAATTGTAAAAATGTGAGACATCCAAATGAAGGTGCCAGACAGGCAGTTGAACATGAATTCATTGGAAAACTGGAACTATCAATTTAAAGTTGTCATTATAAAGACAAGTCCACAGGAATTGATGAATTTATGTGCAGAAAGGGTAAAAAAAAGAAGAGGACCCAAGACTGAGCATTCTGAAACCATAGTATTTAGAGACGAGTGAAGAAGAAGGAACCAGTAAAGGAGAACAAAAGTCCGTCATCCAGGGAGTAGGAGGAAAACTAGGAGAGAAGGAGAGTACTTCGTTCTTAGTGAGTAGGTCTGAAATTGATCATGAGTGAAGTTTTCAAGTGAGTAAAAAAGTGAAATAAGGTTGTAATTACTTACTGTCCTCAACAGGACAGTAATAAGTGAATAAATATTATCAAGTTGCATTGAAATTTCTAGAGTACAGTTGACCCTTGAACAATGGAGGGGTTAGGGTCACCAACTCCTCCTTACCCCCCAGTTGAAAATCTGCATATAACTTTGGACTCTCCCAAAACTTAACTACTAATAATAGCCTACTGTTGACTGGAAGTCTTCTTGATAATATAAACAATTGATTAACACATGTTTTGTGTGTTACATGTATTACACTGTGCATTCTTACAGTAAAGTAAGCTAGAGAAAAGAAAATGTCTTTTAAGATAATAAACTGTATTTATATTAAAAAAAAATAATGATATAAGAGGACCTGTGCAGTTCAAGTCTGTCTTGTTCAAGGGTAAACTGTAATTCTTTTGTAATTTTCTAAGATTATTCATATTACCTATTTAGCCATACTCCATAATTGGGCTCAAGAGGGATGGTTTTCTCCCTTGGGAAGCAGGGTTCTGTCCATCTGAATGTTGTCCATTCAGGATCAGGGGCTAACTTAATTAGGAACACTTTTGAGAACTCACAGCTGGACTAGGATTATGGACTGAACACAGCCAGTTGGGCATGTCATTATTTATTGTCCTTCTCTTCATGTAGTGTATTTCTCATTAGAGAAGCCATTGCTGACAGCATGTCAGTTTATGTATGTCTAGCTCCTATCTCATGGAACACAAAATTAAGTGTGATCAGCATATACTCTTCTTCATTTTTGCCTCTGAGAAAGAACTGTCAGGAGTATTATACCTGGAGAACAGCAAAGGCTGCTGTTAGAGCCAGGGGTGACTTACGTGTGCTCTCAGACATTTCCTGTGGATATATGGATTGCTTGTCACCAGTCCTGCCTGTGTTCTGTGTGTGCAGAGGCCAAACAGAAGTAGCAAACTTAGAAAACCTTTCCTTACCCATGTGCTTGAGCATAGCCTTTTCTCTATTTCTTTCATTTGGACTTCAAGGTCTACCTCAAATATTACCTCTGTTCTATAATTTTGTCTGCTCTCAGTGTACCCACAGAATGTTTTTATTTTTCTTTAAACAGCTAAGCATACATGTAAATATCTTGTGTGTGACCCTAGATTGCCTGGTTATCAGTATCTTTTTAAAAAAAAATATTTATTTTTGAGAGAGAGAGAGAGAGACTGAGACTGAGACCGAGGGAGGGGCAGAGAGAGAAACAGAATCTCCAGCAGACTGCACTGTCAGAGCAGAGCCTGGTGCCAGGCTCAAACTCACAAACTGTGACCACAGCCGAAATTAAGAGTCAGATGTTTAACACACTGAGTCAGCCAGGTGCCCCAGTTGTCAATATCTCTTTATAAAGGTTTTCCATTTTCACGAGTATGTAGAAGTCTTATCAGCCAGTGGGCTAATGTCAATAAAAGGAAGGCTAATGTCAATAAAAGGAAATGTAGAAAATTCATTATGAAGTTGCATTGACTATTTTATCTCTACATTAACCCAGTGTTTCATGTTTGGAAAACTCATTAATTGAGATTGCGCTTATTGTCCGTTAAAAGATCTTTTTTTTTTTCTTAAAATGTAATCTCTAGTGTTTTTTTTTTTTATATCAAATGCACATAGTATGGGTACTTTGCTTCGTTCTCACAGGTATGTAAATTGTCTTAGGTCTTCTGCCTTCCACAGAGCATGCTACTACCATCAGTAGTTTGGAAGAGTAATTGGTTTTGAAAGGTATGAGCTCTTGCTTAAGCTAAAAAATTTCCTGTACAGTGCATTTTTTATTTCCTCATAACATGAGCTTAAGTTTGGTTGTAAGCTCTCATACAAGTTCCTGGTGGGGGATTATTTTTTAAGATTAAAATTTTGGTGGGGTTGTTTTCTAGTTTAGTTTGTCTTTTCTGATGGTACAGATCAACAGCCATGAATATATTTAGTGTTCATGGATAATTTGATATTTTAATCAATTCATCTACAGGTGCTTCATGCTGTGGAGACATAGAATAAGTGTAAGGTATGGCTTCTTGACTAGGAGCTTAAAAATCTTAATTGTTGGAATAAGGCTGACTCACTGGAAATAGAGAAAAATAGCAGATGGTATACAAAAGAAGTATATTGTAAGTAGTAGATAATTCACCCAGCAGTCTTCCCTATTCACCAAAACCTGCTGTGCACCTTTTCGTTGGAGCAGAACCTCTGAATCTTAAGCCAAGATCTGCCGCTGAGCTGAGAAATTGAACAAGTCCCTTATCTTTACTGAGTTTACTCCACCTACCTCATAGAATGATAAAAGGATCAAATATGATAATGTATATGAAAGCTCCGAGAATACTAAAGCATAGTGCAAATATAAAGAGTTACATAATGTTAAATTGTTAGGGGCAGACCATATCAGGGGGAAAGACTGTTTTTAAAAAGTAATACACAAGATTAATGAAGTACTTGGAGAAAGAAGACATTTTTCAGTAAGATGGAGAAATTGTGCAATTGTGTGTTCTGTGTGAGTGAATTCATTGAACACCAGAAATGTATCCCTTCAAGTTCACAAATTTTCTATTTTATTAAGATAAAACGTATTTCTAAAATGAGTTTTGCCTGTTTCTCCCCTCTAAAACAGAGTGTATTGAATTTAACATTTTCTTCTTAGTTTAGGACCTCATTCTGAACTTCATTTATGTTACTGTGGTATAGTGATTAATACACAACTGCTGAGTTATTGAAGGGTGGTATAGGAAGTGCTTTTACTTCATGCACTGTAAAGGACTTTAGGCTGCAGTCTTCTTTTTAATTAAGTTATGATTAAAATATATACAGTTTACCCTTTTAAAGTATGTAAGTGCTTTTAGCATATTTACAGAGGTGTGCAACAACCACCATTACTCTTATTTCCAGAACATTTTCATCACTCCAAACAAGAAACCCTATACCTAGTAGCAGTCATTTCCCAGTCTCCTTTACTGCCAGCTCGTGGCGAGTACTGTGTGTCTTAGTGTGTCTCTAGTGATTTGCCTATTCTGGACATTTCATATAAATGGAATCATACAAGTTGTAGCCTTTTTACCTGGCTCCTTTCACTTAGCAAAATGAAAATAGTTTTATAATAAAAAATGCTAGTCAAATAAATTGAGTGGGGGTGGGGAGGTTGAAGAGATCCCATGAAAGAAGGAAGGTGAAATAAGAGAGGGAGGAGATCAGAAGAGATTGAAGTTTAGCAAACATTGAATATCTATAAGACTGGCACTGTGCGAAGTTATCAGGTGTTCAAGCAGAACACATTCTAAACTGTATGCTGGTGTTTCGTTCTTTGGTTGATGATAATGGGATTTTGAATAGTAAGAAAAGTTATATGCTTTTAATTGTATAGAATTGCAGAATAAGGTCTTTGAAAAAGAGTTGGAAAGCAGAGTATTACTTACGCTTAACTTTTGGACGAGTGCAATTTTGACTTTTATTTTTCTTTTAAAGTATAATTCCCCTTTCTTCCCAATTTACATTTCTTAACGTATATAGGGCTCTTGCTGTATAATGCCAGCCTTGTCCTTTGTTACAGTTTTTTATTTATCCTAGAGCAGCCAGTTGAATTTTGGAAATATTATTGGCTGGGAAAGGAGACATCTCAGTAATTTCCCTGCATACCTTATTGGTTGGTATTTAAGGTTAGGATACTTGTCTAAACATTCACATTTCACTAACTGGCAATTCACATTTTTCATTTATTCCATTGACAGTCTTGCCTCCCCCATCTCACTTGTTTATCTTTTATTTTTTTAGCTTAGCAGTTCTTTGGGGCTTAATTAATTTTTGTTTTGTTTTAAAGCTGTGCTCATACAGTAGCCAATTAAATTTTTTTTAAGTCTTATTAGGTAAACAACTGAGTTGGGTAATACTTGGTATATGGCAATGTATAGCTGCATAGCAGTGTGCTAACATTAACTATAAATACTCTGTTCCAGTTTTACCATGTTATCTGTAATAAATGGTAATGATCCTGCTATTTTGTTTAGAGAGAAAACCTGTCATTAAATAGTTTTGTTTTTGTGGTACACAACAGCACTATTTACAATGCCATTATGAATCTACAGGGCTTACTATGTCTGCAGTGAAAGCTACAGATGAAATCTGACAGGATCTTTTGGCAGTTTCACCTCTAAGCATTATACATCTGGTATAGGGGTGAGTTAATAAGCCCTGTGTGTTATTGAGCTGTGATTATTTAAGGTTACTGGGTAGTGTAAGTATTTTCTCTGTTTGCCCATACTCACTTTTAACTGACTATTGGATGAAATTATAATTCTATTGGAGTATCTTAGTATTTGGTGAGTTTTTCTGTAGAGTTTTGTGATCTTTAAATGATGGAGCTTTTTTATATGGATGTATTTAAGTGAAGATGAATAATAGGGAAAATTTATTTTGTTGATTGGCTAGTCAAATAGATATTAACAATTAAGATTTAATTTTATTGTTTAAATTTTATTTTTGATTAGCTGTCTGTAAAATAAACCCTCTTATTGAAATATGTTCACCTGCTTACTGAACATTCTGTTTGAGTGTAAAATTGATGCCTCACAAGTAACAAGTCCAAAACTGAACTCCTGTTCTCTCTACAAAGCTGCTTCACCCACAGTCTTTGTTGTTCAGTGAATAGCAAATCCATCTCCCCAGTTGGGCTCAAAAACTTGGGGTCATCCTTGATTCCTTTATTTCTCTCTCACTTACATCCATTATGTCAGTAAAGCCTTTTAGCCCTACCTTCAGAATACACATAGAGGCCAACCACTTCTCATTTCCTCCGCGGTTATTCTTCTGGTCCAAGTCCTCTTCATTTCTTGCTTGAATGAATTGCCACAGCTTCCCAGTGGGTCTTTCTGCTTCTGTCCTTCCTTCTCTGGTCTTTTCTTAATATGACAGAATGATCCTTCTAAAATGAAAGTCTGTTCATATTACTCTTTGGATTCCCATTACAGTGACCTATGAAATAGTAAGTGATCAGGTCCCTCATCTCCCTGACCTCCCCTCATATTCTCTTGATTACTCTGCTCCTGCCACATTGGCCTATTTCCTTTTCTTCTAACATACCAGATGTGCTTCTACCTCAGGGTCTCTAGAGTGGGTTTCCTCTGATTGGATTGCTCTTCCTTTGAATAGCTGCGTTACCCAGTCCTTGACCTTCAGTTTTTCTTCAAATGTCACTTCACTGAGCCTACTTTAACCGTCCTACCTCAGTATGCCAATCATTTTTATTCTGTTTCTGTGGGACTAAACACCTAACATTTACTTACAATTATGTGTATTGTCTGTTCTCTCCCATTAGATTGTTGGTATCGTAAAGGCCCTGATAATTTAAGTGTTTAATGTATTGTACTTTATTGACAACAGGACATGACTAGTACTCTCGAAGCCTCCCTCATTTTCCCTTCCATTCATGGCTGTCCCCAAGTCTGATGGTTTTTAAAGTTGTTATTTAAGTATGATTGGACATTATTCTCATACAAATAAAAGTCTGTTGCAGGGTCATAGTCTGTACATCAGGCTTCATTCTTCAGATGAGGTTAGAGTAACAACATCCTTGTACCTTGTATTTTCCAGTACAGTCAAGAGCAGCCCACAAAGCCAGATGTACATTGGAACAGAAAGACTATTTGTTGAGTGTATGAAAATGTGTTTTAAATTGTTTCTGCAGTCTTTGCTTGTGAATACAAATGTCATGGGATGACAGCCTTCACGAACGTTTTACTAGAATCTTTATGATTTAGATGGTGATCATTTTATTCTATTGACAGTATTGAGCACTTTGCAGGTGGATATCAAGGTTAATTATCATATTGAGGAGGGAAGCAGTACATTCTACTAACTTTCAAGTCTTTCTGAGAAAAATTGAATTATTGCCATTAAAGTGTTATTAAGTTAATAAATTGGTTAATAAAAGCAATTAAAACTTTCGTTTCTTACAACTTGCCATAACTCCTTTGCTTGAAAATAGTTATCACTGAATAGAAATATGAAGATCAAATGACTCTTGAAGTTTAAACAAAGGGAACTGCAAAGAAAACCTTCAAAGGACACTATCTCAGTTGTCAGCATTTTGGTGAACAAAATTCGTTGCGTGTTGTTCTAGAGCTAGTAATATGGACACTTTTAATAATACCATCATTTATCAAGCACTTATTTTGTATCACATCCCATGCTTCATCTTTTCAGGCTCCTAGCAGTTCTGTGATGGCAGATATTACAGTTTCAAGTTTCTAAATATGTTTGTTCAGCTTCCGAGCCTCAGATTTCCTATCAGACTCCAAATATTGGGCCCTTTATTCCACATGTTGGCCCCCCCATCCACAGCTTTTCTCTGACTTATTATTTCATATTTGATATTCTGAATTTTCTCCGAAAAACACCATATACTCATTTTGAGGTTCTGGCTTTAAGAAAATAATTTATTTAATATTAAAAATAATACCTTTTGTGGCTCAGCAAAAAATTATTCTGTCAGTTTAGGCATAATCATTTTGGCAAGTTCACAGACTATTGTCAAGCATTGGTTGGGCCAGTTGAACTTGTAAATACATCTGTGAGATTTGAAAAATTCAAATCAGTTGTCTACAACTAGTATTTCTTTTTCTTGGCCATAGGGCTTTAATAACGATTTTTTTAACCAAATAGTTCTCTCTAAAATACCTATATAGGATGCAGCAGATTTTGCCAATTTGGAGAATATTTTACTTTATATATGAAAACTATGATGCTTCGGGGTTTTTTTTATCCTGCATATTCATTTATTTTCACTTGGTATTTTAGCTGCACTGCGTAAAGTGACGTATCCCTGATGATTTTTTTCCTTCTCCAACCAAGGAGAGTTTTTTTCTTTTTTTAAAGCAGTACAGCATTTAATCTCTCATATCTATTAAGGGAAATTTTATAGGTAGAAAAAAGATAGACCCTGAGTGTTATATGGGGAAAAAAAGTGCATTGTTAAGTGGGAGAGATTATAAACAGGCTTAGTTTTTTTTAACATAGAAGCTTTGAAGATAAATATGCCTTGTGCAGAAATTTTAACCAAGAATCAGTGATCCTTAATAATTCTCATCATATGTTGACAAATTCACATTCGCATACATTACTCGTGTATAAAGATGGATTAGCTTCTAGCTTTCTTGTATTTTCTAGTATACTTTACTTTTAACAAGTTGCATATCCTGTGCAGTGGACTTTTCAGAATTAGTGTTCATTAGTCTCTTTAATGAAGATTTTTTTTTAATATGTATGTTTATGAGAGAGAGCGAGCACAAGCAGGGGAGGGGCAGAAAGAGAGTGAGACAGAGAATCCCAAGCAGGCTCTGCACTGTCAGTGTGGAGCCCACAGTGGGGCTCAAACTCAGGAACCATGAGATCATGACCTGAGCTGAAACGAAGAGTTGGAGGCTTAACCTACTGAGCCACCCAGATGCCCCGCCTCTGCAACCCCTTAATGAAGGTTTTTATAGTCAGAGTGGAAGAGGGCCAACTTTTTATTGTTTATGCAGCAGAATTAACTTTATGAGGTTTGTTTATTTTAGCTATGCACTAGAACAATGCTTTGAAGAGGAAAACATACAGAGAGGATTAGTAAATAATATAACAATGTGTGAGGATGGTCAGTGGTAATAATGTCTTCTTTGGGTGGTTCTTGAATTTGTAAGCACATGCTTACATTTTTCAGGTGATAGGAACTAAAATGCCTAAATTCTCTTAAAATATTTTTTTAAAATAGTTTATTGGGGCGCCTGGGTGGCTCAGTCAGTTAAGTGGCCGACTTTGGCTTGGGTCATGATCTCACGGTCCGTGAGTTCGAGCCTCGCGTCGGGCTCTGTGCTGACAGCTCAGAGCCTGGAGCCTGTTTCAGATTCTGTGTCTCCCTCTCTCTCACCCTCCCCCGTTCATGCTCTGTCTCTCTCTGTCTCAAAAATAAATAAACGTTAAAAAAATTAAAAAAAATAGTTTATTGTTTTACATAAGCTTATACCCAATGTGGGGCTCAAACTCAGAATCCCAAGATCAAGAGTTGCATGTTCTACTGACTGTGAGCCAGCCAGGTACACCCCACATTCCTAAGTTTAATTGTCTTTTCTATTGCGCTGTTATAAGAAAATAGTGGAAATTTCACTTGGAGAAATAATTGTATCGGAGAAGTATTATGTATATATACTTTGGTTCTGAAAGACTTTTAGCTCTTTTGTACAAGTGAATAATGTTAGAAAAGGAATGAAAATTTAAGGTACATTTTTTTGTTTCAGATTTTGCCAAATTAGGCATAAAGAAAAATGATACATTTGAATAATTATTCTTTAATAATAGAATAAAATAGAGTAAAAATTTGCAGTAGGGTCAATACTGTGCAGGCTTTGTCCCTCCCACATTTTTTGGGAAAGTCCTATTTCAGGTACTACTTCTTATGTTCCTTTTATATAAATAGATTTGTACATGAAATAGCCTTTGGACTTACTTATTATGGTCTAGTAAAAGTGTTTACCCAGTGTTTCAGGCACTTTGGTATACACAAAAGGGAGAAGATGGTAAAAATAATGGAGATTACAGTTAATTTACCTAAAAGTGGAAGGTCATAAATGAAAAAAAAAAAACAACAAAAAACCCACAGAGGATTTATTGCCTGGTAAAAGAGGGTATGTACCTGATAAATAGGTTATATATTGTTTGCAAGAAGGTAAAAGGGACATACTGAGTTCTCATATATGGTAGACATTTTGCTGGATATTGTCATATTCTTATTTATTGAATCTTCACATCTGTTCCAGGTAGGTATCATCCTCATTGTACACCTGGGGAGACTGAATCTCAGAGAGTTTACATTGTTTAAGGTCACATAAAGCCAAAACTCAAACTCTAACGTTAAATCCCATTTTCTTTCCGCTAAATCATAATAAATGACTAGAAAGCCTCAAAGGATATAATTTTTTCAAACTTGACAGAATTGGCACAGAGTATTGAATGTCTTTAATTAAATGTTACAACTAAACTAATCAAAAAAAGTTATTACGGGCCTTAGTTGGTTCTTAAATGTACCAGTTCAGGTTAGCAGAGGACACTGATACTCATAATAATAATGTGAGTTATTGAAGTCATCAGAGTAATCAAGCAATTTTGTTTAGTAATAATGTATTACATTAGAATAGCATTTTACTGTTTTAAAGGGCACTTTCATATCTGTTACCTAAGCACCTTACACCTTTCATTAGATCTACCATATAATTGTTTTTGCTTCTTCTTGACCTTTCTAACGTGAGGGGAAAACTTGCCTCTTTAAGTTTAGGAACTGTCTTTACAGATTTTCATATGTACATCTTTCATTGTCCCCCCCTAAATGTTAAATGGATGGTTGGGCAATTATAGTTAAGTGAATGGATGAGTGGATAAATAAACCGCAGATTTCAAAAGGAGGAGCAAGAATCTTCAGGTGAATGTCTACCCACAAGTTGTTGAAAATAGGCAATAAACTGAATTAAAACATTTTTTAAATGTTTATTTTTGAGAGAGAATGCGAGCGAGAGGGGGGCAGAGAGTGAGGGAGACAGAATCTGAAGATGAGAGGGCAAAGCCTGCTTGCGATGCTCTTCCTTTCTCTCTGCCCCTAGTGTGCGTGGGCTCTCTCTCTCAAAATAAATAAATAAAAATTTTAAAAAATATATAATTTGGTTACATATTACTTATATCAATGAATGTATCATTTTAAAGCAGAGGTATTGGGGCCTAAAGAAGAATTCTTTCACAGAGTATTAGAAAGGCATTTCATTGAAGGTGGGCTGAATTTAGAGTCTCATTGGCAAAGGCTCTTCTCACCGCACCTGTCTCCCAGAAATTATAAAATAATTCTGTTGACATTTACTCCTTCCTTTTCTCCCCTTTTACTAAGGAGATACTATAACTTGTAAAAAATCACTTGTAAATTCATTTCGGTTTTCATTCTTTTACCCAAATAGCATCTCTAAGTTGTAAAAGTCTTAGTGTTAGGTTTTAAAAGGATAGTGTTGACGTGTAAAAATTTCGGTTAACAAAATTCTTCTAAAGCTTTAGAAGAGTCCATCGCATATGCCAGACAAGTGTATTTTTGTCTCCAGTTCCCAATTCTAATAATTTGTATCCTCATTTCTCCCTATTGCAGACGTCTAGATCATGTTGCCTTGTTTTTGTAATTGAATACGTTTTTTCCTCAAAAAAGCAATTATTGATTGACTTGATGCACCCCAGTTCACACATTTCTGTAGATGATTTGATCAGCTGATTGCCTTAATGACAGATATCTGAATCTTTAATGTGGGAATACTCATTAGGCAGTGTGGTCTGAATTACACCATATTCTCTCTGGTGTTTGTCTCTTATAAATGGGAAAGGAATTTCTCTAAGACTACAACTTAATTCCCCACTGTAATCCCTGACAGAAGGAGTTAAGGGAAACAGGTGAACTCTGTTCAAATTGTTCCACAGAATATGAGTTCTACCAGTTAAGTGGAATATTAAAAATTTAGAATATTCAGCCCAAAAACATCTTCTGATCAGCTTGCATATGGAAACCTGGAAAAAGAATGTGCCACATTATACAATTAACATAAAAGATGCAAACATTAAAGTTGCATGGCATCAGAACCACTTCTCGAATTTTTAGTGGAAACATCTCACATGCATCGCATCTTGTTTTAACTTCTCTAATTCACTATGTATACATAATCTCTCTTACAGAAGGGATGGAGCATGCTTGGGAGAAACAGTTTAAAGAGTACAAGAGAGTCATTCAGCCATGCCTGTCTTTCTGATCAGTGAATGTGCGTTTCTCAGTGAGAGATGGAAGATGTTCTTTGTGTTCTTGATTGTGTTTCATAGTGTGAACAGCTCCCTCTCCTGAGTGTGATACCAGTTTTCCTGAACAGATCAGCTACTTCATCTAATATTCGGCTGAATGGACGGCTATCTGAATAGTGATAGAGGAAAACTGGCTGTTTGGGCCTTACTGAGGGATAATAATAGTTTATATCCTCTCTTAAGAGGTATTCAGAGGTAATTTTAATTTTGTGCAGTTTTTGCCTTTTTACCGTGACTGTAGAACCTTATTCTGGAGTAAGATACGACATTGCCATACTTTCACATGAATTAAAGATTAGCTAGATCAACAGAGGTAAAGCAAATGGAAATATTTGAGAACAAATGGCTTTGAAAAATACTAAACATTGAGTAAGATAGGTATAGAGAAATAATTCTTTAATCAGTCACTTTTCTTTTAAGTCTGCTTAATATATTTTCCAACTTCTTAAAATTTTGGCTACAGAGAACACAGTGGGACGCAAAGGATTGATTCAGCAGAGTTGTAGTTAAATTAGCCAAGATGAGGGACTCCAGTGATCTTGATATTAAGTGTCTACATTAAGTAAATCATCTGGTCACTTTAATTAAATCTGATAGTTAAAATAAAAATGCCTTAATATTAAGCTAAAGTTTTAAAATAGACATTTTTGAGGGATTGCCTACTAGCTGATAAGTTACATGTGTCAGACCCTGTCTAACCCTGCTTAATCATCACAGTTGTAGGTGGGTCAATAGACACTGTTCTAGGTGTTTTCTATAAACTCATTTGATTCTCAACAACTGTGTTGAGAATAAGGACTGTTGTTGTGACAACTGTGCAGATGAGAACCTGCAGTATAGTCACAATTAGAAAGGCACACAGCTATTAAAGTAGATGAACCAGTATTCAAATTCAGATTGGGTCCATTTCCTATACTCTTAACCTGTCTTCTATTCGGATTCCTTTTTTTTCTTTTGAAGTTTATTTATTTATTTATTTTTGAGAGAGAGAGAGAGAGAGAGAGACAGACAGAGACAGAGCATGAGTGGAGGAGGGGCAGAGAGAGGGAGAGGGGGAATCCCAAGCAGGCTCCATGCCACAAGTGGAGCATGGAGCCTGATGGCGGGGCTCAATCTCACGAACCATGAGCCAGAATCAGCAGTTAGAGGCTTAACCGACTGAGCCACCCAGGCACCCCTTCTTTTCTGATTCCTGATTCTCTCTTGACATTCTTAACATTCTCTCTCAACATAGAAAGATTTCAAATGCCTACTCCAGTTTATGGAAAGTTGCTGCTTTGAGGATTCCTAGACTAGGTCAGCAAGAACTTTTTCATTTTTATCAGAGGCTGTCCTAAGCGTGAAATTGGGGAGTGGTGGTATATTTTCATTTCTAACCTCAGATCATCAGAAAGCCAGTTAGTCCTATGTTTTAGTACGGGTATCCTCCCCTTCCCTATTTGAAAGTTTGCATTATACCACTTAACTTTGATGAAAGACCTACATAAGTACCTGTTTTCACTAACAGAAATCTGAAGAGGTTTTTTGCTTTTATGAAGAAAGGTGAAAGCAAAAATAGTGTTCAGTGTTTATTTTATATTGAGCCCTTGGAGAGGCAGCATGCACCCCAAGCAGTGATTGAGGACTGCCAAACTCCTTCCCAGGGAACTACACTTAGCATCTCAGTATCAGGTTGTCCTAGCTTTGAACGGTGTCTGTGAGTATCTGTGCTTTATTTCAGTTTATTTTGTGCATCTGTTAGCAAGACATGCCTTAAGGTATCAGAGAGGCCTAAGAGCGTTTTTTTTTTTTGGCGGAGGGGGGGTCTAGGAACACTCAGCGATTTTCTGTATAAATTAATGGTAATTGTTCTTTGCTTTATACCATTTCAGCTTGCAAAAGTTTTCATAGGAATGCTCTACTTTTAGATAATGGGGGAAACCTGTATCATTCCCTCATATTTTATGAATCTTTATAAGGTGCAGTTATATGAAAAATATTTCTTTATCTCCTATACAGTTTTTGAACACATTGTCTCATATAATGTACAGTGTTTGCTTTATAAGAATGACCAATTCTTTAAGGATTTGGTTTCAGACAAAAGTTTCCTTATGATCTGGCACACTTCCTTCTATTAGCCATTGAGAATTATTTAGCCCATTGTGCTTTTTATTTGCTTTGGCTGCAAGGAAGTTTGGAGTTAAATTTCATTTTAATCATAGTAACTTTATTAGCCTAGGCTTTTGAATGGATAATTTCTTCTCATTCTCTGTGGCAGGAGTTTTTTTTTGTTTTTTTTTGTTTTTTTTTTTTAAGTTTACTTATTTATTTTGAGAGAGAAGGAGAAAGAAAGGGGCAGAGAGAGAAAGGGAGAGAGAATCCCAAGCACGCTCCATGCTGTCAGCACAGAGCGCAGTGCAGGGCTAGGTCCCACAAACCGTGGGATCATGACCTGAGACAAAATCAAGAGTTGGATGCTTAACTGACTGAGCCACCCAGACACCCCAAAGGACTTATTATGGACTCTTTTTTCTTTGTTTATGTGGGCTTTATTCCCAGCTTGGAGTGCTATGTGGGGCTTGAACTCACAACCCTGAGATCAAGACCTGAGAGGAAATCAAGAGCTGAGATCTGACACTTGACTGACATAGCCACTCCGGCACTCCCTGCTAGTACCCTTTTTAGCAGTAGTTGGGCTATAAATCCTACCTTTACATTGAAATCATTATCCTGTTTCTTAATTTTTTCAGAAATTAAAAAGCATTCTCTCTAATTTTAAAAGCACTCAGTGTTGGAAATTTAAAGAATGGTTGATAATCTTTATCAACAGATAAAGCAGAAGGTAGAGAGCAGCAGAGTAGGAGGATCCTGAGCCCACACCTCTTCTCTCAGACCCACCGTGAGGCAACAGTTACATGTAATGCAGCTCTGCCTGCAAAAGAGCTAAAGATGAGCAGAACAGATCTTCCACGGCTAAAGATGTAAAGAGGAAGCCACATTGAGAAGGGTAGAAGGAGCAGAAATGTGGTCGAGAACAAAACCTCCAGTGTGGTGATGCACACATGGGAGGGATATCGCAGGGACTCTTTGAGGTCCTCCCTGAGGAGGTGGGGGATCAGGTCCCTTTGGGCACTACAGGCCCTAGGAATCCACATTGGCAAGATGAGCCCTCATAATGTCTGGCTTTGAAAATCAGCAGCTTACCCCTGGGATAGTTGAAGGTCTGTAGGAAACCAAGACTCTGCTCTTAAAGGGCCAGTGCGCCGTATCACTCAGTGGAGATCCAGCTCAGAAGCAGTAGTTTGAATAGTGCCTGGGTTATATGTGAAGGAAATTTATTGATTAATTTTAGGGTGTCTGCCTGAGGGGCAAGGCTCTTTAGGATCTTTCTCCAGGAACAGAAGTGTTGGTAGGTGCTATTTTTCTTGCCTTCCTTCAGCCTCGCTGGCCCAGCACTGGTGGGGGTCAGTCCTGACACCCTCCATCTACCTTGCTGACACTGCTTGCCCCACCCTGGTGTTCCCCTGCAGACCTATCACCCAGCCCTTCTGTCACAGCAGACACACCACCCAAAGCAGCTCTTGCCTTGCCACAGCTGGTGGGTGGCCTCCATGGGGACTGGTATCCTCTCAAAGCAAATGCCACACTGCCACACCTGGTAGGCAGCCCCAACTGGGATTGGCCCCCCTCCAAATCGACTCCTGCCTAGGGGAGTGGGGAAGCCAGGACCACTTTCCAACATGTTTCTCAGCCCCTGTACTAGGGACTGGCCATCATGTGTGTAGCAGCTGCAGCCGGGCCTCTTAGCCACCTATGCCTGCTCACCAGTGCACCCATAACAGTTGTGGCCAGTCATTGCAGATAGGCAGGCTGGAGGCCAGCCCCGCCCATCAAGGTACCAGTGACAGTTACAGCACAATACGAACAGGAGGATGCAATGCAGTCCACTTAGGGGGGACACCCTGGAGTGCCTGGTTTTGGTGACAAGGGGGAGATTGCACTACAGGACACTTACATAAGGCCACTGCTTTTAAGACCAGGAGATGTAGCTGACCTCCCTAATATGTAGAAACAAATACAGAGTCAGACAAAGTGAGGAGACACAGGAATATGTTCCAAATGAAAAAAACTAGACAAAAACCTCAGAAAAAGAACCAAATGAAAGATAAGCAATCTACCTGATAGAGAGTTCAAAGTAATGGTCAGAAAGATGCTCACTGGACTTGAGAGAAAAGGAGATAAACTCATTGAGAACTTCAGCAAAGAGAGAGAAAATATAAAAACGAACCAGAGTTGAAGAATACAGTAAAATGAAAAATACAGTAGAGGGAATCAGTAGCTGATTAGAGGATGCAGAAGAACAGATCAGCAGTCTGGAAGACAAGGTAGTGGGAAGCACCCAAGCTGAAGAGCAAAAAGGAAGAAATAATAAAAAATTTGAGCATAGGTTAAGGGGCTTCTGGGATTATATCAGCATACCAGCATTTGCGTGATAGGGTCCTCAGAAGGAGAAGAGACAGAGAAAGAGGTAGAAAACTTATTTGAAGAAATGATAGCTGAAAACACTCCTAACTGGGGGAGAGAAGCAGATATTTAGGTCCAGGAAGCTCCAACAAGATGAGCTCCAAACAAGATGAACCCAAGGAGGTCCACTCCAAGACATGTTAAAACTAAAATGTCAAAAATGAAAGATAAGGAGATCTTAAAAGCAGTAAGAGAAGAATAAACAGTTAGGTATAAAGGAAACCCATTAAGTCTATCAGCTTATTTTTTAGCAGAAACTACAGGCCAGAAAGGAGTGGCATGGTATATTTGAAAGTGAAAGGAAAAAACCTACAACCAGAATACTCCACCCAGAAGGGATATCATTCAGAATTGCGAGAGAGAGAGAGAGAGAGAGAGAGAGAGAGAGAGAATTTCCAGACAAAAATTAAAGAGGAGTTGAACACCACTAATCCTACACTTACAAAAACAACAATAGCAACAAAACAACCTAAACTTACAGGAAATTAAAAAAAAAAGTTACAGAGAGGGAAGGAGGCAAACCATAAGAGACTATTAAATACTGAGAACAAACTGAGGGTTGATGGGGGGTGGGGGAGAGGGGAAAGTGGGTGTTGGGCATTGAGGAGGGCACTGGTTGGGATGAGCACTGGGTGTTGTATGGAAACCAATTTGACAATAAATTATATATATATATATATATATATATATATATATATATATATAAAGAAAAAAATGCAAACTAAAACTAAATAAATAAACATAAAAAGTATTTACAAATTAGATCTTTAACCAAAAAAAAAAAAAAAAAAAAAAAAAGTTCTTTAAACAGAAAAGAAAAAGCCATAACTGGAAACAGGGAAATTATGAAAGGACGAGTTTCACTGTTAATTATAGTAAGCATATAGTAAAGCTATCTCCTTTTTTTAAACATATTTTTTTAATGTTTATTCATTTTTTTGAGAGAGAGAGCATGAGCAGGGAGGGGCAGAAAGAGAGAGGGAGACAGAATCTGGAGTAGGCTCTGCGCTCTGAGCGGTCAGCTCAGAGCCCAGTGTGGGACTTGAAACTACAGACCTCGAGATCATAACCTGAGCTGAAGTTGGTCGCCCAACTAACTGAGCCACCCAGGCGCCCCAAAGCTATTGCTTTTATAATCACTTATAAAGCTACTATGTAGGTTAAAGGACGAGAGTAAAATTAATTATATCTTCAAAAATTAGTTAAGGGATACACAAAAAGACATGAAATATGACAACATATACAAAAGATGTGGAGGGAGTAGTAAAAGTCTAGTGCTTTTAGAATGTTTTTGAGCTTAAGCGACCACCAACTTAATACATACTGCTTAATACAAAGGATGTTATGTATGAACCTCATGGTAACCACAAACCAAAAACCATAGTAGATGCACACAAAGAGAAAGGGATCCAAGCATAACATTAATGAAAGTCATCAAATCACAAGGGAAGAGAGCAAGAGAAGAAGAAAGAAACAGAAGATCTTATGTAAACAACCATAATTAACAAAAGGGCAAAAAAGACATACCTATCAGTATTAACTTTAAATGTAGATGGAGTAAGTGCTCCATTCAAAGGACATAGGGGTCACTGAATGGATTGAAAGGAAAACCTTGGTATGGGGTGCCTGGGTGGCTCAGTCTGTTAAGTGTTTGACTCTTTTATTTTTTTTTAATTTTTTTTTTTTTTTAATTTTTGAGAGAGAGAGAGAGACAGAGTGCAAGTGGGGAGAGGCAGAGAGAGAGTGGGAGACACAAAATCTGAAGCAGGCTCCAGGCTCTGAGCTGTCAGCACAGAGCCCGACGTGGGACTCAAACTCAGGATCTTCGAGATCATGACCTGATCTGAAGTCACATGCTTAACCGACTGAGCCACCCAGGCACCCCTAAGTGTCCAGCTGTTGACTTACTCCGGTTCAGGTCATGAAATCATGGTTCACGGGGTCGAGCCCCATATTGGACTCTGCTGACTGTGTGGAACCTGCTTGAGATTCTGTCTCTCTCTGTCTCTGCCCCTCTCCCACTTGCTCTCTCTCTCTCTAAATAAATAAAAATAAAAACTTAAAAAAATCCTTGGTCTATATGCAGTCTGCAAGAGACTCCTTTCAAACCTAGAGACACATACGGACTTAAGTTGAAGATCTGGAAAAAGATATTTCTTGTAAATGAAAGTGGGGGAAAAAAAGCTAGGGTAGCAATACTTGTATGATGCAAAATAGACTTTAAAACAAATACTATCAAAAGAGACAAAGAAGGGTGTTACATAATAATAAAGGGATTCGTCCAATAAGAGCACATAATGTAAATATTTATGCACCCAACTTAGAAACACCTAAGTATATAAAGCAAATTAGTAACAGACGTAAAGGGAGAAATTGACAGTAATACAATAATAGTAGGGGGCTTTAACACCCAACTTACGTGAATGAATAGATCATTCAGACAGAAAATCAATAAGGAAACAGTGGCTTTGAATGACACATTAGACCAGATGAATTTAATAGATATGTACAGAACCATACATACAAATACAGTGGAATACACATTCTTTTCATGGGCACATGGAACATTCTCTAGGATAGATCATATGTTAGGCCACAAAAAAGTCTCAATAAATTTAGGAAGATTGAAATCATATCAAACAATTTTTCTAACCACAACGGTATGAAACTAGAAATCATTTACATGAAAAAAAATTGGAAAAAATACAAACACATGGAGGCTAAACAACATGCTGCTAAGCAGCCAATGGGCCAAGAAAGAAATCAAAAAGGAAATAAAAAAATACCTGCAGACAAATGAAAATGGAAACAGAATGGTTCAAAACCTTTGGGATGCAGCAAAAACTGTTATATGGGAAGTTTACAGTGATACAGGCTTCAAGATATATGAACTCTTATGTTGATTGCAGCATTATTTCAATAGCCGAGGTACGGAAACAACCCACGTGTTTACTGATAGATGAGTGGAAAATGAAGAAGTGGTATATATTCAATACAATATTATTCAGCCTTACAAAAGGATGAAATCCTGCCATTTGTGACAACATGGATGGACCTCGAGTGTATTATACTAAGTGAAAAAAGTCAGAGTAAGACAGATACTAATTGATTTCACATTTATGTGCGGAACCAAAAAAAAGAACAGACGAAAACAGAAACAGACTCTTGAACACAAAACACATTGTTAGTTGCCAGAGGGGAGAGCCATGGGGGCATGGGTGAAATAGGTGATTGGGATTAGGAGATAAAAACTTGGGAGTTATAGTCAAGTCATTGGGATGAAAAGTACAGCATAGAGAATATAGTCAATAATATTGTAATAACTTTGTAGGGTGACAGATGGTAACTATACTTCTTGTGGTAGGTGTTTTGTAAGGATATAAGTATTGAATCAATGTGTGGTATGCCTGAAACTAATATAATAATGTGTGTTAACTTCATTAAAAGAAAAAGTTGATGTTTTCCTACAAATCATGTACCAACTACATTTATTTTCTTCTAAAGGAACTTATCTCTCTTAAATTCATTTTCTTAAATAGGTAACAGTAAATTATTTGTAAAGTGATTATTAACTTAATTTAGAATTAACATAGTCAAACCATAAAATCTATGTAGTGAAACCTTCCAACATGGGAGTTTAGGGCCACCATCCACCCCTCCTTCCACCCCTGGGCAGTTGAAAATCTGTGTGTAATTTTTGAGTCTCCAAAAACTGTTAATAGCCTGCTTTTATGTGGAAGCCTTACTGATAATATACATAGTCAATGAACACGTTTTGTGTGATATATATACCATATGTTGTATTCTTGCAATAAAGGAAGGTAGAGAAAAAAATTTTATTAAGTAAATCATAAGGAAGAGAAAATACATTTACAGTACAGTACAGTACTGCAGTACTGTCTTTACTGAAAAAAGAAATCCATGTTAAAAGTGGATCTGCACAATTCAAATCTGAGTTTTTCAAAGGTCAATTATATATGAAAACAGTATTCCTACATGTTTTCCCTTTGTTTTGAAGGTAGAAAAGATTTTAAAATCCTAATGATCTCTGGACTCTATGTATTAAGAGGTACACCTTTTCCAAAATATGTAGGATATGGTTGCCAGTAATTATTTGCCATACCTATATGTTTATAGGTAAAAGCTATAACCATTAGAGTGAAATAAAGCCTGTGCTGCCAACCTCACTACTCAGATTAATTTCCATAGCTGTCATTTTAACAATATTTTTTATAGGTTTTCAAATGCAGATTATATTGACAGGTACTCTGCATAAATGTGCTATAATCCAAGGGGGCACATGTATTATGTTTTTGATTGTAGTAGCCTTTTTGGACTGATTGACTGTTTTTCTGCAACAAAATAAAATTATGATTGCTGGAAAAGAGGAATAAAGCTTCTCTGGTTTTCACTAGGCAAGGTCTTGGTTTAAATCTATAAATTGTATAGACATATATATTTTTCCATTGAAGAGTTGAGGATTGGCAAAAGAAAAACAATCTACCAAGGTATCATTATAATAAAAGTGGCTGTGTCTGTGAATTATTATATAGCAGTATTATGGTGTGAATTACAATAAATTATTCAGTAGTACTTTACTCCACAGTATAGGACTCTGAGTAACAGATATGAGGACTGTGACTTAGGAAAATGAATAATACGGTATTATCCAGTTTGCTACTCTGCAGGCTATGTGTGTGAAAAAAGAATTTGTATGACTTAACCATGGACATTAAAATTGGGCTTGCCAACAAAAAAATTGTCTTAAACATTATGATTTATATTCTCATAAGAGAAAGAAACTAATTCTGCATTGTCTTATCCTTCATTATAAGTATTTTTTATAGTTTACTCACTTACTTTGAGAGGGAGAGAGAGCAAGAGTGAGCATGAGTGTGGGAGGGGCAGACAAAGAGGGAGAGAGAATCCTAAACAGGCTCTGCACTGTGTGATGAAGCCTGACACTGGACTTGATCTCATGGACCATGAGATCATGACCAGAGCTGAAACCAAGAGTTGGACGCTCAACCAACTGAACCACCCAGGTGCCTCTGTCCTTCATTAGAGAGTAGTATTTTACTTTTGTATCCATATTGGCTGAATAGCCTGCAAAGAGACTAGTAAAATTACAGTAGTGGGAAGTATTTTTTGCAGTTTATCTCTCAAGAAGGAATATTTCAGAAACATCTATTGAATGCTTAAAGAGAAAGGTACTGAAATAAGTTCTGTGAGGGCATGCAGAGATGACATATTCCTTACCCATGAGTTCAGGGGTTAATACAAAAGAGAAATAAAACTAGGAGTAAAAAGATTTTGAGGATGCCTTATAGAAGTGACAGAAGAAATTGCAAGGAAAAAAGTAATTTGACTAGATAAAATTGCAAAGTACAGTGCTTAAAAATGTATGCATTGGTGGAGAGAGAAGAGAAGATATTCCCAAAGGGGCAAATAACAACTGGAAAGGTATTCACAGTAAATGAGACAGGCAGAGGATGACAAAGCAGTAAGAAAACCATGAGGACTGTGATAGGTAAATGAGCAGAGTACACAAACAGGGTTCACAAAGGAAATAGGGTTAGTAAACAGGGATATGGAAAATGTTTAAACTTGCCAGGAATCGAGGAAATGTGATTTTTAAATAAGAAGGAGTCCTACACAGTGCTGATGAAACTACTGTTGCTGGAGGACCGTAAAAGATACAGCTCTGATAGAAGCATGTCATCAGCGCTGTACTTCAGTAGCAGTAAGAAATGTTCATTCAGTAATTTAACATGAGTGGCTCTAGCTTATGGAAAATAATTAAAAGTAAAGACTAATACGTGTAACAGTGAATATGTGAATGTAAACAATGTTATGTGAAGAGAAATACCTAAGTTATGGTTAATTCTTTTATCAGATGGTTATACATCCCATCAAAATAAGGGGAGAAAGTATATAGTAGTATGAAGAGATGCATGTAAAAAGAGTAGACTGTTATGTGTAATATTTGATTATAAGGTTATAAAATGTAAATATTAAAAATTTGAAAGCGAAAGAAAATTTATAATTCTTGCATTAAAGTAATGAAGTTATAGATAATTTCCTTTCTTCTTTTCTGATCTCTCTGAAATAGTGATAGTGATACTAATAGTGATACTAATTTTAAAATTTAAACATAAGATCTTCCCAAGAAACTGCCAGTTGAAGGGATAGACCTAAATAAATACTAATATTTAATTGTCATGTGAACAGAGACATAAACAAATACTCTTGAAATTCATTTTACTACATAGTGTGATTTTATAAAGTCAGGTGAATTTTAAAAGTTAGTGTTTTTTTAATGTTTATTTTTGAGAGAGAAAGAGAGTGGGGAGGGGCAGAGAGAGAGGTGGGGGGGGGGGGGGGACAGAGGAACTGAAGTGGGCTCCAGGCTGACAGCAGAGAGCCCAACACGGGGCTCGAACCTACAAACCATGAGATCATGACCTGAGCCTAAGTTGGATGCTCAACTGACTGAACCACCCAGCTGCCCTTAAAAGTTAATGTTTCTTCATGAAATAAGCTGAATAGGGGTTATGAACTGAAAAACATTTATGAATTTAAAAATGTCAGTGAGATGCTGTTCCTTTTATTCACATTTTGATTGTAGAACTGTTAGTTTACATTTTATGCTATTATGCTACAGAAGAGTTAGCTAGGTATTTACTTAAATACATTTATGGAGTGCTTATAAAGTTTTCTAGGCCTGTATTTGCGGGACTGGTAATGAATGAAGATGAATAACTTGGTCTTTGCTCCAAGGGAGCTGTGCTTTAGTTGAGGACACTCATCTTGGTAGTGATTAGACCCTGATACAAGTCACATTTTGTTAAGCACTTCAACTGATGTTTACGTCAAGAATGACCTGAAATTGTGGGGAAGATAGGTAACTTTGATGGAGGGAACTGGGAAGACATTACAGAGGTTGTGACAGGTTGCTGAGCCTTGAAGGAGGGTAAAAAGTTGTGAAATAAACAGTGGTTTTTCGGGGTGGGGGGGGGGGGGCTTTGAAGGCAGCTGAGGATCCATGAAAGCTGAGGAAGATGAAAGAAGATTCCAGATCATAGGGACTAGCATGAGCAAAGTCATAGAGATGCCAATCCTGGATTTATGGAGTATCTGGTTGCCCTGTGTTTCTAGAGGTAAAAGTAAGTACATGTTTGAGGGTTACTCATGTAGGAGTCCTGGTAGCCAGTGTTTGAGATGCTGGTCTGTGCTGGTTAGTGCAAGTGACTAGGGATACATAAGTCAAAGAGCTTCTATTCTCAACAAACATGTGGTCTAGTGTGGGGAGCAATAATTAGTTAAAATCTAGTGTATTAGCTTACATTTATATGTTAAGGTTTATTTGACCTTATTATAAAATTTATGATTCGAGACATTATGATGTTCTAAAGGAAACTGTAGACTGTTACAGGATTATATAAGGGTGAGCGGAGAGTGTTTGATCCTGGCCAGAAGGAGTGACCCAGAAGTTGCTATAGGAGGCCATTATGTGCCCTGGGTTTTTAAGGGTAAGTGGAAATTAGAAGAGAGAATGGGAGTGAGGAAAAGAACAGTCTGGAAAGGCAGGATATAGCCAGATTTTTCTCAGAGTAGTTGTACATATAGTCTTACAGGGAATCAGGGACTCTTAGTTTAGACATTTTTTCTTAGGCCTCTTGATATGGTAGTAAATAAATTGACTATGTTTAAAAGAAATTTGTTAGTGAAAAGGATAAGCCAGAATGCCTAAATGGATTATGATTTCATGTAACTTGGCCATTGTCAACACATCTTATTTCAGAACAATTTGTGAGATAGCAAAGGGCAAATTAAGGGGTGGGTTTTATTTAACTTTAAAATACTGCAATTAAAAAGAGGTGAAAGCTAGAGGTCTATTTATTAATGATACACTAAATAAACAGAAGGCAAAAATTCAGGGATTTAGTGAGGCAGCTAAAGGGTATTGAGGACACATACAGAAAGAGTTAAAATAGGGAGAAGTAGCATTTCCAGAAAACTGACACTGGTCCAGTGGGTTATAGGTTTGTTTGTTTGTTTTGATTTTTAAAAATGTTTTATTCTTGAGAGAGAAAGAGAGAGAGACACAGAGTGTGAGTGGGGGAGGGGCAGAGAGAAAGAGGAGACACAGGATCCAAAGCAGACTCCAGACTCCGAGCTTTCAGCACAGAACCCGACCGGGGACTCACACCCACGAACCTCGAGATTATAATCTGAGCTGAAGTCAGATGCCTAACCGACTGAGCCACCACCCATTTGCCCCTCGAAGTGGTTATAGGTTTAAGCGCTCTTTTTTTTTCTGTTTTACAAAAGTTATGAGCTACTGAACATGTTACTTTTGATCACACTTAGTATCTTCATCTTGACTTTTAGCAGAGTTAGCTTCTTTTAATTTGAACTGTTTTATTGTTGGCTAAATTTCCCAGTAGCTGGGAATGAAACCTAGTACTCAGCTTCTGAGAGAATTTATTAGTAAACTTGCTTCCCCACACAAGCCTTTGAAGTTAATTCAGGAAACAGCACTGTTGGAAAAGCCAACGATGCAGCCCGTCCTACTCTGCGGCAGCTGTGGAGATCATTCTGTTTGCCTGCTCTTCACAAATAAAGCTGGCATGTGAGCCTGGGCCCCATAATTTTTCCTTTACTCTTACAAAGTTCTGATTACAAAGTTCTTTTTAGTATACACATGTTTTTATGTGTATCGGAAAGACTTCACTCAAATTAGTATTGTATTTATAGTCTCATCATGATGTTTCTGATGAAAATAATCGTTTATTTTAGCTCTTTGTACATCTAGGTGAAATATCGATATTGCCTTGTTTTATTGAATGCTTCAGGATTTAGATTACTGGTTTTATTATTTTTTTTAGAGTTTATTTATTTTTGAGAAAGAGAGAAAGTACGAGTGGGGAGGGGCAGAGAGAAAGTAGAGAGAATCACAAGCAGGCTTCATACTGTCAGCCCAGAACCTGATGTGGGGCTCAAACCCATGAACCGTGAGATCATGAGGCGAGCTGAAGTTGGACACTTAACCAACTGAGCCACCCAGGCACCCCATGTTTTTATTGTTTTTATATTATAGTCCATAACAAGATACGCCTGTGTGTGCGTGCGTGCACATGCATGTGCATGTAATTATTAGTAATGTTGACTAAAGAAATTTTTGTGTTTTAATCTCTGACAAAAAAGGTTAGTTTGAACTATATTCCTGAAGGGTATGTTACTTCATCAGGAGCATTTTGATTCTTAGTTCTAAATTTTAAAAAATGAGGAAAATGTGATTTGTTGAGATTATGTTAGTTTCTTTGAAAGCAATTAATAAAGTCCCTTTCAAATTATTAGGTTATATAAATTCTCCATAATAATACTAAATTAGGTCAGTAGCATTGTTGCATTTTTTGCTTTGGAGTTTTTTCTGTATTTTAATGCAGTGCATTAGTTATTGCTTTGATATTTAGTTGCTTACCTGGAGGCTTTATTTATGTTCTGAGACACACACACACTCACACACATAAAATCACTTTCTTTTTATTACTGTCCATTTCTATTTTGTTCTCCCAGAGGTTGATAGAGCAGCATCTGGTCTAGCTTGAGTAATGTGCAGTCTTATTTCAGTTCCTCCTGTCTACCTGTATTGTTTGATAGAACATCAGACATTTTAAAAAGAATAGAAATCTGTTTGGGTGCTGTGAATCAAGAAGGAAGTGGTACCAACTTAGTTATTTCCCTATTTTTCCACCTCAGGTTTTGGAATAGGGTGTATTTATGGGACATATATTCCTTTCCTCTAGATGGATGTGCCTTATGAGAGAAATTCTTTTAATAACTCCTGAACCTTGGCTCCTCTGTGTGTGTCTCCATCTTTCGGGAAAAGCTAAGTCAGAACTATAGCGGGCTCAGGTTGTCATCTAAATGGGATAGGTATGTAATGACAATGACAGCATATGGCTCAGGCTAAGATCTTTCTTAGTGGTCTCCTACCCAGTTCTTCTCCATCAGAGCTGGGCTAGCCCTTCACTGGTCCCATGTCTCCAAGCCTGTTCAATCAAACCATGAGATGAGCTTTCATTCTCACATTTCTGTCTAAGGGTCAAGCTCATGAGTGACGATCTGCAACGGAATAACTCTCCTGTGTTTGCTTTACTGCTTTATCTTGCTTAAGGGAAGGCAAATTTAATATATTAGGACTTTCTTCTGGATTTTTTCCTTTTTTTTGATTCATGGTACATTTGAATCTCCAAAATATCCAGTGTCTAGTCCTGTACATGTCAGCATCACTTTCATCTCTTTTTAAGTTTGAACAAAAACAGAAATATGTTGTGGAAAAATTTGTAGTATATAGACTGACGTTTGCTTTACCTTTCTTCATCTTCCAGGATTATAAAATTAATAATTAGAAAGAAATCTCCAAACTTGGTACAATTTCTTATGTTATGTGTTTTTGCTTTTCTTCATTTAGTTCTGCCTCTTTCATCTGTTCAGCTATTGCCATTAAACAGAATTCTCTTCTACGAGAAACGAGTATTAGAAATGGATTTAAAAAGAAAAGGTTAATGAGAAAAGATGACAGTACATATATAACCATGTGATTGCTCTGTAAAGTATGAATTAATTATACTGATAATGGAGGCTAAGCCTAGCAGAGGGATGGGATTGGAATGCTGGCGGGATGGAATGGCCACTGCATGTGCAAGATTAGAGCATGTGATTGAGCATACTGAAGAGAAGACTTAGAATTTAGATTTTATTAGAAGGGCAAGAGGCAAAACAGATCCCTCACAAGGAGAGTAAAGATGGTGACTAGTGCATGTTTTTGATTGGACATAAAGAAAGAGATGTCACCAACAGTTTAGAATATGAGAGGTGAGTCATGGAAATGGTTTTAAGTGGGTTTTGATAGTGATAGTAAAATGTAGAAAAACAACTTAAACCTGTTTCTAGCAGTTGACTCATGGCCTACTGGAAAGAGTCACCTTAAGGTACTGCTTTTGAATGGTCTCCTTTTAAAGTAGTTTGCTTTTCTATATCAGTTTTTTAAATAACAACAGTAAAAAGAGCTACCAAAAATCGGATCAGTAATCGTTGATATTAACACGTTAACATGTTAATTATAATAAACATGTTTCTCTTGGTAGTGATCTTCTAAAAATGAATCTAACTTCAGTAAAGGAAAAGGTGTTTGTCATAATGTTTTGACTTGTGTGTAATAAAAGACTTTATAAAACACAGAAAATCCTTTTCAGTTTTTTTAAGGTGATGCTTTAAAAAAACTTTTTTACAGCAACACAAGCCTGGCAGTGTGCAAGTAGCCCAGACGGGACACGCCACCCCACAGTGAATCCCGCCCCTAGGAGAGGGGAAGAGAAGGCACACACCAGTCTGACTGTGGCCCCAGCAGTGGGCTGGGGGCAGACATCCGGTCGGACTGCGGCCCCGCCCACTAACTCCAGTTATACACCACAGCACAGGGGAAGTGCCCTGCAGGTCCTCACCACGCCAGGGACTCTCCAAAATGACCAAACGGAAGAATTCCCCTCAGAAGAATCTCCAGGAAATAACAACAGCTAATGAACTGATCAAAAAGGATTTAAATAATATAACAGAAAGTGAATTTAGAATAATAGTCATAAAATTAATCGCTGGGCTTGAAAACAGTATACAGGACAGCAGAGAATCTCTTGCCACAAAGATCGAGGGACTAAGGAACAGTCACGAGGAGTTGAAAAACGCTTTAAACGAGTTGCAAAACAAAATGGAATCCACGATGGCTCGGCTTGAAGAGGCAGAGGAGAGAATAGGTGAACTAGAAGATAAAGTTATGGAGAAAGAGGAAGCTGAAAGAAAGAGAGATAAAAAAATCCAGGAGTATGAGGGGAAAATTAGAGAACTAAGTGATACACTAAAAAAAAATAATATACGCATAATTGGTATCCCAGAGGAGGAAGAGAGAGGGAAGGGTGCTGAAGGGGTACTTGAACAAATTATAGCTGAGAACTTCCCTGAACTGGGGAAGGAAAAAGGCATTGAAATCCAAGAGGCACAGAGAACTCCCTTCAGACGTAACTTGAATCGATCTTCTGCACGACATATCATAGTGAAACTGGCAAAATACAAGGATAAAGAGAAAATTCTGAAAGCAGCAAGGGATAAACGTGCCCTCACATATAAAGGGAGACCTATAAGACTCGTGACTGATCTCTCCTTTGAAACTTGGCAGGCCAGAAAGGCTTGGCACGATATCTACAGTGTGCTAAACAGAAAAAATATGCAGCCGAGAATCCTTTATCCAGCAAGTCTGTCATTTAGAATAGAAGGAGAGATAAAGGTCTTCCCAAACAAACAAAAACTGAAGGAATTTGTCACCACGAAACCAGCCCTACAAGAGATCCTAAGGGGGATCCTGTGAGACAAAGTACCAGAGACATCACTACAAGCATAAAACATACAGACATCACAATGACTCTAAACCCATATCTTTCTATAATAACACTGAATGTAAATGGATTAAATGCGCCAACTAAAAGACATAGGGTATCAGAATGGATAAAAAAACAAGACCCATCTATTTGCTGTCTACAAGAGACTCATTTTAGATCTGAGGACACCTTTAGATTGAGAGTGAGGGGATGGAGAACTATTTATCATGCTCCTGGAAGCCAAAAGAAAGCTGGAGTAGCCATACTTATATCAGACAAACTAGACTTTAAATTAAAGGCTGTAACAAGAGATGAAGAAGGGCATTATATAATAATCACAGGGTCTATCCACCAGGAAGAGCTAACTATTATAAATGTCTATGCGCCAAATACCCGAGCCCCCAGATATATAAAACAATTACTCATAAACATAAGCAACCTCATTGATAAAAATGTGGTCATTGCAGGGGACTTTAACACCCCACTTACAGAAATGGATAGATCATCTAGACACACAGTCAATAAAGAAACAAGGGCCCTGAATGATACATTGGATCAGATGGACTTGACAGATATATTTAGAACTCTGCATCCCAAAGCAACAGAATATACTTTCTTCTCGAGTGCACATGGAACATTCTCCAAGATAGATCATATACTGGGTCACAAAACAGCCCTTCATAAGTTTACAAGAATTGAAATTATACCATGCATACTTTCAGACCACAATGCTATGAAGCTTGAAATCAACCACAGGAAAAAGTCTGGAAAACCTCCAAAAGCATGGAGGTTAAAGAACACCCTACTAACGAATGAGTGGGTCAACCAGGCAATTAGAGAAGAAATTAAAACATATATGGAAACAAACGAAAATGAAAATACAACAATCCAAACGCTCTGGGATGCAGCGAAGGCAGTCCTGAGAGGAAAATACATTGCAATCCAGGCCTATCTCAAGAAACAAGAAAAATCCCAAATACAAAATCTAACAGCACACCTAAAGGAAATAGAAGCAGAACAGCAAAGGCAGCCTAAACCCAGCAGAAGAAGAGAAATAATAAAGATCAGAGCAGAAATAAACAATATAGAATCTAAAAAAACGGTAGAGCAGATCAACGAAACCAAGAGTTGGTTTTTTGAAAAAATAAACAAAATTGACAAACCTCTAGCCAGGCTTCTCAAAAAGAAAAGGGAGATGACCCAAATAGATAAAATCATGAATGAAAATGGAATGATTACAACCAATCCCTCAGAGATACAAACAATTATCAGGGAATACTATGAAAAATTATATGCCAGCAAATTGGACAACCTGGAAGAAATGGACAAATTTCTAAACACCCACACTCTTCCAAAACTCAATCAGGAGGAAATAGAAAGCTTGAACAGACCCATAACCAGCGAAGAAATTGAATCGGTTATCAAAAATCTCCCAACAAATAAGAGTCCAGGACCAGATGGCTTCCCAGGGGAGTTCTACCAGACATTTAAAGCAGAGATAATACCTATCCTTCTCAAGCTATTCCAAGAAATAGAAAGGGAAGGAAAACTTCCAGACTCATTCTATGAAGCCAGTATTACTTTGATTCCTAAACCAGACAGAGACCCAGTAAAAAAAGAGAACTACAGGCCAATATCCCTGATGAATATGGATGCAAAAATTCTTAATAAGATACTAGCAAATCGAATTCAACAGCATATAAAAAGAATTATTCACCATGATCAAGTGGGATTCATTCCTGTGATGCAGGGCTGGTTCAACATTCGCAAATCGATCAACGTGATACATCACATTAACAAAAAAAAAGAGAAGAACCATATGATCCTGTCAATCGATGCAGAAAAGGCCTTTGACAAAATCCAGCACCCTTTCTTAATAAAAACCCTTGAGAAAGTCGGGATAGAAGGAACATACTTAAAGATCATAAAGGCCATTTATGAAAAGCCCACAGCTAACATCATCCTCAACGGGGAAAAACTGAGAGCTTTTTCCCTGAGATCAGGAACACGACAGGGATGCCCACTGTCACCGCTGCTGTTTAATATAGTGCTGGAAGTTCTAGCATCAGCAATCAGACAACAAAAGGAAATCAAAGGCATCAAAATTGGCAAAGATGAAGTCAAGCTTTCGCTTTTTGCAGATGACATGATATTATACATGGAAAATCCGATAGACTCCACCAAAAGTCTGCTAGAACTGATACATGAATTCAGCAAAGTTGCAGGATACAAAATCAATGTGCAGAAATCAGTTGCATTCTTATACACTAACAATGAAGCAACAGAAAGACAAATGAAGAAACTGATCCCATTCACAATTGCACCAAGAAGCATAAAATACCTAGGAATAAATCTAACCAAAGATGTAAAAGATCTGTATGCTGAAAACTATAGAAAGCTTATGCAGGTAATTGAAGAAGATATAAAGAAATGGAAAGACATTCCCTGCTCATGGATTGGACGAATAAATATTGTCAAAATGTCAATACTACCCAAAGCTATCTACACATTCAATGCAATCCCTATCAAAATTGCACCAGCATTCTTCTCGAAACTAGAACAAGCAATCCTAAAATTCATATGGAACCACAAAAGGCCCCGAATAGCCAAAGTAATTTTGAAGAAGAAGACCAAAGCAGGAGGCATCACAATCCCAGACTTTAGCCTCTACTACAAAGCTGTCATCATCAAGACAGCATGGTATTGGCATAAAAACAGACACATAGACCAATGGAATAGAATAGAAACCCCAGAACTAGACCCACAAACGTATGGCCAACTCATCTTTGACAAAGCAGGAAAGAACATCCAATGGAAAAAAGACAGTCTCTTTAACAAATGGTGCTGGGAGAACTGGACAGCAACATGCAGAAGGTTGAAACTAGACCACTTTCTCACACCATTCACAAAAATAAACTCAAAATGGATAAAGGACCTGAATGTGAGACAGGAAACCATCAAAACCCTAGAGGAGAAAGCAGGAAAAGACCTCTCTGACCTCAGCCGTAGCAATCTCTTACTCGGCACATCCCCAAAGGCAAGGGAATTAAAAGCAAAAGTGAATTACTGGGACCTTATGAAGATAAAAAGCTTCTGCACAGCAAAGGAAACAACCAACAAAACTAAAAGGCAACCAACGGAATGGGAAAAGATATTTGCAAATGACACATCGGACAAAGGGCTAGTATCCAAAATCTATAAAGAGCTCATCAAACTCCACACCCGAAAAACAAATAACCCAGTGAAGAAATGGGCAGAAAACATGAATAGACACTTCTCTAAAGAAGACATCCGGATGGCCAACAGGCACATGAAAAGATGTTCAACGTCGCTCCTTATCAGGGAAATACAAATCAAAACCACACTCAGATACCACCTCACGCCAGTCAGAGTGGCCAAAATGAAGAAATCAGGAGACTATAGATGCTGGAGAGGATGTGGAGAAACGGGAACCCTCTTGCACTGTTGGTGGGAATGCAAATTGGTGCAGCCGCTCTGGAAAGCAGTGTGGAGGTTCCTCAGAAAATTAAAAATAGACCTACCCTATGACCCAGCAATAGCACTGCTAGGAATTTATCCAGGGGATACAGGAGTACTGATGCATAGGGGCACTTGTACCCCGATGTTTATAGCAGCACTCTCAACAATAGCCAAATTATGGAAAGAGCCTAAATGTCCATCAACTGATGAATGGATAAAGAAATTGTGGTTTATATACACAATGGAATACTACGTGGCAATGAGAAAAAATGAAATATGGTCTTTTGTAGCAACGTGGATGGAACTGGAGAGTGTGATGCTAAGTGAAATAAGCCATACAGAGAAAGACAGATACCATATGGTTTCACTCTTATGTGGATCCTGAGAAACTTAACAGAAACCCATGGGGGAGGGGAAGGAAAAAAAAAAAAAAAAAGAGGTTAGAGTGGGAGAGAGCCAAAGCATAAGAGACTGTTAAAAACTGAGAACAAACTGAGGGTTGATGGGGGGTGGGAGGGAGGGGAGGGTGGGGGATGGGTATTGAGGAGGGCACCTTTTGGGATGAGCACTGGGTGTTGTATGGAAACCAATTTGACAGTAAATTTCATATATTAAAAAAAAAAAAAATGTTAAAAAAAAATAAAAAAACTTTTTTAAGTTTTTTATGAGAGAGAGAGAGAGAGACTGTGACCAGGGGAGGGTGAGAGAGAGAGGGAGGGAGACACAGAATCCGAAGCAGGCCAGGCTCCAGGCTCTGAGCTGTCAACACACAGCCTGACATGGGACTCAAACTCAAAAATTGCAAGATCATGACCTGAGCTGAAGTCAGACGCTTGACCCATTGAGCCACCGTGGTGCCCCTTAAGGTGACTATTTTTTTAAAAATGTTTACTTATTTTGAGAGAGAATGAGAATACCCCAAGCAGGCTTCACACTGTCAGTGCAGAGCCTGATGCAGGGCTCAGTCTCATGACCTTGAGATCACGACCTAAGCCAAAATCAGTTGGATGCCCAATCGACTGAGCCACCCAGGTGCCCTGCCCCTAAGGTGACCATTTTTGTATAAGTAAAACCTATTTTTAAATTTTTTTGTGCATATCACATTTTTTTAAAAATGCACCTTATTTTTTATTTTTTAAAAGTTTGTTTTTATTTATTTTGAGAGAGATATAGAGAGCAAGCAGGGGAGGGCAAGAGAGAGAGGGAGACAGAATACCAGGTAGGTTCCATGCACTATCAGCACAGAGCCCAAAGTGGGGCTTGAACCCAAGAACCATGAGATCATGATCTGAGCTGAAATCAAGAGTCGGATGCTTAACTGACTGAGCCCCCAGGTGCCCTTGCACCTTATTTTTTAAAGCAGAGTTAGGTTCCCAGAAAAACTGGGCAGAAGGTATGGATTTCCCATATACCTCCTACTCCCACATATGCATAGGCTCCCCCATTATCAACATCCCCCACCAGAGTGGTACATTTGTTACAGTTGATGAACTTAACATTGACATGTTATTATCACTCAGAGTCGATATGAGAGTTCACTCTTAGTGATGTACCTTCTATGTGTTTGGAAAAATTTCTAATGACATGTATCCACCATTATAATATCATATGGAGTAGTTTCACTGCCCTAAAAAATCTTCTGTGTTCTGCCTGTTCAGTTCTCCCTTCCTCCAACACCTTATCTTTTTACTGTCTCCATAGTTTTGCCTTTTCCAGAATGTCATATGGTTGGAATCGAACAGTACACAGGTTTTCAGGCTGGCTTCTTTCACTCGATAATATGTGCTTAAAGTTCCTCCATGTCTTTTCATGGCTTGATTGCTGTTTCTCTTTAGCACTGAGTAATATTTCATTGGGTATGCCACAATTTATTTATCCATTCACCTACCAAAGGGCATCCTGGTTACTTCCTTTTTTTTTAATTTTTAAAGTTTGTTTATTTTTTTTGAGAGAGAGAGTGGATGTGGAGGCAGGGCAGGCGGGGCAGCAGGAGGGAGGGAGGGAGGGAGAGAGAGAGAGAGAGAGAGACAGACAGACAGACAGACAGACAGATTGCCAAGCACTTCATGCTCAGTGTAGAGCCCAACACAGGGCTCAATCTCATGAACCATGAGATCATGAACTGAGCCGAAGTTGGATGCTTAACTGACTGAGCCACCCAGGCACTGTCTATAGTAAGTCTTGAAGTTGGATAGTCTTTCAGCTTTTTTCCTATCCTTCAATATCATGTTGGCTCTTAAGTGTTTTTTGCTTCTCTTTATATAAGAATTGACATCTTGACAATATTGAGGGTTCCTATCTATGGCTATGGGATATATCTTAAATTCTTTGATTCCTTTCATTAAAGTTTTTTGTTTGTTTGTTTTCTTCATATAGAGCTTGTACATATTTTTTTAGATTAATAACTTTCTTTTTTGGGAGGTCCTAATGTAAATGATACTGTGTTTTTCATTTCACATTTCACTTGTTTGTTACTAGTATCTAGAAAGGCAGTTAACTTTTGTGTATCAACCTTGTATGACACAGTGTTGCTGTAATTGCTTATTAGTTTCAGGAATGTTCTTGTGGATTCTTTCAGATTTTTCACAAGATGATCGTGTCATCTGAAATGGTTTGTTTTGTTTGTTTTGTGGACGGCATAGGATAGGTGGAGGAAAGCCTTCGTCACACACTCCATGAATCAGTGCAGTGTCATCTCTTCCCAGTGAGGGTGTCACCCCTCTCCCCTGTCTTCTCTGCAAAGTGTCTTGGGCTCCACAGATGACCTGAGGCTGCCTGTGTCACTGCTGCCCCCATGCAGGGCTCAGGCTCCAGGCTCCTCTTATCCCTCATTTGCTTTAAAACTCTCCTCTCTTTTTAAAATTCATAAATTAAGTTCTATTGCAGGTATGGTTGATATATACAGTGTTTTAGTAGTTTTACATGTACAACATAATGATTTGATACTCAGATCTGTTTTTTTTTTTTAAATCTTAAAACAAATTTTTTTGAATGTTTGTTTATTTTTGAGGGAGAGAGAGAGAGACAAGACAGAGTGTGAGCAGGGGAGGAGCAGAGAGAAAGGGAGACACAGAATCCAAAACGGGCTCCAGGCTCTGAGCTGTCAGCACAGAGCCTGACACAGGGCTCAAATTCACAAACTGGGAAATCATGGTCTGAGCCAAAATCAGATGCTTAACTGACTGAGCCACCCAGGCATCCCTAAATTTGTTTTTTTTTTAATTGCAGTGGAAAAGAAGTCACAAAAAGTGGCTTTAGGTCATGGAAAATGTATGGAACAGGGACAGGAATTTACCAACCAGTACTTCTGTGAGATACCTTTTTTCTTTTTTTAAGTTTTATTTTATTTGAGAGAGAGAGAGACAGTGCAAGTGGGGGAGGGGCAGAGAGAAGGAAGGTGAGAATCCCAAGCAGGTTTTGCACCGCCAGCACAGAGCCTGACACGCGGCGCAAACTCCCCAAATTGTGTAATCATGACCTGAGCCTAAACCAAGAGTCGGGCGCTTAACCGACTGAGCCAGCCAGGAGCCCCATCTCTGTGACATATCTTGAGTAACTACATAAGACCTGCTGAAGAGCCATCCTCTCTCTCCTAAAATAGACAAGGCAGCCTCTCCATATCTAGGGCATCCCTACATCACTGACTACTTCCTGGTGACCCTTGGGGGGTGTGTGTGTGTGTGTGTGCGTGTGTGTGTGTGTGTGTGTGTGTGTGTGTGTGTGTGTATAAAGTTATATTTAAATTATTTTTGAGAGCATTGTTCTATAAGATACTAGGTTTTTTTTTCTTCAAATATTTGCTGAAAATGCATTTTATTATTTCTTCTTATGAAAAAATAGTATTTTTTAAAAAAAATCACTCAAATATAGCAGTTTTTCTTAGAATTAAAGTTAGTGACCAGAGCCTATATTGCATGTATAAATGTTAACATGTAGAAAAATTACTTTACATCATATCTGCTCCGTGGAAATTGTTTGTATGATTTAATGTATTTGAAGAGATTTATGTTGCTCTGTTTCCTTAAATAAAAGATTTCTGTGGAATATTTCAGGGTGAAAGAGGTCTAGAGAACTTCCCATTTTAGAAACAAAAGAAACTCACTGATTTTCCTTACCAAGAGTTATGGACAGAAAATACATGAAATTAGATCAGTAGGCTGCAAAATTCACCTTAAGTTCATTAAATATAATGCTTGCCTGGAATTCTCTTTTCTCACAGAAGTACTCTGTGTGTAGACTTCTCTTTGTAGAAGCAAGGATCTGAGGTTGAAGGAGGATTTTAATTTCTTTATCAAAAACAATTTACTCTCTCATAAAAATAAATATCTTTTTAAAAAAATTAAAATTTTATTCTTTTGTGTCATTTAAAATTGTATCTCAGTGTTAAATTTCCCTTTTTAACTTGTCACGGTGGAGTCCTAGATGTGCATTGCAAGGTTAAACATTATTATTACTGATCTATGTGTCTTTGAAAGCATCTGACTTAGAAAGGAGATTTCTAATATATTAGTTTTTTTTTTTTTTTTTGGAGTCATTGTACATATGTTAAGCATGATAGATCTATTATACAATTTAAAAATGCCATTATGGGGCATCTGGGTGGCTCAGTTGGTTGAGTGTCCAACTCTTGATTTCAGCTCAGGTCATGATCTCAAGGTCATGAGTTTGAGCCATGTGCCAAGCTTTGTGCTGACAATATGGAGCCTGCTTGGGACGCTCTCTCTTATTCTCTCGCTGTCTCACCCTCTTCTCCTCCCCTGTTTGCCTGTGCTCTTGTGCATGCTTGCTCTTTCTCTCTCAGAATAAATAAACATTAACAAAAATAAAAACACCCTTCATTAAATATGTTTACAATATTCTGTACTTTTTTTTTTTAGAATTGGAAGACAATTGTAAATTATAAGCCTATACCAAATTATACCTGAATTATTTTCAGTGCCAAGAATATTTCAGTATAGTTTTAGTTTAAAAAAAAAATAAATCAGCAAACTTAAAATTTAGGATGTGAAAATGATAGTTCTTTAATCCAATTATGTATAAAAACATTTTTTAAAAAGTAAGAAGATAATCTTCTATATAAAAAATCCCTGTAATTCAATAGAATATTTGGTATTATAGTAAGCAATGTAAGGGTATGGTAGAATCCTTTAAAACCTTAGAAATATGTTTGAAAGTCCTTTTTAAAGTACGATATTCTGTGTTACAGAGGCAAGACTGGAATGCATTGGTATTATAAAAGCCTTTTACCTGTGGAGAAGTTAAGGCAAACCACCAAGATAACATAATGTTTAAATCTTACTGCAGTTTTAAATTTTGGTATACAAAGTCATTAGCTTCAGAAAGCATAGAACTCTTTTGGAATTGTGCTAGCTTGCTTTCTAAATATACAAAGGAAAATAATTTTCTGATGAGGAAAAGCTAGTGTGACGTTGGTGTTACAAAATTGAGATGTACCTCCTAGACTTGTCCAGGTTGAGAGAAGGGACATTTTTAACTTTTAGGTGAGAGGTAGGTGGAGAGATGTTCTTACTTGAGGAAAAACATGAGATTGGGATACAGAAGTCTGTTAACTCTATAATTAATAAACTACTTGAGCCATTGGGCAGCTGGGGGATTTTGACATCTAATTGAGTTAGGAGAGCAAACAACCATGGATTTCTGTCTTTTATTTATATCTTTTTGTCAGGTATTAGTTTTAAAGTCTGATATTTATATATGAGAGCCAAATAGAAAGATACTATGTTGAACCACTTGCATACAGATCTTTTGGGCGGTTGGGTTGAACTTCTTAAGTAATTAATTGCATTAACTTGTTGAATAGAATTTCTTTTTATTTAAAAATTTTTCATGTCTATTTTTGAGAGAGAGAGAGAGAGACAGAGAGAGTACTAGCAGGGGAGAGAGGAGGACAGAGGGAGAGGAGACACAGAATCTGAAGCAGGCTCCACGCTCTGAGCTGTCAGCAGGTAGGCCGATGTAGGGCTCCAAGTCATGAACCGTGAGGTCATGACCTTAGCCGAAGTTGGATGTTTAACCTACTCAGCCACCCAGGTGCCCCATACTTGCTTTATTAAAAGAATATTTCAGTCATTTTGATTTTTATAGTAATTTTGGTAGAGACTTAAAAGAAACATTAGAAGATTTGACTTTATATTAATATTATAGAGCTTGGTTCGTAGATAGTTTATTTCTTGGATTTGGCGTAAGATTTTATGTAAATAAATACAAAAGTCATAGTGTTCTTAACCCTTTTTTATTAGTGTAAAATTTTGGTGAAGTAGCATAGGTCACTGCTGCCTTAGAATAGGTATATCGCCCTAAGCCTCCCTGTGTTTTGTTTAAAAAAATTTTTTTAAATTTTTATTTATTTTTGAGAGAGGGAGAATGCGAGCAGGGGAGGGGCAGAGAGAGGGAAAAAGAGGATTCAAAGCGGGCTCTGTGCTAAGAGCAGAGAGCCCAATGCTGGGCTTGATCTCTCAAACTGCGAGCCAAAGGTGGACGCTTAACCAACTGAGCCACCCAAAGCACCCTTTCCATTTTTAAGATTCTAGATTGGACTGCCCAGACAACAGTTTATTTGTACTGTATCTCATTTCACAGAGGATTTTTGGTGACTACTACTGTTGCTACTACTAATAAGCATTTATTAGGTGCATGCTTACTTTGAGCTAGACATATGATCTTGTCTAATTCCTACACAAATCCTATGAGGTGAGTATTATCTGTGTTTTCAAGTTGAGAAAATGATGCTTAGAGGAGTTAAGTAACTTGCCAAAATTTAACCTTCTAAGAGGTGAAGCTAGAATGCAGATTTAGGAAATCTAATTTTTGCTCCTAATTTCTATGGGGGCGGGGGGAGGGGGGGATTGCAAACCAGAATTAAATGTCCAAACTGGGAAGAAAAAAGAAAAACAATGGAATTTCATGTCTTTAGGTCCCATGGCTTTTATGACTGGATCATGAATTTGACTCTGAATTCACTGTAGGAAAAAAAAATTGGAAGAGAGCAAAATGGGTGTGTGAGAATACCACATAAAATCCTTTTCTTAGGACTGAATTCTCAAATAGAGTCCCTCTGTGGGAACCTCAAAAAAGAGTCTCTTTGGAAAGTGTTGGGAATAATTTCTTCAGTAATATTTCTTATAATATATCTGGTTACAGGTTCAATAGGACTGCTGCTTTCTGATCTCACAATGAAACTTGAGGCAATAATGTCAAAGCATGATTTGGTCAGAGTTCTGTGAGATACTATGATAGTATGGACCAAGCATGCGTGGTTTGGTATGATCCATGTATGAAATCCAGAATACTGAGAAGGATAGAACGATGGTTTGTATGTTTGCCAGTCAATCCTGAGTTTTGTATATACTTCAGAAATCAAATGAACACAGAGTAGAGTTAACATCTTTGTTCTGAAAATTGAGAAGCATAGACAAAGAACATAGTGATGATTCATGTTATTGAGTTCACAATTGAATGAGTATCCCAGGCTACAGGACTGTTCTAGAAGCCAAGAAGGTAAACTTTAGTAAGAAGATATTTTTCAGTCCTGTGAAATGCAGCAGAGATGCCTGATTAGATGAGGACTGAAAAATTAAATTTCAGAAACAGGTCTTATGTATCTTAGTAAGTACAGTGTCAGTGCTGAGTGTTGCGGAATAGAAATCCCATTGTCTTGGATTCAGGATTGAGTACAAGATGAGGAAGTGGCAACTTTGTGTGTTGACTTCTCTTGTAGTCGAAGGTTGTAATGGGAAGGAGAGAACCTGAAGCTCAGGACCCCAGCATTGAAGGAGAAGTTTTGTTGAAGGACTTAAAGAGACTTGAGACTGTAGGCTAAGGACAAGGAACCAATTTAGAGGGAAATACTTAAGATAAAAAACAGTGATGATTGATATTGCAAGGTACACATGTTTGGGCCTGGAGGGGATGGAATTCAGACCATTGAGGGTGGCAAATAAATCAGCTCTACTGAAAAATAGAGTACCTACTTGCTACCTTCCCCAAGTCATTCAGAGAAGTATAGACATGGGGATAATGGGGTTTAGTCTAGAAAAGGTGGATGAAATCAGAATATGAATCAAGAGTGCATGACCCACTGAAGAGGTGACTGAGACCAGCAGCAGTTCTCCGCTAAACCCTGAAAATGAGAGCTGTCTTGGGAGCTGTAAATAAGGGGAACTGGGGGTGGAAGATGGGTTAAACTAGACAGTGACAGAGAAGCCAAGAATCCCAGCAAAAATAAAAATGTAAATTCATTTTGACACTTCTTCCAGTGTATGATTTTGCTTTTGTACCTAGTGACTCCTTCTGCCTCAGGAGCTTGCTTACCCAGGAATATGTGTGGTGGAAGCAACAGGGAACTGGGTAGTAAGGAAGCTGGATTTGCACCTCTCGTACAGGAAGTTTGTTGTAGGCGGATATTTGAAACCCATTTAGAGTTGGCATGTGGAGTTAAAAGCTAAAGACTAAAGGCCTTAGGGACTGTGTTTGTTGTTGGAGACACATTGAAATAAAGAAAAGTAGAGGACACTCAGTGACTGAACTGTATTTACTGGCTGGGAAGGCACACAGCCTGACCAGATCAGTTCTCAGCATCCAAGGGGAGTGGATTTCAGGGCTGAGTGAAGGGAAGAGGAGAAAAAGGAAAATGCTTTTCTGTCATGTAAAGGGCTGGTTAAGAAAATGTCATCTACTCTGGGCATCAAAGAACAGCTTTTAGCCGATAGTACACCAGGAGCAGCAACAACTGAATAGATTGTGCAAGGTGCTGGAGCTCTTTGTGGGCAGAGAGCAGAAAGCCCATGGCAATGAAAGTAGTAGAAAAAAATCATAGAGGAAGGAAAATGCTCTGCCACTTACTTAATGTGGTAAAGGCCTGGTAGAAAAGGGGAGAAATTGTTTCATTCTATTTGTAAGTAATCAACATGTTTTCCCGGCCCTCACAGCCCAAAATCAAGAAATAGGAGCCACAATAACACCAGAAACTAGGGATTTCTTGAAAGTCTTGGTTTGGAGCTCCTCTCTTTGACCTGGGACTCCAGAAATGCCTTGTCCAAGTGCAGGCTCTGAGTGGCTAATGGATTTACTGTCTGGCTACTATGCCAGCAGCCATGGGCTAGAAAAGGTCCCTACTTTTGAGGCTGTTAACTCTTTTGTGGTCAAGATTCCTTTCCTTTTTGCCACTTTTCCTTCAATGGACAATTTCGTTTCTTGTGTCTAGTGGGCTCCCCCTACCACCAAGTCATCCACGGTGTGAGGGTCAGGAATCTTCTTCTCCTGATGGCCCATCAGTCTACCATGGTAAGATTGCCTTTGGGTTCAGGGCATGTGCCATGCCAGAATGGCAGATTTGTATAGATAGTACTTGGCAGAGCTTGTCTCTTGCTCTCTCAGCACTCCTTTCAACAAGAGCCCCATGGGCTTGTGTTCCTCTGCACCTATGGGATGAGCCTGAAACCAAGGCGTGGGAGTCATGGGAACCACTCAGTCTGGTTTGCAAACACACTAGGGGCTTAGCCCGCTTCTCTGCAGGGGTTGCTTCTGTTTTCCTCCTGGACAAGATTTTGGGTGATTTAGTTAAGCTGGTCTTCAGGAACTGTGGAGTACATATAGAGAGATTAGGTCCTGATAAAAGGGTCAACCCTTGTATTTTTGTCTTTTGAGCTTTCTCTCTCTATGTCTTGGCAAAAGAAATAAGGAAGAAATGGTTTGAACCCATCATTACTGGCTTCTGATTTTTCTAGCTCTGTCAGAAAGGTCATTTGTGTGGATACTTGTTACTAGTTATAATACTTAATAAGAGTTTCAGGAACGCATTTAATAGTTTCTCGTGCAGATGCAATCGTTTTCTCAAGCAGATTTGGTTTTTAATCACAAATCCTGCATTAAGAATGATAATAGTCTAACATTTTTGAGATCATCCTGACAACTGAATTTATACCCCATTTGTAAAGAGGCTGTTACTAATTGTATCTGCTTGCATCTTGTGTAACCTGTGAGCAATTTGGAGGGAACAGATTCATTTTCTTCATTGCTCTGTTCGTTATGCGTACTGTGTAGTAGACATGCAGAAGTGGAGATAGTAACAATAATGAATAGAAACATGGAGTTTCTGGAACTTGTATTCTGATGGATCTTCAAACGATTCTTGAGGGACGTGTGTGAGGGAGGAGAGTTATGAAATGGGCATATGGGATGGTCTGTTAGGGTTCCCCAGAGAAGCAGAGCCAACAGGATCCATATAGAGAGAAAGAGATTTATTATAAGGAAGTCCTAAGATGTGCACCGCACAAGCTGGAGATCTAGGAGAACTGATGGTGTAGTTCCAGTCAGAGTCCAGAGGCCTAAGAATTGTGAGTGCTGATGGCATATGATTCAGTCCAAAAGCTCGCAAGCTTAAGACTCAAGAAGAGCTGATGTTTCAGTTTGAGTTGACTGGAACTCAAAGTTGGCAGGAAAAGACGGATGTCCTGGCTCAAGCAGTCAGACTGGAGGGCTTCCCTCTTATTTCAGGGAAGGTTAGACTTTTCGTTCTAGTCAGACCTTGAACTGATTGGTTGAGGGCCATCCACATGAGGGAGGGCAGTGTGCCTTACTCAGCCTTTGATGCAAATGTTAATTTCAAAAACACCCTGAGACACACCCAGAATACTGTTTGACCAAATGTCAGTTAACACCCACCCCCAGCCTAGTCAAGCTGACACACAAAATTAACTGTCATAGACAGTTTCTACTTCTACAAGTAGTTTATAGTATAAACAGCAGTGTAATCATTTTAAAGCATCATGAAATAGGCCCTGAACTTCTAAAATTGTTGAACTAGAAATTACTCTCCCACTTTCCAGGATTATTTTCATTTGAAGTTGACCTAGTATATGTTATTAAAAAACTATTCAGGTGTTAACAAACTTGACTCTTCTTAGTGATTGAATCACTCTTGTGCAGAAACCCTTTGCTGCAGTGGAAAAAAAGTGCTGTTGGTAAAAGAAGGGATGTCAAATGTAGTACAGGACTGTTGAGTTAAATTTTTTTTTAAAAAGTACAGTAGCAATGAACTGCCATGCTGCTGTATTATCTCTCCCTATATGTAGTGCTGGTTTCTGATCTTTCTGAATTGTGTTCAAAACAAATGACGGTCTGTGAATGCAAAAATACTAGTATTTTGTGATAGCCTTTTAAGTTATAAAAACTCATATCATTGAAAAAATGCCTAGATTCATAAAATGATTTTTACTGTCCACATATTCCTTTACTTACGTGTCCCATCATTTATCCTTTATCACTAAAATTGTTTACTGTTTAATGATGCAGTGAATATTCTTGTTTATAAGTTTTCTACATAGCTCTCTCTCACTTTTTTTTTACAGTAAATATTGTGCAGTTAATAAATAAATGGAGTGGAGCTGTGTCAGTGTCTAGTTTTGAATAGGTTTAATAAATATTGCCTAATTGCTTTTATTTATACACTCTTATATAAAATATTAATAATAACAGCTAACTTGTATTGAGTGCTAGGTAGAACCTGGGCTTTATATGGATTTTTTCATTCGATCCTCAAAATAACCTTGTGAGGGAGGTTAAGTGTCCTTAAGTACCTTGAGTACCTACTATGTGCAAAGCACTGTGATAGGCAAGGGGATTATAGGAATGAGCAAAGCAACCATTGTTGATGCCCACATTCTAAAGGAAAAGGACAACGACTATTCTCAGTTTATTTGTAATTGTGAGAAAGACTGAAAGAGGAATTTAGGCTACTTTGAAAGTGTATCACACAGGGTATGGGGCGCGGTGTGTGACAAGAAAACAATTATCATTGAAAAAACACCTTTACAGCCTAAGTTGAGTAGGACATATGGGGGAAGGAAGTGTTTTAGGTTGAGGAGGCAGCATGTGTGAAGGCCTTGAGGTGGTAAAATGGGGGCATGTTCAAGGAACTGCAATTAGATGAAATGTGACTGGAACTATGAGGTGTCCTAGAATAGCTCAGGGTGAGACTGGGGCTAGATCACACGGGTCTTTTTTGGTCATATTAAGGATTCTGTACTCTGTCCTCAAAATACTGGGAAACGTTTGAAGTATTCCAGGTAGAGGCCCTAGTGGATTTACTTTTTAAAAAGAACACTTTGGCTGCCATATGGACAATGGGTTTGTAAGGTATACAGTTTTCTATTTGCTCTGTAATTTTCATCAGCCCTTTTAATGTCAGTTTGATAGGTAGAGGTGCTTACATTTCTTAAAAAGAAGCCAACTGAAATCTGTAATCATGGGGGTTGATGCAGGGGTTGGAGCTGTGGCTTGGGGGAGAAGGAAGGGATGATTCAAGGTTTAGAAGAAACTCTCGATCTCTTCCGTCACGGTGTCCAGAAGACTAAGTTTGTATTTGAGAAAGATATGTTGCCCAGCAGATCTGATGTGTGAACAGTCTGAATTTGGGGAGCTGCTTTCTGTCATGATGCTTGCCGCCATCCCATCTGGTGTTCAATGATCACATCAGAAAGGATGTCATTTAAGGGTCTTACTAAAAGATTCTGAGGACTCTGTAGATTGACAAGACACGGTTTGGGGGAGAAACGTAGATATAAGGTTATTTTTATTTTATTGTATGATTTCTGTCTCTTTTTATCTGCCTCGTGATGCCAGTGAAACTAAGACGGCTGTCTGGCATGTGCATAGGTTGGTTGTTAGAGAGCCTCTTATGGTTTTCACTTACCTTCTCTAGACAGCTCTTCCAGTAAGTTACCAACCTCCTATTTTTTCTTCTAAGATTCAGACAGTAAATTACAACCCATTTCTTACAATTGTAGTTCCATAAAAGGTACACTTCTATTTGTTCTAATTTTTCCTCTTAAATTTTAGTTTCAAGAAACAGAGCTTTTAAAAAAAATTTTCCTGCTTTTGATCAAGTTAAAAAATTTTAACTGAAAAATTTTAATATATAAACTAAGGAAAGGTTAATAGCCCTTACCATAGAAATCCTTTCCGTTTACCCTCTTTGAATCTTTTCATGATCTCAGAAGGGAAAAAGAGATGGAAAGTTTGTAAAAATATTAATATATTTTGTAAAGCTTTCTGTATTCTAAAATGTATTGTGTGGGGGCGCCTGGGTGGCGCAGTCGGTTAAGCATCCGACTTCAGCCAGGTCACGATCTCAGTCCGTGAGTTCGAGCCCCGCGTCAGGCTCTGAGCTGATGGCTCGGAGCCTGGAGCCTGTTTCCGATTCTGTGTCTCCCTCTCTCTCTGCCCCTCCCCCGTTCATGCTCTGTCTCTCTCTGTCCCAAAAATAAATAAAAAACGTTGGAAAAAAAAAATTTAAAATGTATTGTGTGGATCTTGTCTTGTAGTGGAATCATGACACAGACTTATGTGTTCAAATGATCATGCTGCTTTTTACTTTGATTACTCAGAAGTAAGCTTGAGTGCAGCAAAGCTCTAAAAATTACAAGTAGAGTGGGTTGTGTTTTGAGGTCTTTAATCATTATAAACTAAAGTGAAATAGAAAGGTTCCCTCAAGATACTGTTTTGGGATGTGATTTTACATTGTAGGTATTTATACTTTGGTTTTCTTTTTTTTTTTTTTTTTTTTTAAACGTTTATTTATTTTGAAGGGAGGAGGGGCAGAGAAAGAGGAGAGAGAATCCCAAGCAGGCTCTGCCCTGTCAGTACCAATGCGGAGCTTGATCCCACGAACTGTGAGATCATGACCTGAGCCAAAATCAAGAGTTGGACACTTAACTGACTGAGCCATCCAGGTGCCCGTTTGTTTTTATTTCTAATCATGTATGTGATTTTGGGATTATTTCATTACGTGAACAAGATTTATAAAAGTGAAAGAAATAGTTCATCATAGTATTAATATTTTAACAATAATCTTCTGTACCTGCCTTAGGAAGAGATAAAAAATTTTTTTTCCTTTTATTCTTTAAAACAAAACAAAATAAAACTGAGCTAATTTAAGCAGGCAGTTTCTGGGAAAACAAAGGCTTTGGTCTACATGCTTTTGATAGTAGACATTGTGACCATATCATGTATGCTTTCTTAATAATGTCTGACATTATCAGATTGATTAACTCAGCACGGGGCCTAATCAGATTTAACTGTGGTTGGCAGCTGTACACTAGAAGAATAGTTAATACAGAGGAGGAATAAAATTAGTTTTTTAATAAGCTGTGTTAAATAAAAAACTAAAAAAAGTATCAGGAGTGTTCATTATTTCCCATTGACATGTAAAACTGTTGTGTTTACACAGTATCCTTCTCAAATCCATGCTGACGTATATTTTCAAAGATTGGCTACTGCCAGAATATACACATGCTGATAATAAGATTTGCATTTGATAATTGATGGTGTAGGTTTCAGGGAGTTATGATTTCCTGCAGGCTTCAGAGGTCAACATTTTTATCTATGTAGTGTGTTCATTGTGTAAACGTCATAGATTATCCAACCCATCTAAGAACTAGAACCAAAACCTCTGCTTACTTTTCCTAGAATCAACATATTTCTTTAAAAACTTGGTCTTTGCTGGTTCCTGGGTAGCTCGGTCGGTTGAGCATCCATCTTTGGCTCAGGTCATGATCTCATGGTTTGTGAGTTTGAACTCGCATTGGGCTCTGTGCTGACAGCTCGGAGCTTGGAGCCTACTTCGGATTCTGTGTCTACCTCTCTCTCTGCCCCTCCCTTGCTTGCACTCTGTCTCTCTAAAATAAATAAACATTTTTAAAAAATGCAGAAGTAATCCTTTTCCTCAATGCTTTTTAAAAATATAATCATGAAAAGTTAATAAATGATACATAAGAAAGAGTCCTAAAGTAAGGAGTTGTGATTCTGATTCTGCTATTAACTTTAACCAGGGCCATAGAGTTGAATTAGATACATTCACCAAATGTTAAGTGAATGCCTACCATGTGTGGGTCACTCAGGGCTCTGTGATTAGGACCAAAACAGCAAAGATTTTGACCTCATTCAAAGCGCTATTTTGATGTGCTGGAGATTCTCTGTTAAGGATAACAGCCATTAATTATACATTGAGGACTGATTTTCAAAATATTATGAGAAGTGGGCATAACAAAAACAGTCCATTTCTAAATTGTGTTGCATAAAGTATTTGCACCGAATTTTCTGCTTCACGTGGTGTGACACCCAGCTTTTTAGTATGTTTTCTAAAGCTGTTGAGCTAATAAAACTTGCAGTGACTATTCAGATTTTAGTCAGATGTTATTCAGAATTAAAGTAACAAAATAACTGAGTGGAAAAGTTTGCAAATTGTATGGAACAGTTTCTCCTGGGAAAGACTAGCTGTATTTCAGAGAGCAGTTTTCCAAAAAAAACATGCATTAAAGTGTACTTAGATGCCTTGTATGTTAACACATAATCATTTATATACATGTATGAGAAATAATATGTATTCAATTTCTCATGTTGCTTAAGATTTCTAAGCAATTAGAAACTTAATTAGTACAGCGTCATGACTAGTTTGAATCCCCAAAATTAAATATATTTTTAGTTTAGGGAAAAAAGCAATTTCTTTCATTTTTAAGGTCCAGTGGCCCCTAACAGGTCCTTATTGTAAGATCATACAACTTTTAAACATTTGGTAAGTCCCTGAATATGTGATACTAGAGAACTTACTCAACCTTAACTGTAATCTTATGGATGAGAATGAGAGTAAAAATATTCCAGATCAAAGAGAAGTTATTTTGAGGAGTTTTAAGTGCAAGTAAATGGAAGCTTATAATAAACATGGCTATTTAGCTGTCATTGTAGCTTTATTTTAATGTAAAATATGTCTAAGACATGTTGTAAGTACACAGAAACATTTGTTGAATTGAATTAAATGTATGTTTCCTAGATGTAGCTTCCAAAAGATATTGAGCAGTTGTTGAACTAAGTAATCACATGATCAGTATTAATTTATGAAATTGGAAGCTAATTTAGAATAAAAAGAATTGATTTGTGGCAGAATTCAGCAGTGAATTTTGTTTAAATGTACTCTTAAAACCTAAATTGCCAAGACTCTGGCTGTATAGAACCAAGCACAGCAGTATTAGATATGATCTACGACTTGCTGATAGTTTATTTAAAAACATATTCATATACTCATTTTGTGTTTTTTTTTATCATAAATCATTCACTATACTAAATTGTCAATTTTTAGTATTATTGGACTTTACATATACTTTGAGTCATTGTGTAAGTTTTTAAAGGGTAGGAGCACACTGTTTAACTTGTTTTCTGTTATAAACATGCTTTTAAAACGACTATCATTAAAAAAATTATACTGTCTTTAATTTTCAGGTAATAAAGTGACAGATTCCGTTCAGTAGTTGAGGGGTAATTTAAGGAAACACTTACCCTTCTCTCTTGGATACCTCTGTTAACACTCATTCACTGATGCTTAAAATCAGTTATAGTCAGCAGTGCCTTTCACTCACCTATTAGAAGGCCATAAATGCAAATAAGTGTGGGAAAGATACATGTTTGACTTATTGCCACATTAAGATTCAAATCACTGATACCAATCTCTCTTCTTAGGAGGCTTTGATGGAGAAGAGAACACAGTGGGATAGGATGGAGCTTGTAGCAGAGGTGGGCTATGGGTACCAAAGATAAATAACCTGTCATAACCTATTTTAAAATTTTGCCAATGCACTCCCTGTGTTTAAGTCCCTTAACAGTTGTGGGATGGGTTTTGATTAACCCTGTCATTTGCAGCTCTTTCTGGTATTCAGAATTGCACCCTGAAGGTATTTTGTTATGGGGAGATTTTTGATAGTGCTAATATTCTTTGAGAAGTATAAATGTTGTACATATACCATAGCCCCCCTTACCCTTACAGTGAAGACCTGATATGGGTCAGAATCACATTGGTCTCAGTTTTAAGTGGGGAGTTTTGAGGGATTTTGAACGGGACTAGGCATGAATGTGCAATCTCTTTGATCCTTAAAAAAATTTTTTTTCTAAATGTGTGTTTGTGAGAGAAAGCGTGAGCTGGGGAGGGGCAGAGAGAGAGGGAGACACAGAATCTGAAGCAGGCTCCAGGCCCTGAGCTGTCAGCATAGAGCCCAACGCAGGCTGGAACTCACAAACCATGAGATCATGACCTGAGCTGAAGTTGGATGCTTAACCAACTGAGCTACCCATGTGTGTCCCTCTTTGATCTTCTTAATTCACATTTTGAACTTTTTTTTCCTTTCTGTATTTGGAAGTTGAAAGTGTTCAGGTTGTTTACTTGGAAAGCCTCTTATAGACCTAAGAGCAGCCCTCGTTACCCATTTGTCTTATTCACTCAGAAATGGTGCCTTCTTTTAGTGGCACTTGCCATAATTGTCCTAACACATGTTTGACATGTAACCCACTGCTTGGGCTCAGTGAATATTTGTTGAATACAGTAGGGAATATTGGAGACTCCACTTTTCTATGTTTGCTTCCTACTGTCCTTTTCTGTGTTTACTGAATCTGCTTTTTTTTTTTTTTATTCATGTTACCTTCTCTCTTACTTCACATTCAGAATTCCCATAGTGGGTCAAGTTGGTCAGTGACCATTCAATCTGGGGTGACCAGAAAGCAGAGTTATTACACCAGTTATCACTGAGACCCCCAGTTTCTCTTCCCTTCAACCTTTAGAGGGTTGCCTTTCCCTGGGGTGTGGAGTTCTATTCTAATTGGCTGTGGCTTGCGTAAATGGCTTGCCAGACCCAGAGCTTGAGGAATCAGTCACTCATGGGTAGGCAGAGATTATAATGATGACTGTTGGTAGAGCCTAAATGGAGAAATATATTTTATCTTCTACACGTGCTATTTATACATTAACTCAGAAACAGTTTTTATGGGGGGGTATATAAAATGCAGAAAGTATATATATTTGTATTGTGAAAGTTAAAATTAAAACTTTAATGAAAAGTTTATATTTTTGTTTAGAAGAATGATTTTTAAGTTTTCATAGTTACTTTACTTATATCTACTTATGTTTAAGTATACCTGTATATCCATATTTAGGTACATCTACTTATAGGAATATTTTTTCTTGATATACTAATAACTATATCTTCCTGTGTCCATCTTGTCTTTACAATTATTACAATTGTGATCTAACATTGATAAAAATAAACATGTATAAGGAAATAACATCTATTTTCTTAAATTTTCTATATTTTTAATGATAAGAATAACCAGAAAATCTTGTGAATAGAAAACTCTGTTTCTGAAAATTCCATTAGGGGTAACATTAGATATCTGCTAAATCCCTTAGAAATCTTTGAAGTACAGATAGTTTGAATTATTTTTATTGAAGAAATATAGGCCAGATTTTCAAAAGTAGCTTCATTGTTTTTTCATGAAGTAAATATTAGCTGCTATTCAGTGAGTAATTTCTTTGTACCACGGATAACTTTGGATGTAATTTTAATTCATTCTCCAGATGATTCACAAGATTGGGGGAATTATTTAAATTTTGCAAATGAATCTCAGGTTTGGGATTTGGCCACTTGTTCTCCAGGTTGTATGACTGGCAAGGAAGAAGAGCTGAGGCTTGAACCCGTCTCCATCTTATTCCAAAGCTCAGCCCTTTCCCTTAAGCTGTATTTAATTTCTGTTGTCCTATACAAATGACTACATTGCAGTGAATGAAAAAAAAAAAAATAGTATCATTTTTGGTCCTTCTGAGAAATTTTTTTATTACATCGCATTTTGTGAGCTTTCATCTAGGTCCTTCTGTCATCCGTGTGTAGATGTTAGAAGATGAATGTTCAATGTAATGAATTAAGTATGTAAAACCATCAGTCTAATGACACAATGACACAGGCTTACCTTCTAATGTTATTACGCATCAGCTTCTGTACTGTTGTGAGCAATTTTCTTTGACTCCCACCATATATTTAATATAAACAAAGCAAGCACATATAAATATAATTCTCATGTTGGAGGCCCTTGGGTGGCTCAGTTGGTTGAGCATCTGATTCTTGATTTGGGCTCAGGTCATGATCTCAAGAGCTGTGAGATTGACCGCTGCATCAGGCTGCACGCATGGAGACTGCTCAAGATTCATTCTCTCTCTCCCTCTGCCTTCCTCCCTCTCTCTGTCTCTGTCTCTTCCCCCCTCTCTGAAATATAAATAAATAAATAAATCTCATGTTGATAGCTGATAAATTCATAGGCTCTTTTGGGAGATAATACTCTAGCAATTTGGGTTCACTTTATCTAAATTGTAAATAAAATTCGCTTTGAATGTTCGAACTGTAACACTGTATTTGATTAACCCAAGACTAGTATTCTACGGTGTGAAATCTAGAGTTTTATCTTCTTTCAGGATAAAAATTATATCTTTATATGTGAACAAAATTGATTTAAAGTGAAGTTAAAAAGTACAGTCAGTATACTTTCACAAGTAAGGAATGTGAAATTAACTGGGTTCAACTTATTATACTAAACACATATTACATTATCATTTGTAGGAGCCATGATAAAAAAAATGCAGCAGTGAATTAACTTGGTAATGGGCTAGGTTAATTTGTAGAGAAAAGATTCAGGCCAAGATAAGTAAGAATGTGGAGGAGCTGTAAAATAGTGATATAAGTAGATCAGAAAAGGCAGAACTTGGAGAGGGCTAAAGTTCATGTTTCATCAGATTGACTATTAGAAGCCAAGGGAGTCCAGAGATAGCTTCATACTTTTTGGGACAGCTAGGACAGGCTGATTTTTCTCGTTAAAACTGTTATGCAAAGAGAAGTTAATAAATGTCACCCTTTGACACTCACCCCTCAGTGCAGATAGATAGGTGATGTTCCAAATTACCCCTAGGGCAACCAATAAAAAGTTGTTTTTCTTACTAGAAAAATTGGAACTTAGGAAACGCAGGCTTTGAAAATGGTCACTTACTCCCAAAATTTGTAACTAGGAAGGGGGAAGAGCTGAGACTCGAATCCACCTCCATCTTATTCCAAAACCCACGTTCTTTCCTGTTATGTGAGGATTAAAAGCATATGCCAAATCATGCAAATTTGCAGGCTTTCAAAAATTTAGGTCTGTGAGTGTCAAAGTGTGGTCTCCAGACCAGCAGCATTGTCACTTGGTAACTTGTTACAAATGTAACTAAAACAGAAACTTTGGAAGTGGAGTCAGCAGTCTTTTAACAGGCCCTCCTGGTAATTCTCATGCAAGCTGAGTTTGAGAATCACTGCCTTAGGATCTTTGCAATTTGGAACCTTAACACAGATAAGAAGGGTTCTGTATAATGTAGGGCTTTTCCTACTTAGAGTGGTGTTAGGGATAAACTCATTTTGTGACTAGTTGATTGTAATTCAGGTACAACCTGAATTAACAACAGTTTCCTCCTTTTCAGTCCCATGTAGGGAAAAATTTTAAAAAACAATCCAAACAATACATGTGGTCAAATTTGATTTATCTGATTTACCTATTTAAAAAAAAATAGCCATCAGGGTGCCTGTCTGGCTCAGCCAGTAGACCACTCACTTGACTCTTGATCTTGGGATCATGAATTCAAGCCCCACATTGGGTGTGGAGCCTACTCAAAAAATAAGCTAAAATAGCTATCAGCCTTAATGTTTCTACTCTAGACTTAATTAACTATGTTCAGGGAGTTAGAATTTGGGTAAGAACTACATAAAATTTATATTATTCAAAGAAAGAGACCATTTTTTTTTAATAAAAGAGAAGTAACTAATTTTAATGAATTATATGTAATTTTAACAATGTAACTAATCTGTTATTGGCCTTATTTGTGCTTATAAAATTTTGGATAGTTTAATCAAGAAATTTTGCTAAAATAGTATAAAGTATTTCATTCTCTCCCAGCGCTTCAGTAAAGAATCTTTGTACTGACTGGATATTTGATTGTATTAAGAGATTATTAGTCATTTGTATATGTGTAAGAGAGTGGATGATACTTTGGGTATGTTTAATAGGGGACTATTTGTCTTTTGAAGATACATAATTTCATCTGTAAATATTTCAGTATGTATCTCATATTTGCTCTAAAATAATTGGAATGGGGATAATAAGAGTTAATACATGGGGGTAGAAGGGTAACATGGTCAATCATGGGTCTGAATGTTTGTTTCTTTACCCTCCCCGTTTATATGTTGAAATCCTAATGCCTGATATAAGGTATTAGGCGATAAGGCTTTTAGGAGGTACTTAGGTAATGAGGATGGAGCCCTCATGAATGGGATTAACGTTTTTATAAAAAGAGACCTCACAGATCTTCCTAACCCCTTCCACCTGGGAAGAACACCATGGCGGCTCTGTGAGGTTCTAGTAATAACCTAGGAAGAGAGCATTCACCAGAACACCACCATCCTGGTGCCTGCATCTTGGACTTCTCGGTCTCCAGGACTGTGAAAGATAAATTTCTGTTGTTAATAAACTATCCAGTCTGTGATATTTGTTAGAGCAGCCTGAAGACCAAGACAAGGAGTATATAAGGATATATTTTTTTCTCTAAAAACATGCTTGTAATGTTTTTTTCCCCCTAAATTTCTTAATGTTTATTGATTTTTGAGAGAGAGGGAGAATGAGCAGGCAAGGGGCAGAGAAAGAGGGAGACACAGAATCTGAAGCAGGCGCCAGTCTCTGAGCTGTCAGCACAGAGCCCAGTGTGGGGCTTGAACCCACGAACTGTGAGATCATGACCTGACCTTAAGTCAGATGCTTAACTGCCTGCGCCACCCAGGTGCCTCTGCTTGTAATATTTTAAAGTGTAAGGTTGGAAAGAAGAAAAACTAACAATGATGTTAACTCAGCACCTTCCTCACACAAGGAAGGCTTGGTTCTTTGGCTAACATTCCTGGCACACATACCTTATAGTGTCAAAAGAAAACTTCCCTGAGCAAAAAGCCGTTTGATACACTGCCATTGGTAGATATAAATTTCCAGTTGTATAATTAGGAAATAACAAAAGCAAATCAGGAAGAAAAACTATGAAAAATGTCACTTTAAAATACCATACCATGGATACAAAATTTATATCTAAAAATTGGTCACATTTCTATGCACTGATAATGAAGTAGCAGAAAGAAAAATGAAGAAAACAATTCCATTGGACACAACAAATGAATAAATAAAAAGCGGAAATAGACCCATAAATACAGAGACCAATCTGATGGTTGCCAGAGGGGAAAGGGTAGGAGAATGGGCAAAACAGGTGAAGGAGAGTGGGAGATAAAGGCTTCCACTTAATGACTAAGTCATGGGCATAAAAGGTACAGCTTAGGAAATATAGTCAATGGTATAATAGTGTTGTATGGTGACTGATGGTAGCTATTCTTGTGAACATAGCATAATGTATAGACTTGTTGAATCACTGTGTTAACACACCTGAAACTATGTAATGTGTGTCAACTATACTTCAATTAAAAAATGTATTTAAAAAAAATATCATTTGCAGTTGCACCAAAAAGAATGAAGTACCTAGGAAAAAACTTAATCAAGGAGGTGAAAGACCTTTACTCTGGAAACTATGAGACATTGATAAAAGAAGTTGAAGGTGACACAAATGGAAAGATATACCATGCTCATGGATTAGAAGAATTAAGACATAAAAGGCATCTAGATTGGTGAGGAAGAAGTAAAACTGTCTTTGCAGATGACATGATACTGTACATATATAGAATATCCTAAAGACTCCATCAAGAAACTGTCAGAACTGATAAGTTCAGCAAAGTTGCAGTATACAAAATTAATACAGTAAAAAACAGTAACTTGTTCTTTGTTCTGCAAGACAAGCAAACATTTCTAATAAATTGATAAATGAGTCATGTCTTACAGTATAAGTAGTATGTGACACCAAATGTCACAAGATCACAGCTGAGCCAGTGGTGGTTGAAATTTGTTTTGTTATATACGAGTGCTTTGGGTTACAAGCATGTTTCCAGAATGAATTATGCTTACAAACCAAGTTTTTACATATATAGAAATCATTTGCATTTCTATACACTAATAATGAAATAGTAGAAAGAGAAATTAAGGAAAGAGTCCCATTTACAGTTGCACTGAAAAGAATAAAATACCTAGGAATAAATTCATCCAAGGCGGTGAAAGACCTATATTCTGAAAACAAGACGTTGGTGAAAGAAATTGAAGATGACACAGACGAATGGGAAGGTAGACCATGTTTATGGATTGGAAGAATTAATATCAAAATGTCCATACTACCAAAAGGGATCTACAGATTCAACAGTCTCTATCAAAATGCCAATAGCATTTCACAGAACTAGAACAAATAGTCCTAAAATTTGTATGGAACCACAGAAGACCTTGAATACCCAAAACAATCTTAAGAAAGAAGCTGGAGGTATCACAATCCCAGATGTCAAGACATATATACTACAAAGCTATAGTAATCAAAACAGTATGGTACTTAGATAAAAATAGACACACAGATCAATGAAAGAGGGTAGAGGGCCAGAAATAAAGCCACCTTTATATTGTCAGTCTCCAAAAAGGAGGCAAGAATAGACAATGGGAAAAGAAAGTCTTGTCAATAAATGGTGTTGGGAAAACTGGACAGCTACATGCAAAAGAATGAAACTGGATCACTTTCTTACACCATACACCAAAATAAACCCAAAGTGGATTAAAGACCTGAATGTGAGAACTGAAACCATAAAACTCCTAGAAGAAAACAGGTAGTAATCTCTTGGACATCAGCCTTAGCAACATATTTATGGATATGTATCCTCAGACAAGGGAAACAAAAGTGAAAATAAACTATTGAAAAAAAGTTTTATACATCAACATAAAAAAAGCAACCTAGGGAATGGGAGAAGGTATTTGCAAAAGGTATATCCAATAAGGGATTAATATCCAAAATATGTGAAGAATTTCTGCAACTGAATATCAGACAAAACAAATAATCTGATTTAAAAATTGGCAGAAGACTTGAATAGATATTTCCCAAAGAAGATGTACAGATGGCCAACAGACATATGAAAAGATGCTCAACATCACTCATCATCAGGGAAATGCAAGTCAAAGCCACAGAGATCTCACCTTACACATGTTAGAATGGCTAGTATCCAAAAGACAAGTAAAAGTGTTGGCGAGGATGTGGAGAAAAGGGAACCCTTGTACACTGTTGGTGGGAAGGTAAATTAGTACAACCATTGTGGAGTTTGTTCAAAAAGTAAAAATATGAATACCATATGATCCAGTAATTCCACTAATGGAATTTACCCAAAGAAATGAAAACCCAAAGAAAATGAAAACACTATTTCAAAAAGAAGAATGTACCCCTCTCTTTACTGTAGCTTTGTTTACAATAGCCAAGATATGGAAGCACCCAAGTGTTCATTGGTAGGTGAATGGATAAAGAAGTTGTAGTGTGTATGTATATGAATGCATGCATGTAGACACAAACTAAGCTATGAAAATGAATGAAATTTTTGTCAGTTGCAACAACATGGTTGGACCTAGAGGTATTCATTATGCTTAGGGAAATGAGTCAGACAGAGAAAGACAAATACTATATAATTGTACTTATATGTGGTATCTAAAAATAACAACCACAACAAATGAACAACAACAACAAAAGAAAACAAACAGAGTTATAAATACAGAAAACAAACTGGTGGTTGCCTGTGGGGAGGTGGGTGAGGACTATCAGTGATATAGATAAAGAAGATTAAGGGGTACAGACTTTCAGTTACAAAATAAATAAATCATAGAGATGAAAAGAAGAGCATAGGGAGTGTAGTCAATAAAATTGTATTAACATTATATGACAGATAGTAACTACACTTATTGTGGTAAACTTTGAGTAATATAAAGCATTGTTGAATCACTAGGTTGTACACCTGAAACTAATCTAGCATTGCATGTATATTATACTATAATAATAAAGAGGTATCGTAGTATGTTACCATAAATGATAAAAGAGGGTGCATTTTTAGACCCCATACTTAAAAGATCTTTTTGATTATTTTTTAAATAGACACATTAGCTGAATACTGTGGTATTTTATTTTGTTTTTTTTTTTATGGTTTACTTATTTATTTTTGAGAGAGAACGCAAGTGGGGCAGGGGCAGAGAGAGAGAGGGAGAGAGAGAATCCCAGGCAGGCTCCATGCTGTCAGCCCAGAGCCCAGTGCTGGGGCTCAAACCCACAGACCATGAGATCATTACCCGAGGCACAATCAAGAGTTGGAAGCTTAATCAGTTGAGCCACCCAGGCACCCCTGTGGTATTTCAAATGCTTGCTATTTAGTTTTAAAATGTCCAAGTATTTCTTAATATTTAGTTAAACTCAGGAGACTAAAAGAAACGACACCTGCCAATAACATTACAATTACAGCCTTTCATTATCAAATTGTAATAAGTTGTTTTATATTTCCATTTTAGGAATATAAACCTTCTGTAAAAGTGGTTTTCCTTTATGTAATAAAATTTTTCCTTAAAATGCTGTTACACTTTTGGGTAAAGTTGATTGATAGACTGTTAATTTCTCTTGTGATGTGTGTGTGTGTGTATGAGCGTATTCAGAATAAACTAAAGAGGACTCATTTGAAACGTTTCTAAAGGAAAATTTGAGTTCAGTAACAAGTGAATATAAAAAACATTCTTTAAACTTTTTAAAAAATGTTTATTCATTTTTGAGAGATCATGGGTGGGGGAGGCGCAGAGCGGGGCAGGGGACAGAGCATTCAAAGCAGGCTCTGCACTGACGGCAACAAGCCCGATGTGGGGCTTGATCTCACGAATCATGAGATCGTGACCTGAGCTAAAGTTGGACACTCAAAACCACCTGAGCCATCTAGTCGCCCCAAGTATGAAAGACTGGTTGGTTTTAAAATATATGCATAGGAAGTATTTGTCACCACAAAACCCAAATATGTATTTACTATCTCGTAGAGTTAAGATTGGTGACTACAAAGTAGCAGCCACTTGTATCTAATAGGTCGGTACAGTAAATGTGGGAGCACTTAAATTAGATTATGGGTTATTTCCTGAAGCTATCCAGGCCACGTGGAGCCCAAGGCTTGCTGTCTCTACTAGTCTAGGTCACTGTTTCTCAGACTGGAATGCATGTAAGAATCACCTGGAGATCTTGTTAAAAAGGCAGACTTTCTTTTTAGTAGGTGTAGTGTGGGGCCTAAGAAAATGCATTTCTCACAGGTTCCCAGATGATTCCAGTGTCTATTTGAACAGCAAAGCAAAGGATTGTCGTAGTTGGGAGTTAGAATTTAAAATCTCGGATAAAATGTGATTAGGGATAACATATTTCCACTGAGTTTTAAATATTTCAAATTTTAGTCTTTTCTTGTGTTTAAAAAATGTTATTTGCTTCAAGGACTGCTGCTAGCCTCTCTAATACTTTTTACTGACTAGATACAAATGGTCCTTGAAAGAGGTGCCAGTTGGGAGGCCTTTGTGAGTTAGGAAAAGATGTCTTTCCTAAGTGATGCAGTCCTGCATACAGGGCTTGAACTTGAGCCCTCACTTACTCTCTAGGCTGGAAGCCTTTGTGCAGTATACATAGACTTACAAATTACTGGTTGATTCCGCCTTTTTAAACCTCTTAGTATAAAGTTACAGAACAATGTGAAAAGACATTTAAAATGCTCATTATAGTGTTAAAATCAACTGCTCAAAAAGTATATAAACAAAACAAGAAATCCCTCTTTTTATAATAGGATTTTTCTCTACGATTTTAATATTCATGCTTTAAAAAAATCTTGCTGTATACTCAGGCTAACTAAAATGCAGAGAATATATACAAGCAGCATACTATTAATGATGTTAACTTGAAAAATAGCCATATCCACAGATTACCACTTCTAGGGAAATGGCTCCCCAATATTTGTTATCAGGCAAATAAGAAGAAATTGGCAGTGTTAGTAAGGTTTTCATATTTATAAATTTATATTATTTAAGGGACTTTTATTATTTTTTTGGGTGTTATAGTATCCTCTTTGTGAAACAACGTGGGTAATATATAGAGGTATATTTTTGTGTGTGTGGTTGTGTGCAGGCATGCACACCCATGCTACTTTTTGTTTCTGACCTTATTTTCTTCAAAGTGAGAAACAGCTCCCTTGGTCTTTAAGAAAGAAGAGAAATACCAACAAGGATCCTGGTAAAATTTGGAGGGAGATAAAATGGTAACAGTCTTTTTAACTTCCTTTACCTGAGAGACCCTCTCATCTGGCTACTGGGTGCCTCATAGTTACCCAAACTCTTGCATCACTTCATGAAAATTCACCTCCTCCTGGGAGAAATCCAGGCCTTCACAGTAATCTTTCGTTAGCTAGAGTAGCATGGCAGGTAAGAACTTGAATTAGACAGTCTGTGCACCATCACTTAATGGCAGCATAGCCATTATGTAACCCTTGACAAAGCTATGTAACCTATTTGTGCCTTTTTTATTCATATTTTAAAATCAGGATAAAAGTACATCCTTTGTATGGATGTGGCACAGTCAACATAATAAGCACTCAGCTGCTTTATTGTCCTCATCCTAATTTCAGTTATCGGATGGAAAACAACAGATTAAAGTAAATAAAAATTAACACCCCCACCCCAAGATTGTTTCAGTCCTGGTATGCTTGGAGGTTTTTTTTTCCATGTTTATTTATTTTTTAGAGAGAGACAGGGACAGAGACAGAGTGCTAGCAGGGGAGGGGCAGGGAGAGAGGGAGACACAGAATCCAAAACAGGCTCCAGGCTCCAGGCTCCGAGCTGTCAGCACAGAGCTTGGCATGCACTCAGATTCACAAACTGTGAGATCATGACCTGAAGTGAAGTCAGATGCTTGACCAACTGAGCCACCAGGCACCTGAAGTCCTGCTACGTTTGATGAGCTTTCTAGGTGATTCTTATATTTAAGAGATTACCCTGTGTTATATTTAATACAGTACCATAAAGATCTTCTCACAGTGAACTTCATCTTGGATCTGTCTTAGCCGTTAAGGAGTGATTATATGTATTCATACATATGAAAGGGTAGAGATCCTATTTATTTTGTCTAAAGCTTTAACATAGTGCCTTGAATGTGTGGTCAGACCTTATAGTTTTATGAGATAACATAGACTTTACAGAAAATAAGAGCAAACATTTGTACTAGATAAGTTTCAGAGACCTTAATGGCAAATTCACTGAAGTATAAGAAGTCAATCATCTGTGAATATTTTTCCTCTGGTTTATTAGAAAAAGTTTGAATGAACTACATTAAAATCATAATAAAGGGGCACCTGGGTGGCTCAGTTGGTTAAGCTTCTGACTCTTGATTTTGGCTCACAATTCTTTAGTTCAAGACCTGTGTTGGGCTCTTTCTTACAACACGGAGCCTACTTGGACTTCTCTCTCTGTCCCTCCCCTGCTTGTGCACGCTCTTTCTCTCTCAAAATAAATAAACATATAAAAATCATAATACTTACCTTATTTCTGGAGTAAGACTAACAACTGTCATGGCATCTTCTTTCCCTTTATTTTGGCTTTAGAGCAGTCTTCCCTTTTATTAAGAAGTAGGAAATGTGCTTTTATTTTTCTTACTTTCTGGTGTAAATTTTCTTTTTTTGTTCAACTTGAGAAGCCATGCAGTAGTAATATTGCTTTTGGATTAAGAAATAGTTCTTAGGCAGTGAGGATGATCATAAGCATAATTTGTAAAGTAGAAACATGTTTTGTTTACCTTGAATAATTAGGGCACTGAATAAAAATGCTAAGAAACTAACAGTTCCACAAGAATAAATGTGCAGTGGTCTGATTTGTGAGCAAAGCATTTTCAACTAGATGTTTTTAAAAGAAAAAATTTAAATGTCCTTCATAGTACTTAAATTATCCATGGCGTATAGATAGGTAGAAAGCAGTACTTACAGAGCTATAATGATAAATCATTGCCTGGTTAAACTAGGATGTGAAACACTAATATTTAGTGTAGACTTTTTCCTGTAATTTGTATATGTGGTCAACTAGTTTTATAAGAATTATGTGGTCAACTAGTTTTGTAAGAATTATGTAGGTTTATTGAAGAGAAATCTTGATTTCCAGTTGTTGTGATGTTATCTCCTACCTTCCTTGATTACTATCTTAGATTACTCAACCAGAAATGAAAATTGAAAAATGACTTACCTGATTTCTTTGCCTCTTATCATCTTTGTATCAAGTTCAGAATATAGGCAATTTGTTGTATCTTTTTATTTCATCATTATTTTCTCTAAAGATTATCTATTCAAATTTGTAATAACCAAGAATATAATAAGGCAGGCAATTAATTTCTTGATTCTAAAAAATTACTTTCTAAAGCCATTCACTCTGCTGAAACTTCATTGTTCCTATCTTCTTGAGACTTTTCCCAATTTCCTCCTCGTATTACTGTTTTCCATTCAAGTATATGTGGATATTTTCAATTAAAAAATAACTATCTTATAAACTTTTTTACTTGTAATATCCATTCTTTTTTGTTGTTATTGCCATTTTCCCTTTCTCTAGTCCTTCTTGAATTCATCCATTATGGAATGGATTCTACACATTACTGAGTCTTCTCTCAGAGGCTGTCATTAATGTCCTTGCTAAATTCTGGTGTCTGCTTTTGCTCACTGAAATTGTCTTCCTTGATTTCTGCAGTAGTACTGTACTTTTCTGTGATTCTTCTTTCTTGGTCCCTTTGCTGGTTTCTTTCTTTTCATGGCTTTAAGTATTTTCTAAACATGAGGCCTTAGACTTCTCCTATCTGTTTTAGGGTTGCAGATTCCCCTCAAGAGGCTTGTAAGTGATGTGAAGGAATGAATGGGCCAAGTAGGGACACAAGTAATAACTAATCAGATCCCTGTCCAAAAGAAACACTTACTTTCATGCGGGGGGTGGGGGGGGGGGAAGTTACTGTAATCAGATCTTCTAATTAAGAGATGTATGGGAAGTCTAGATTTTTCTGTGAGGTATTCCAGACTATGAGTATTAGCAGTCATTGGAAGTTGGGAATGCCCAAATGAGAGGGGGTTGCTGATCGGATGGGGGTCTATGTAGTTTATCCACTGCACAGCCTTTGGGTGTACAGTCTACATTATAATGTGTCCTGCTTGTACTACCATAAGGAGTGGTCCTAGGGATTGCTTTAAAGTTGTATTTTCACAGCAAGTGCACATTTTGTAATTTGAGTATATATTGTTTGGGGTGCTATGGAAGACAGGTTGATGGAAATGATGGGAGTAAATGTCCCACAAACTACTCTTCCTGCCACAACTGTTGGAAGCTAATCCATTTCTCCTTCTTTTCTTTAAAAACATTACAGTTCAAACAGACATGACTGTGGACTTTTTATTTGTGGGTTCTGCTCTGAATCTTGGAGAGTTCATACAGTCTTACAACTTCAAACATTTCTAAATAGAAAGTGGAGAACTAAATTCTGGTTCCTTTTCAAAAAAAGTTTTAGCTAGTGATTTGGGAGTCATAGTTCTTTGGCTGTCGCTGATCTTTGAACCGAAAGCAAGTACTTACCTACCTCAAAATGATAGTCAGGGTCAGTGAAGCTCAAGGGCCTTCCACTTCTAAAATTTATGATTCAGATTATTCTAGATCTATGTTTCTTGTCTGACTTCTCACACTAGTTCTCATATTTTGAACCACTTCTGGAACACCTTGCTACTTCTGTGTTCTTTTCTTCACCAGCTTAAAATTAGCATATGTCACATTGAAATCATGTTTATTCTCAGTCTAGTTCCTTTCTTAGTCTTTAATCATGGTCATGATAATTCTGACTTGTAAAAAGTTGCTGACTCTTGTCCATCTGTCCTCATGGCCTCTGGGGCAGCACTTCCTGAGGCCTGGCAGCCACGTTTGTTCTCTAGCATATCTCCAGGACTCTAGTCTCTCTGTGTCCCTTTCAACCATTTCCAGTCTGCTGTAAATACTGACCACTCTACTTCTCTTTTCAAACAACTCAGTGGTTTTGATTACTATGAGTTAGAGTCACCAGAGAAGGTTCCCGAAAGGTGTGAAATTGAGCTCTTAATGTTGTGTGCGGTCCTTGCTAGAAGAGTAAAAGAGAGATTTTAGTGGTGGAGAAACAGCAAGAAACAAAAAATAGGAGATGTAAATGGTAATAAAGCATCTTCCTAATTTGGAAAAATAACTGTTGGATAGTGGGGAATAGATTCAGGGCAAGATTATGGGATCTTTGAAAATTGGAAAGAGAAACATTGAGCATATGTTTCTAAATCACTTAACTTTTAGATACTTTTAGAGATAGAAAGGATTTTAGAAATCAGCGAATGCATCTGTGCATTTTATAAATGATAGTGAATTTATGACTTGCCCTTGATCATATTAGTTAATAGCAGGACCCAAGCTAGACTTCTTGTTTAGTTTGGCAAGGTAGTATGAAAGCAGCCACATAATACTTAAACTAATGAATGTGGCTGCATTCCAATAAAACTTTACCAAAAACAAAGTGCAGGTCTGATTTGGCTTGTGGGCAGTCATTTGCCAACCCATTATAGAGTATTACTAGTAAGTGTCCTAGTATATTTTTCTCCTTTTGTGTTGGTTTTAGAATTAAGGCATCTAAAAGAGCAAAAACATTAAAAAAAAAACACCCTAACTTTTAATTTAGAAGCATCATCAGATCAAGAAGGAAAGTGTAATTTATTTGTTATTATCAGGTATAAATTTTCATATTTAATTCAACTGTAGAAGTCATACAATAATGTGTCTTTTCAGTTGAGGTATAAATACTACTTTTTAGGTATTAAGGAAACTTTAAAGTATAATCTATAAAAGACACAAGTCCTTCATGTGTCTTGAAAATTGTTAGATTATATCTATCAATATTTTCTATGTTAGCAATTAAAATTTGAAATACATTTACAAATTAACTTGTTTAAAATAATAACAGTAGGGGCACTTGGGCATGCCACTCTTGGTCTCATTGTTATGAGTCTGAGCCCCTTGTTGGGTGGAGAGATTACCTAATTAAAACAGCAGTAGTACAACCCATTTTATGTTAACATAAATGTGTTAAGAAAAATACGCATTAGTTTGTATTCTGAAAAATTCTTGGAGGAACGTTGTTTTACATTTTTGCAAACCTCTTTAATGTCTGACTTTATTAAACCACAGCTGAATTCTCTTTCTGTTGGTCTCTTATGATATGTTTTTGGAAGTATATGACACACATATATAATTGGAAAAAGGGAGGTTTGTTTTAATAGCTTTTTCAGATGATTGTGGGTATTTTTGATAATATACTAAAAGTTGACAACTAGTAATTGTATCAGTGAAGTAAGTTAATTAGTGAACTTTTCATACTTTGTTGCATTTAAATACATTGGTCTGTATTACACTTTGCATGCATGCATTCGTTCACTTACTGTCTGGGTGTGTGTGTGTGTGTGTGTGTGTGGGTGTGTGTGCATGTTTTACTTTTTGGTTTTTTCCCTTCTTCTTTGAATGAATCTTTTACCTGTGCATGATATTATAACATCAGGCATTGGTCATTTGGAAATTATGTAAACCTTCCAAATGTTTATGTATTTCCTTATGTACTATCCAAACAATATCCCATTTTTTAAATATTACCACTGGTCTCATGAGAAAAAATATATTGAGATCAAATCGGTATATAATATTATATGTTTCAGGTGTACGTTATAATTTAATATTTGTATACATTACAAAGTGATCATCACCACGAGTCTAGTTTCATCCATGGCTATACATTTGAGCCCCTTCACCTATTTTACCCACCACCCAACCCTCTTCCTCTCTGGTAACTGCCAGTTTGTTCTTTGTATCTATGAGTTTTTGTTTTGTTTTGTTTTGTTCTGTTTTGTTTTGTTTTTACATTTCACATGTAAGTAAAATCATATGGTATTTATCTTTCCCCACCTGACTTATTTCACTTAGCGTAATACCCTCAGGGTCCATACATGTTGTTGCAAATGGCAAAATTTTTCTTCTCTTTTATACCTGAGTAGTAATCCTGTGTGTGTGTGTGTGTGTGTGTGTGTGTGTGTGTGTGTGTACACATACATACCACATGTTTTTTTTTTTTAAATGAAGTATAGTTGACATACAGTGTTATTAGTTTCAGATGTACAACATAATGATTCAACAGTTCTATACATTATTCAGTGCTCACCATGTTAAGTATAGTTACCATGTGTCACATAAATCATTACAATCTTAATGACTGTATTCTGTATGTGGTACTTTTCATTTGTGACTTATTTATTTTATAACTGGAAGTTTTAAATACCTTTTCACCTATTTTCAGTCATTCTTTCCCCCACCAACCTGGCAACCACCAGTTCTCTGTATTTGAGTCTGTTTCTGTTTTGTTGGTTTGTTTTATTTTTTAGATTCCACATGTGCAATCATATGGTATTTGTCTTCTCTGTCTGGCTTATTTCACTTAGCATATTACCCTCTATGTCCTTTCTTGTTGTCATAAATGGCAAGATCTCATTCTTTTTAATGGCTGAGTAATACTCCATTGTACATATATATACACCATATCTTCTTTATCTATTTATCCATCAGTGGACATTTAGGTTGTTTCCACATCCGGGCTATTGTAAATAAGGCTGCAATGAGCATACTTCTTTTCGGATTAGCGTTTTCCTGTTCTTCACATAAACACTCAGAAATAGAATTGATGGATCATATGGTAGTTCTACTTTTAATTTTTTGTGGAATCTCTGTACTGTTTTCCACAGTGTTGCACCAATTGACATTTTCACCGACAGTATACAGGGGTTCCCCTTTTTCTATATGCTTGCCAACACTTGTTATTTTTTGTCTTTTGGACACTAGCCATTCTAACAGATGTGAGGTGATATTTCATTGTGGTTTCAGTTTGCATTTCCCTTACGGTTAGTGAAGTTGATCAACTTTTTATGTGTCTGTTAGCCATCTATATGTCTTTTTGCAAAAATATTTATTCATATCCTCTGCTCATTTTTTAATTGGGTTGTTTGCTTTTTTGGTGTTGAATGGTATGTATTCTTTATACATTTTGAATATTAATCGCTTATCAGATATATCATTTGCAAATATCTCATTCACAAGTTGTGTTTTCATTTTATTGATGGCTTCCTCCACTGTGCAGAAACTTTTTAGTTGGAGGTAGTCTTATTTAATTTTGCTTTTGTTTCCTTTCCCTTTGGAAACAGATCCACAAATACATTGCTAAGACTGATGTCATGGAACTTACCACCTGTGTTTTCTTCTAGAAATTTTAAGGTTTCAGGTCTTACATTCAGGTCTTTAATCCATTTTGAGTTGCTTTTTTGTGTATGGTGTGAGATAGTACTAGTTATGCATTCTTATGCATGTGGCTGTTCAGTTTTCCCAGCATCATTAATTGAAGAAACTGTCCTTTCCCCATTGTATATTTTTGGCTCCTTTGTTGTAAATTAATTTATATTCTGGACAAATATCTTTTTTTTTTTTTTTTCAACGTTTTTTATTTATTTTTGGGACAGAGAGAGACAGAGCATGAACGGGGGAGGGGCAGAGAGAGAGGGAGACACAGAATCGGAAACAGGCTCCAGGCTCCGAGCCATCAGCCCAGAGCCCGACGCGGGGCTCGAACTCACGGACCGCGAGATCGTGACCTGGCTGAAGTCGGACGCTTAACCGACTGCGCCACCCAGGCGCCCCTGGACAAATATCTTTTAAGTATTGGTGGCAGATTCAGGTTTTCCAAAATTTTGATCTTTGTTTGGGAGGTCAACTTTTATCGTTGGCAACAAATACTTTCAGTTTATATGCTATATATGTATATACACATATATACATATATACACACACACACACACACACAATAGGTTCATTCAGTTATTATTTTCAGAAAATACCTGCTGTATGCCCAAGTCTGAATAAGAATAGTTTATCTGTCATTCTTTCTTTTTTGAAAAAAATTTTAACGTTTATTTTTGAGAGACAGCAAGAGACAGAGCATGAATGGGGGAGGAGCAGAGAGAGAGAGGGACACACAGAATCTGAAGCAGGCTCCAGGCTCTGAGCTGTCAGCACAGAGCCCAACACGGGGCTTGAATCCACGAACCAAGAGATCATGACCAGGGCTGAAGTCGGTGCTCAACCAACTGAGCCATCCAGGTGCCTGTCAGTTATTCTTTTAAGAAAAAGCACATGAAAAAAGCAGCAAACTTAGCTTGCACCTCTAACACATATACAAGTGCTTTACTTCATCACAGCCATCATATTTTGGTATGCAGTAAAAATGCTTTATGCATGTTTAAGGGTCAGTGTTTAATACTGCTAGTAACTTTTACTGAATTATCAAGAGCAAGTGAAGCGGTCTCTTTTTTTTAACTGCAGGTAGTGTGGTTTGGTCCAATTTCATTAATTTGACATAAGGCACCAAGTCTTACCAACTGTTGCATTTGCATAGTTAGTACAAATGTCAACACAGTGGAAAAGGCAAATGAAGTAGTATTGTTATGAAAATAATTTTGACTTCATTAATTCTGAAAGATTCTGGGATCCTCAGAAGTTTTTGTGCCACACTTTGAGAACTACATTTGTAACCCTTTAGAAGACAATATTTAATGTTCCCTCTTCTTTTGACAATATAAAATTATAAACATTCCTTTCTCACCTATTTTATTTACTTTGGTATTCTCCAGGAACATTACTATGAAACCATTCTTCATTTTTCTAACACCAGGTTTTTGTTATAGGGTTTTTAAGTGATAACATGACCTTATTAACAATTACTCTTGGATGAACCCTCTTCAGAAATTAATGGTAGTTAAAAAAGCAAGAGCCTGAAAATAAAATGTTTAGAAAAACATGTACTAGAAACCTACTACCCAATGAAGTAGTTACAATAAACTAAGTTTTGATGTGTCTTTTCATTTTGTAATAGTGATTGAGAGTTAGCCACTTGTGTGCCCAAATCTAATTAAAAATGTAATTATTCTGTTATCCTGAGCAAGTCATTTGACCTATCTATGCCTGAATTCACTTAACAGCTGACATTGCTATAATTCTGGGAAGTATGTCTAAGAACTGAAGCAGACTTCTGTTGAAAGAAACAGAATCCTTTAACTTAAAGCCCACTAACAGAACAGTATTTTATTTGTGGATTGGATCTGAAGTGCCATGTTAGTTCAGTATCCACTGCCCCTGCCCTCTGAGGACATGTAATCATTGTATTTTCAGAAATGAGTGGTATATGAATGCTAAACAACTGTATCTATTAAAAAATATTAAAATGTTCCAGTTCAGATTATAGATGTCGGTAAGATTTCAGTCAAAATAAAGAGTTGAGTGAATTGTCATTTCGTATACGTTGCAAATGTAGCTGTTGCTTAGTAGCACCAATTTATGATTTATGGCCAGACACATTCACATTTTTTTCACTTTGCTACTCCCAGTTGGCTTTCTTATAGTGCCATCATTCCATCTGGAATGACAAGCAAATGAACCATTGGATACCTACAGAGCAAGAACCACCATTGAACCATGGACATTGAGTTTAGAACCTGGCTCAACTGCTTAGTGTATAAGATGGAAGAGTTTTAAGTATTTTTCTACCAATGCACAAAGATGTGTGTGATCATTTTTAGATATTTTAAAAACTAAATTCTGTTATCAAATGTGAATTCTGCAAGTAAATCAAGCAAATCTTAACCAATTGACTAAAACTGAGTAAGGAAGATTGACACATTTCCTCAGTATGTTAAGAATCCTTCTGTTTATAATAAAGACATTATAGGCTTTATAATGCAAGAAAAGCAGCAGAGAAACTGACATCTAGAATAGTACAATCTTTGTAATTCAAAGAAATTTAAACGCAGGACACTAATTTGGAGATATTTTGAGTAGAAGTGGTACCCATATTTGATTAAAATTTGCTGTCTAAATAAGATAGAACTTCCTATGCCCTCTTTTCATTTTGTGAATTTTTAAAAAAAGTAGTATAATTACAGTTTTATGGTTGTGAATATCTCTTTGAGTATATTAATAATAGTTAATTTTTTCCTCTGTATAGTATTTCATTAATTTACTCTTTTTTGACTCTTTCATGTCCAGTAATTCTTGGACACTCTTACATATTTATTTATGGGTTAGTTTCTCGAATCTCCTAAATCATTATTACTTGGTTATGTGCTTTCCAGCTCTCAGAATTTATCACTTCTTTTCCATTTACCTTCACACTGATATATTTATTCTTTTTTTTTTTTTTTACAAGTTTTATACTGTCATTTTAGTATGGCTTTGAAAAGGAACAGGTGTCATTGTGTTTGTTCTATTTCCATTTTTTAATATTTGCTTATATAAATGAAAACATTTATACTGTTGTTATTTTAAACAGAAGTTGAGTTCAGCAAGTAAGCGCTAAAGTCAACACAATAGTTTAAAAAATTGTTTTAGCAGTTATGTTCATATTGTACAGATACCATAAAATAATCATGTTTTCAGTAATGTTGCTTATGAATTATCACGTGTTATTTTTGTTAAAAGTTTATAGGATTTTAAATTTATGAATTATTAAAAAAACACGTCTATTTAATGAATTAAGTAGTTCTCATTACATAAGTTAAAAGGAAGTAGACTTCTTAATGCTCTACAACTTAAGCAGTAATTCACAAATGGGGAAGATTTAGAGGAGCACAGAATTAGTTTGGTTTTGAATAGTCTTAGTTTTGCATATGTGTACTTTTCTTCAGACATACTAATCAAGAGGCACCTTCTAGGGAAATGAGTTTCAAGAATGTGAGCCTTGAGATTTTACAAACTCCCCAAAATACTTTAACAAGTGGCCTTGAGGTGAATAACGGAATGTTTGCAGATTTTGAAATCAGATATTCCTTGCATTAGATACTAGCTCCATTACTTGTTAACTGTGTCTACTTAAGAAGGACAAAATGGAAATAATGCCCTTTGTTTTAGAATTGTTGTAAGGGTTAAATGAGATGAAATATGCACAGTACCTAGAGCAATGCCAGGAATTTAGATATTACTTTCTTTCACTTGTAAGACTGCTTTCTAGTTTTTCTTTCTTTAGGATGACAGATGTTAATTTTCCCATCATTTTCCTGTGATTTATTCATGTTACTATGATCAGCCTTCAGTGTGAAGATTCCATTGTGGTGCTATATTTTGTTCAACTGAATTAACAATAAAATTAGAAGATGACTTTTTACAAAGATGATATTGTTTTTATACTAATGTTAATGTAATGAAAATGGTTTTGCATCATTTAATCATAAAAATTTTAACTATGCCTTGAACTTTTAAAAAAGAGTTTTTAATCATTTTAAGACAGTTAATCCTGTTAGACACAAATGGTATCTGTTAGTTTCTCAAAATTTATTATAATTTGGATAGATCACGAGAATAGTTTGGGAAAATGAACACAGTTATAATAGCTTAGGTGCTAGGTGTTATTTCAAATGCCTCATTCTTTCATTCATTCATTGGTAACTGTAATAAGTACTGTGCTAGGTGCTAGAGCTGTAATGGTGAAGAAATATATCAGTTATTTATTGCTGCATAATGAACTTCCCCAGGATGTAGTGACAGAAACACTGTATCATCTCTGTGAGTCAGGAATTTGAGTGCAGCATTGCCAGGCTGTCTGGTTAGGGGTCTCTCATGAGGTTACTTGTCAAAACTGTAAACCGAATTTATATTGTAGTTAGTTTACATTGACCGTGTTAACCAAAATTGATCAAAGCCTGGGTTTATAAACTTTGTAATCTTCCAAAGTAAAGAGGAAGGATCTGGGTGTATTGTTTTGTTGCTCTTTTCTTGCTTAAGTCTTGATGATGTCTTTAGTCTAAATGAACCTGGCTGTTCTGCCCAAACCTGCATTCTTGGTGAGAATGGTTATAGGTGAGCACATTCCCCTCAAATGTTGTAATCTTTATCTTACTAGAAGCGTTTGTATGTTGACCTTGGTAATGCACTGTAATTCTCTTCATTGTATAGCTAACACTTACCTGATGCTGACCAATGCCAGACACTATTCTGAACTCTTTTATGTATATTAGCACATTTAATTCTCAAAACAACCCTGTGGCAAAAAAAAACTACCCTTCCCCTTTTTACAGATTGTCCTTCTCTTTTGGTATCAAGTGTGATAGCTGGTTGTAGAACTTAGCGAAAATCTCCAAGGTCTGGCCAGCACTAGTGGTTCGTACCCAGTGGGGGTTCAGAGAGCAGTCCTCTTTCAAGAAGCAGATATGTCAGTCACACAGCTTTAGCAGCAGCCATACATGAAAGCACCCCCTCCTGGGGGAAAACCAAGTTTTGCCTGGGTTGTCACAGTGCCTAATACAAAGGTACCTAAAAAAGCAACCTGGAAGTTGTCCTAGACATCTCTCCCCCCTTTTTTAAAATTTTTTATTTATTTTTTTAATCTTTATTTTTGAGAGACAGCATGTGAGCAGCTGAGGAGCAGAAAGAGAGGGAGACACAGAATCTGAAGCAGGCTCCAGGCTTTGAGCTGTGAGCACAGAGCCCGACGCAGGGCTTGAACTCACAGACTGCGAGATCGTGACCTGAGCCGAAGTTGGACACTCAACTGACTGAGCCACCCAGGCACCCACACATCTTTCTCCCCTTAATTCCTCACGTCCACTCTTAAGTACTGTTGTTATACCAACACATTGTTTCCCTTCATTAGTCCCCTCTTCTCTGTGCCCATTGGCTAGGTTCAAGGTGTTAATCTCCATCCTGACCTGTTTTCATTCATAGCCCTGAATTGTTCTTCATATCTCTTCATTATTTTGTCCTAGTTCTTTGCAAGTTGTAGGCTTTACTAGTTTTTTTTAAATAACAGATTTATTGAGATATAATCCACATTACTATGCAATTCACTCATTTTTAAAGTATACAATTCAGTTAGAATATTTAGAATTGTACAACTATTGGGGCCCCTGAGTGGCTCAGTCGGTTAAGCGTCCAACTTCGGCTCAGGTCATGATCTCACGGTTTGTGAGTTCGAGCCCTGCGTCAGGCTCTGTGCTGACAGCTCGGAGCCTGGAGCCTGTTCACAATTCTGTGTCTCCTCTCTCTGCCCCTCCCCAACTTTGCTCTATGTCTCTCAAAAAATAAATGTAAAAAAATTAAAAAATTAAAAAAAAAGAATTGTACAGCTATCATCCCCAAGAGAAGTTCTGTACTCATGAGCAGTCACTCATTTCCCCATACCTCCAGACTTAGGCAGCTGCTAATCTACTTTTCAACTCAAGAGTCTTGTCTGTTCTGGACATTTCATATAAATGGAATCATAAAACGTGTTTTTTATGACTGAAGTCTTTTGCTTGACATAAAGTTCTCAATGTTCATAGAGGTTACATGTTAGCCCTGTGTTCAGCCCAGGGACTTATACCACAAAATGTCCTTCTTGAGTTGTTCCTCATAAAGCACAGCCTTGCATATGTGTATGGTGTTCAGGACCACCAGGGATTATTGTGGTTTTAGTTGTATTCTCTTTGCCCCTCCACCCTCCATATCCTGCTAAGATTCTGACTGTCCTCTGTCAGTGTCAACCCAGCAGTTGGCCTTCACCAATTCCTGGCTGTGATTAGTTTCCTAGGGCTACCATAACAAATTACCACAAACTGGATGGCTTAAGACGACCAAAGTATATTGTCTCACAGTTCTTAAGTCCACAAGTCCAAACTCAGGGTATCAGCCAGGCCATGCTCCCTCTGAAACCTGTAGGGGAAAATCCTCCTTGCCTTTACTGGCTTCTTGTGTTTGCCAGTAAATGTTGGTATTCCATGGGTTATAAACGCATCACTCCGAGCTCTGTCTGTGTCTTCACATGGCCATCTTCTCTCATGTGTCTGTGTCTTGACCTGCTCTTCTCCTCTGTGTGTGTGTCCAAATTCTCTCTTATAAGGACACCAGTCATATTGGATTGGGTTCCACTCTGATGACCTTATTATCAACTTGATTACCTCTGCAAAGGCCCTGTTTCCAAATGGGGTGACATTCACAGATGGGAGTTGGTTAGGACAAAAGCTTAACACAAGGTGAGCGCTCTTTCGTTTTTAGTAATGTTCTGAGACATAAATTTCTCCACATTCTGATCCAAAGAAAGTCAGGCTCCTTGGACCAGGTAGGGTGCTGCCAGTCTTTGAGGCTTGTTTAGACCCTCTTCTAGGCTTAACTTTTGTACCGTGGATCAGGAGTTGGAGGGTGATGAGGAGTTTACTCTTTATCAGCTGTCCACCTGTATCTTCCCTGTGGAGCAGAAGGGGTGTGTGTGTGTGTGTGTGTGTGTGTGTGTGTGTGTAAGAGGCTGGAAAGTGATCCTGCCATTTAACATCAATTATCCATGGTCCAGATCTAGTAATAGGAGTTGGTAGTAACAAACAGGTGCTGCCTTGTAGCTCCCACCTTCTTGTTGTAGATCTTCTGCAGCCTAGTGCTGTGGGAGATGACACTTGCTCATGTCTACCAGCTGCCACATCCTCTAGGAATAGCTCTTCCACTCCGGGTATCTGGGGGAGATGTGAACTGCTACTCCATTGATGAACCTACTAGAACAGCTCTTCTATAACACAGAGTTGCTGGGGGCACATGCAAGCTCTAGATGGAATGCTGTGGCATTCCACTATTATTACCAAGTGTCTGTAGATTTTATTTGGTAATACTTTGCAGTTTGTTGCAAGCTGTTTGATCAATCTCCAGAGACTGTGAATGTCTCTGCTGATTTTTGCAAGTTTAATAAATGTTGGGGTGGGCTGGGGGAGTTCTCTGAGCTCCTCATATGGCCATTCTAGAAAGTCTAACCCCTTGAATAATTTTTAAAGCACTGTCTTTGAGGTAGGGTAGTGAGACAGACAGAAGATTGGAACAGCATATAGCTCTTGAGGGAATACAGACCATAGAAAAATGATTTCCATTAGTGCTGATGTTATTTTTCAACATATTCAAGCGTTGAAAAGTTTTAAAACCCTTTGTTAAAATTATTAAAATCATTCCTCATTTGATTTAATAGCCCTTTTTTTTGCACCTACACACAAAACACTGAAGAAAACATTTAAAGATAAATGATTAGAGAAGAATGTTAATAAAATTTCATTTCAATAACTAAAATTATTCCTGGAATATTTAACGAGCTAATTATGTAAGCTAAGTCTTCATTTTGTTGGAAGCTGAAATTTTTCGTAATGAACTTATTATAGCACATCTCTTTCATGGGTATTTATTTGATGTAAATGTCACCATCTGGGCTGTAATTTTTTTTAAAATTTTACTCAGTTAGTTGAAAGGGCCAGCAAGATATCTTGAAAGCTTTTTAAAACTCTAAATGTATTTATGTGGGGTTAGCATTCTTACAGTGATTAGTTTTAATTTAAGCTGAGTTCTCCAGTTAGAGATTGGTAAAACTTGAAGCTGGTATAGCTTGTGTTATTTCTCCTGGACCAAAGTGCTGCTTTTTAGACTGGGAAATCACTTAGAAACTAATCACAAGGTATTCTTTTTAGTGTTTTCTGTGAAGCTTTGTAAGCTTTGTATCTTATTTTGTAGGACTGTAACTACCTCTCTGTATACATTCTCTAATGCCTTTTTATTAGAATTTTAAGGGATGTTTCGAACCTTAGATTTTAGTTAGTCCTACCCTACCAATTTTAGTGAAGTAACTGAAGTCCTCAGAGATTATGTAACTTTCTAAGCATCAGAATTTGATATTACACAAATATAACTGTAAAGGCAAGAACAAAATTGTAACACTTCCTGGACGCCTGGGTCGCTCAGTTGGTTAAGCATCCAACATTGGCTCAGGTCATGATCTTGCTGTTTGTGAGTATGAGCCCCTCGTCAGCCTCTGTACTGACAGCTCAGAGCCTGGAGCCTGCTTCATATTCTGTGTCTCCCTCTCTCTCTGCCCCTCCCTGTTTGTACTCTGTGTCTCTCTGTCTCAAAAAGAAATAAACATTAAAAAATATTATAACACTTCAAAAAAATCTATGAAGCGATGTATAGTCGTCTTCTTCCAGAAAGCTTTAGAAATAGCATATATTTCCCCCTGTAATCTAATATTTTTTGTTTAGCATTAATTTGGCATTTATATCAAATAACTTGATTTTAGGCTTAACTAAGCCACAGACCCCTAAATTTTTTTAGCAGAAAGCATTTTTTTCTCCTTTCTCAGTATTTATGTTTTAATAAAGCTAAAATATAGTCAGTATTAATGTAAATATATAAAATCTATATACCTCACTTTAGAAATTTTTTGAAACCGTGAATCAGAAATTAATTAACATCAATATTAATTAGGTCTTAAGAAATTATGATATACTGCTTTATTGCTATATAGTAAAAGAAGCTTTCTATATATTATATTTGATTCTCATAGCCCCCTTATGAAGGTAGGTTAGACAACTTTTATTATTTCTGTTTTATAGGTGGGGAAACTGAGGTTTGGAGTTTAACTGGCCTAAATTTTATGACCTTAATAATTTACCTCTATAGTTACCTTTTTTTTTTTTTTTTTTTTTTTGCATGTCACTGGTCAGTCATGGTAGTATTTATTATCTTGTTTCTTCCAGGGAATGCAGAACTCTTGATGATCTTTATTCTTGAAAATTTAAGAGGAATAATCTGTCATTTGGCATGATCCCAAAGGTAGCACAAATGGAAGGAATGTAAGTTAAACTCTGAATGCCAGCATTCCTTTCTTCCCACTTTTAGCAGACTCCTATCTTTCTCTCAGTTTTAGTTCAAATGACACCTCTGTGAAGCCTGCCTTTTTTTAAAGGAGACAAAAATCCTTTATTTCTCTATACTTTATAGCACTTTCGTACTGCCTCATTTGGTACAAGTAGTATTTGTTGATACCATGATTGAGGTTTTTTTAAATGTTTGTTTATTTTTGAGAGAGAGAGAGAGAGACACCATGCTCGTGCACGTGCCAGCAGGGTAGGCAGAGAGAGGGAGAGAGCGTATCCCAAGCATTCTCAAACTCAGAAGGCTCGAACTCATGAACTGTAAGATCATGACCCGAGCCCAAATCAAGAGTTGGATGCTTAACTGACTGAGCCACCCAGGTGCTCCTGAGCTTCTGGAAGGCAAAAATTGTGATGTGCCTTTTCACTTCTCCAGGGCCTTGAATGAACCATAGTGGAGCTTAGTAAATATTTTAAAAAATAAATGGATGAATGAATACTGCAGGCTTGATATGTGTCTGTAAGCCATATAAACCAAGCAGTGTGTGCCCTCTGATCCTGGAATAACTGTGAGTGTTGAATGCTTAACTACTTACTACATGATGTTTTGTTGGTTTTTGCTGCATAAATATTCTGGAGTCTTCAGTTGGTGCCTGGGCCAATAGTTTTGTTGTAATGTTGCATTAGTTGAATCAGTGATTTTATTAAAACAAAAAGTATGGTTCAGTACATTTGATATTTTACAAAAATGAAATTTTGTTGATTGAGGTCTATCATCATTTGTCTCTCCTTAAAAATAAAAAGTTTTGGGGGCACTTGCCTGGCTCATTTGGTAGAGCAGGCAACTCGATCTCAGGGTTGTGAGTTCAGACCTCATGTTGGGCATGGAGCCTACTTAAATAATAATAAATAAAAATAAAAATCTTAGCTTAACTCTTGACTATCCTATAAGTGAATTTTAAAAAGACGAAACTTCCTTCTAAATTAGGAAGTAAGTTTAAAGGTGGATATATCTAGAAGATCTGGTGAGGGTCTGATTAACAAGTTCCTCTGTTTTCAGTGCTTTTCTCCTTTCCTTCTAGTAACCACCTTCTGACAGTTTGGCGCTTTATTAGCTGTAATACCTGAGAGTGGAATAGGAAATGAAGTTCACATGCTTCACTTTTGTTACTTGTTATGAGATTCCTTAAAGTTTAGGTGTGAAGAAGAATGAAAATAGTTGTCCCTATTATTTCTGCCTCCCAATTATCACGGATAATGATGACTTATCTACTGTTGACTAAAATTGCATGAAAGAAAAGTAGTTAAGAAATGTTTCTTAAGATTTTTTCACACCTTTCTTTCGGGAAAAGTATTAAAAATTAAAAAAAGACCTAAATGGATTCAAATTATTTTTTTTTTATCTATGGTGTTTTGTTTTGTTACATTTCATGTTCTATAATGAATAGTGGAATTGGGCTCAGTTGTGAATTACAGGAACTGGCACATATGATAAAGATTGTGGTTTTATGTCTATTCAGCAAACCAAGGTGGAATTGAAATGAAACTGTAAATATTTTAGCAATACCAATTGCTTCTGTCATCAACCAGTACTAGTCCTAATGAAAACTAGATCTGCTGATACAAAGTTAATGGGGAACAGGACAGAATAGGTCCTTATTTACTATTAGGCAAGCTTTAGTTTTTAGTCAGCTAGGCACATAATCATTTTGTTCATGAAGAATACAAATAGTAGAATACTTTTACTCTTTAAGAGTAGAATCAGCCACACAGTAGTGCTATCCTTTTTTTTGTTTGTTTGTTTTCTTTGGGACAAGGATTTAGATTTAATAATAAAATGTGTATTGTATATAGTAAATATGCATGGAATAATAATATATTGAAAAGCAAATGAAAATAGTGTATGTGCTCTTTCCACAATTTACATACCAATCTGGGCTGGAGGTAGAAGATAAATCCTCTAGATTATTCAGCTACTAGGAGTATACCATATTTTCAGAAGGTTTTTCTTGAATAGCGGTACTTATTAAGATTTTACTGTTAGAATTTGAACATATTTAGGTCCTTTCAGATTATATAGAGAACATTAAATTATGTTTAACAAGATAGCCCAGGTAGTTTCCATTCTTTTCCTTTTCTTGGATGTTTAAGTCCAGAACAATAGACTTACAAATTTAGCCGTTATCCGAAGGAGTTTGAATGTTAGTTACTTGTAGCTCCCAAAGCAGCTGTGAAAGACCTCTTGAGTTTGTTTGTTCATTTTTCAGCATGTAAGACTTGAATGCTTAGTTTGTGCCAGGTAATGTGCTGCTGTGATAAATATAATAATGAATTTCCAACTCCCCCTGTATCATTGAGCTTCCAGTCCAGTAGAGGAGAGAGAATGGTGAGAATAACTAGGGAGCCTGTATGTTTTGTTTTATGCCTCTCAACATGGCATAATTACTAATAGTATCCCCTTTCACATTCACATGTCCTGGTTTGGGTGACAAGTTACGTTGTCATGCTGTGAACAACTATATAAGTATCAGCATTTAATTTAAGCATTTAGCCGAATTTAAGCATTAGGCTACTTCATATAAAGCATTATGGAAATTTAGAAGAGGGAAATATTGATTTAAGGCAGGGTGGGAAAAGAAGAAATGCCTTAAATTTGACACTTTTTCTTAATTCACAGTTAGGTGGCAAGGGACTGCCAGTTGGTTCTTGGAAATTCCCTAATGTAAAAGTAAGAATTTCCTCTTTCATTTTTACTTTTTATAGCTATGTGTTTGTAAATTGCAATCTAAAAAAAGAGAAAAGCACCAATTTCAGTGCTTTTTCTGTTTTTGTTTTCTTTTTTGAGAGTATCCCTTTGAGCAGCTGCTGAGATTTTTATATTTTTAAGTTGTTTTAGGTTAAAAGAGGAACATTGAAGAAGTGTTTTTCCCTTGATGTTTCTAAATGACTTAATCTTACTAAGAATATTGATTATTAAGTGAGAAAAAGGTTATAATTAATGTCAGGTATCTTCTAAAAAACAGTTGGAGGCTGTATATAGTTTTGGGCATCAGAAATTTTCCAGAATCCTCAAAATGACAGATAAAGTTTAATCTGCAATACAAAATCTAATCTACTGTTACTGCTTTTCTCCCACTATTGTCCACTCCATTTCACTAATGAGAAACTCTTTAAGCAGCCTTATAACTGAGGGAAATGCTTGTAAAAGCCAGTACAGATAAGATTGCTTATTGTACTTATAGCCAGGTTTATTTGTGGTTGTGATTAATATTGGAGACTGTCAGGAAGTTATTTTGGAATTGCTTTTTCTGTTCTTTTAGACAGTGGTGGTATATGACTTCATTGTCCTTTTTTCCTCTTGTCAGGACCAGTATGAGTGCCTGGTGAAACACTTATTATCTCTTCTTGGCCACACATACCAGAAAAACAATCACTAGAGAATACTTGAGCAAGCAACGTTTTATAGAATTGTTTGGTGGGCATCAGGAAGATGGTAGGTCAAGGGACCACGCTGCTGGTTGGAGTCTGTCTCGCTGAAGTCTTGAAAAAGCAGTGAAGACCTAAAATAATAGGATGTATTCTGATTAAATAAGCCAAAAACTCTAACTTTGTTTCATCAACTCTGGGAAGACTGTACAAAATCTTACAGACCAGTGACACCTTCTACAGTTCTGAAAAAAAGCATTGTAAGGTTCAGATGAAACTTTTGTGTGCAAATTTTAGGAGTTGGTGTGGTCTAGGAGCTTGTGAAGATGAAGTGTTTCACGTTCTGATTTCATGAAATGTTCCATATTTCTGTTAATCTTAGTGTAGGATGATGGGATATGCACACTTTTTATTTAACAGTGATTACTGTATGTAATAACTAACTCATCTCCTTACCATAAACATGGGGCAGTGGTTACAGTAAAGATATTGAGTAGATCAGTTGTAGTTTTTTTTTTTTAAGGAAAAGATCTAATGTGAAAAGGAATGCAGCATTTCAGAATAATTTGGTTCAATAAAAAAGAGAAGAAAAATAAAGGATTCCAGTAATTTTGACAGGGAAATTTACTAATTGGTGAAACAAAAGATAAGATTCATTGATTTCTAAAAGTATCTTTTACTTCTCTGTCTTTGAGTCTGTGACATAGACTCCGCTGTCATTTAGCTAACATGTCTCGGTCTCAGTAGTCTTTTACACATGTGCTCTCTAAATTGAATAAAACATCCATACTTAACCTGTTGTCCTTTTATCCCAGCATCTTATTTGCTATGGCAGATGTTGGTTTCTCTTGAGAAATGACAAAATAGTTATCAAAATAATGTTTTGTGAACATTTTATTGTTTAATCATATGAAAATTAAGGTAGGAATTCATAGATAATAGGTATTTTATATTTTATAATAGGAAATTCTACTTAAGCTTAAAAGTCAAAATTTCAATAATATATTGAAACGTCAGACCAACTAGACAAGTATTTATGGAAAGGTATTTATGGAAAAGGTATTTATGGAAAGGTATTTATGGAAAAGTGAGTATGGTCCTCAGAATGGGCATCAAGAGATGTCCCTTGAATGAATGGTGGATCCATTTTACCTGTTGCCTTGGGGGATGAAATTGCACATTTTCTTGCTGTAGTCTTGCGTTTGTTGAAAACAGTTAAAAAGCAAATGCAGAGTTTGTATTTTGCCAAAATACGAGGCAGAATAGTAGGCAGAAAATTGGTATGTAGGCGGGCAAAAGTGTAGATTCTCTGCCAAATGGCTTTAGATGAGTTGATGCAAAGAATTTAAATATTAGGCTTTGATGAGAGATTGTTGAATTTCCTCAGTGTTGTTTCCTTTGGTGTGCAAGCTAATTAGACAACAACTAATTGGAGCCAGTGGCTCAGACAGCTTGTATCTATTGGCACGAATGCTGGAGGGTGTGGCACAGTTGGCTTTATTGCTGACTAGGAAGACTTCCATCAAGGCTCAGCTGTGATCATGTCTGCAGATCTCTCCATCCCTCTTATAGAGACCTTTGCCTTAAATGGGCCATTAGTAACAAGGGGTGTTCCAGGAGATGTTCATAACTTTGCATGTGGTGTTGATGCAATTTATACTTATCCCTCCTAAGGTGATTTGGCAGTCTCAAAGCTCTACACTCTAGAAAAATGGAGAGATTCCCTTATTTGGCAAGAATAAAAATTATTACAAAGCATCTTGCTTCTGCATTAAGTGGTAGCTTACAAGAGAGCAGCTGATCTTAATCATGCATAAAAATACCCAGGTATCTTGTTAAAAATTTACATTCTGGTGGCACCTCTCCATAAATTCTAATGTGGTAGGTGTGTAATGAAACACTGTAGAAATGGCCCTTTCCCCAGCTTACCTAGAATGGAGACTGTCTCCTAAAATATTCAGAAGCCAGAAATGATTTTAATACCCAAAGTGTTTATAAACCAATTTGGTCTGTAAACATGTCATTCAGAGCTGAACTTAGTATCCACCTTTCACAGCTCTAAATACCATACTTTCAGTTATATGAGCTCATTAGTTTCTATTAGTACACTTCTAGGCTTTTAGCAGCAGGACTTTGAAGGAGCTTTTTCTTTATTGTATAGAATTAAACACTGAAAAGAAATCCTCAAATATACATTTATTCTGTGTTGCTGGTGAGGATACATTTATCCTGCAGGAGTAGATGATAACTGTCTTTCTTTAAAACTTTGACACATAATAAGTACATAAAAGATTATGTTGATACAGCCCTGTAGTCCTTATTATATATTGAATAGTGCATACATTATAAGGAATTGGGATTTGGGTGTCTCTTAATTGAGCCTTTTGGATTTGGATAAGGCAGAGTACATTCCCTATGGATAACAGGGAGAGAATCCAGATGACCCCGTCATTGTCCAGGAGCTTTATGCATCATGATTGGACTAGATAAATGATTTAGGATTCTAAAATGCTGTATTCAGCTGTAGTATTCAGATACTATTCAACTGTATCTGTTTACTTAGTTCCTTCTAACATCAAACCAAATTAGCATCCTAACCTCAGAAAACATATTCAAGGTTATATAGTTTTGCCCAAAGAACTAATTTATTCTTCCTCAATAAGAAAACATAAGATAAGCAAGGACTTACTGTGATTGAAAAATGTTAGAACAGCATTGTTACACAACTTATTTCTAGTTATCTTTTTATGATTCTGTAACACCTAGGCAGTTTATTCATGTAATTGATAGGTTGGTTGGCCACCGTGTAATCCAGTTAGTATTTACTTGAGATTTTCAAAGTGGAACATATTAACTTGAGGAAATTTTTGGCAAATATGTTTAGACAGTAATTTCTTTGAAGATTTTTCATATCCACTTTATCCTTCGATACTTGGGTATCATATACAAGAATTAAACATCTTAATGATTTTGTTTTGTTAAGAATTAAAAAAGAAGGGGCGCCTGGGTGGCTCAGTTAGTTAAGCATCTGACTTTGGCTCAGGTCATGATCTCACAGTTGGTGAGTTTGAGCCCCACGTCGGGCTCTGTGCTGACAGCTCAGAGCCTGGGGCCTGCTTCAGATTCTGTGTCTCCCTCTCCCTTTGCCCCTCTCCCACTCACGCTCTCTCTCTCTTTCTCTTAAAAATAAACATTAAAAAAAAAGAAAAGAATTAAAAAATAAAATCAGCACAATTAAAAAGTCCTTTCAAAACTTGTTTAAATGACACCTGTTTAAAGGAAAAGTTGTTGTCTCTTTAGTTTTTTCAAATAGTGATAGAACTTGCTAACATTTATTGATTAGCTTTGTGTGAGTCACTGTGCTAAGCTCTCATTCTGTCCTTAACACTGATTTGAAAGAAGTTAATCCCTTAAGTATGTACCTATTTCATTATATTGGCTTTTTAAACTAAACTTTCTAGTTTCAGATAATTACATATTTAGATATAGCCATAAGAAAAAACACAGAGATTCCTTGAACCCTTCACTCAATTTTTCACCTGTGTAACATCTTGTATAAGTATAGAGCAGTTAACACAACTGTGACGTTGATGATGCCACCAACTGTATTTAGACTTCATTAACGTGCACTTACTTGTGTATTTCGTTCTGTAATGTTTTAGCACATGTGTAAATTCATGTAAATATCGTCACAGTAAAGATCTGTAGAACTGTTCCATCATTGCCAAAAATCTCTCATTTTTGAGAGCCATTAACCGTTCTGTTACTTGAAGGATGTTATATAAGATGTTATACACTAAGTTACCTTTGAGATTGGCTTATTCAGCATAATAACTCCCTTGAGATATATTTAAATAATTGTGTGTATTAATAGTCTTTTTTTTTATTACCTAGTGCTAGTTCATGTTGTGGCTGTAGCACAGTCTGTTTAACTCTTCACCTCTTGAAGGACATTTGAGTTATTTTCTCTTTGGGGCTTTTACAAATAAAGCTGCTGTGAACATTCATGTATATATTTTGGGTTTTTTTTTTCATTTTTTTTAACGTTTATTTATTTTTGAGACAGAGAGAGAGCATGAACGGGGGAGGGTCAGAGAGAGAGGGAGACACAGAATCTGAAACAGGCTCCAGGCTCTGAGCAGTTGGCACAGAGCCTGACGCGGGGCTCGAACTCACGGACCGCGAGATGGTGACCTGAGCCGAAGTCGGCCGCTCAACCGACTGAGCCACCCAGGCGCCCCTTTGTATATATTTTGTGTAAACGTAGTTTTCATTTATCTGGGTTGTATGGTCAAGAGATAGGTATTATGGTAAGTACATGTTTAGTTTTATAAGAAACTGCCGAACTATTTTCTGGAGTGGCTGTACCATTTTACATTTCTGCCAGCTATGTATCCAGTTGCTCTGCATCCTTACCAGCATTTGATCTTGTCAGTATTTTTTCATTTAGCCATTCTGATAGGTATGTAGTGATATTGCATTATGGGCATAATTTGCATTTCATTTTGCTAATGAACTTTACATCTTTTAATGTATTTATTTGTCATCTGTGTGTACATCCTCTTGAAGTGCTTCATTATGATTTTGCCCATTTTTTAAATGTTTTTTTAAAAAGTTTATTTTTGAGAGTGAGAACACTAGTGAACAGCGAGTGCACAAGTGGGGGAGGGTTAGAGAAAGAGGGTGAGAGATAATCCCAAACAGGACGCGAGGCTCAGTCTCACCAGCGTGTGAGATCATGGCCTGAGCCGAAGCCTAGAGTTGAAAACTTAACCAATTGAGCCATCCAGGCGCCCTGATTTTGCCCACTTTCTTTTCTTTTTTTTTTTAAGTTTATTTTTTGAGAGAGGGAGAGAGAGTGCGCACACAAGTGGGGGAGGGGCAGAGAGAGAGAGGGAGAGAGAGAATCCCAAGCAGGCTCTGTACTGTCAGCACAGAGTTCGATGTGAGGCTCCATCTCACCAATCTGTGAGATCATGGCCTGAGCCGAAACCTAGAGTTGAACGCTTAACCAGCTGAGCCATCCAGGCACCCCCTTGCCCATTTTCTAATGGGTTGGGTTGTTTGCTTTTCTCCTGTTCAGTTGTGAGAGTTATTTATATGCCCTAGATACAAGGCCTTTTGTAGGATAATTTTCAAATATTTTTCCCAGTCTTTATCATCCACTGAATAGAGTCGTTCATAGAGGAGAAGTTTTAAATTTTGATGAGAATCAGCTTGTCAATTTTGCTTTTGATAGGTGATGTTTTTGATGTGAAGTCTAAGAAATCTTTGCCTAGGTTTAGGTCCCCAATATTTAGCAAGGATGAGTGGTGTTAAACTTCAAATTAAAATTTTTATTTTAGTATAATACATTTGTAACTACCAATAAACCAATATTGATACATTGTTATTTAGTCCACATTTTATTTCTTTTCCCTTAACTTTTTATCTAACATTCTTTTTTTCTGTTCCAGAATCTTATCCTGGATATAATACTACATTCATTCATCATGTCTCCTTAGGCTCTTCTACACTGGGACAGTTTCTCAGACTTTCTTTGTTTTCAAGACCTTGACAGTTTTGAAGAGTGCTGGCCAAATATTTTGTTAGAGTGTACCTCAGTTGGGATTTGTCTGATATGTTTTTCATTTTCATGATCACGCTGGGGTTTATGGGTTCTTGGCAGGAAGACCACAGAGGTAAAGTGCCATTTCATCATACCACATCAAGGGTACATGTGATCAGCATGACTTAACCACCGATGTTCAGTTTGATCGTATGACATAGGTGGTGTTTGCCAGGTTTCTCCACCGTGAAGTTGCCCTCTCCCTCTGTCTATGCTGTAATCTTTGGAAGGAATTCACTATGTGCTGTTCACATGTAAGGGATGGGGAGTTATACCCCACTACCTACATTTTAGTTCTATGTATTTCTCTTTATTTCCTTGGAGACTTGGCGTATGGATTATTTATAAGTATGCTACTTAATTTCTAAATGTTTGGAGATTTTCCTGTTGTCTCGTGTTCATTTTTCATTTCATTATATTATGGTGGAAAATATACTTTGTATGATTTAAAATTTTTAAAATGTTTTATTAAAGTTTGTTTTAAGGCCCAGCATATGGTCTACATTGGTGACCGTTCCATGGGCCCCGTCACTTATTTCATCCATCCTCCTACCCACCTCCCCTCCGGTAGCCATCAGTTTGTTCTTTATAGTTAAGAGTCTGTTTCTTGGTCTGTCTCTCTCTCTTTTATTTTTCTTTTTGTTTCTTAAGTTCCACATATGAGTGAGATCCTGTGGCATTTGTCTTTGTCTGACTAACTTATTTTGCTTAGCACTATACTCTCTAGCTCTATGTTGTTGCAGATGGCAAGATTTCATTCCTTTTTATGGCTCAGTAATATTCTAGGGTATGTATATACCACATCTTCTTTATCCATTCATCTGCCAATGGACACCTGGACTGTTTTCCGTAATTTAGCTATTGTACATAATGCTACTATAAACATTAGGTACACATGTCCCTTTGAATTAGTATTTTTGTATTTTGGGGGTAAATACCCAGTAATGTGATTACTGGATTGTAGGCAGTTCTAGTTTTAATTTTTTGAGGAACCTCCGTACTGTTTTCCACAGTGGCTGCACCAGTTTGCATTCCCACCAACAGTGCAAGAGGGTTTCTTTTTTTCCACATCTTACCAACACATACTGTACTTGTGTTTTCATTTTAGCCATTCAGACAGGTGTGAGGTGATATCTCATTGTACTTTTGATTTACATTTCCCTGATGTTGAATATCTTTTCATATGTCTGTTGACCATCTGAGTGTCTTCTTTGGAAAAGTGTTTGTTTATACCTTCTGCCCGTTTTTTAATTAGACTGTGTATGGATTTTGTTGTGTGTGTTGAGTTCTAGAAGTTCTTTTTTAAAGTTTTTATTTATTTTGAGAAAGAGGGATAGTGTGTGCATGTGTGCATGCACAAGGAAGAGGTTCGGGGGAGGGGGGAGAGAATGAGAGAGAATCCCAACCAGGCTCTGCACTGTCAGTGCAGAGCCCGATGCGGGGCTCGGACTCACAAACTGTGAGATCATGACGTGAGCCGAAGCTTAACTGACTGAGCCACTCAGGTACCCTGCAAGTTCTTTATATATTTTAGATACTAACCGTTTATCAGATATGTCATTTGCAAATATCTTCTTACATTCAGTAGGTTACCTTTTAGTTTTGTTGATTGCTTCCTTTGCTGTGCAGAAATTTTATTTTTAAGTAGTCCCAGTAGTTGATTTTTGGCTTTATTTCCCTTGCCTCCAGAGACACATCTAGAAAAATGTTGCTGTGGCTGATGTCAGAGAAATTACTGCCTTGCTCTCTTTAAGGGTTTTTATGGTTTCAGATCTTTAATCCATTAAGTTAATTTTTGTATATAGTGAAAGAAATCGGTCCAGTTTGATTCTTTTGCATGTAGCTGTCCAGTTTTCCCAACACCATTTGTTGAAGAGACTGTATTTTTCCCATTGAATATTCGTTCCTGCTTTGCCAAAGGTTGATTGCATAATTGTGGGTTTATTTCTGGATTATCTATTCTGCTCCTCTGATCTGTGTGTCTGTTTTTATGCCAGTACCATACTGTTTTAATTATTACTGCTTTGTAATATAACTTGAAGTCTTTAATTGTAATACCTGCAGCTTTTTCTTTTTCAAGATTGCTTTGGCTCTTCTGGGACTTCTGTGGGTCCGTACACATTTTAGGATTGTTTGTTCTAGTTCTGTGAAAAGCGCTGTATTTTTACAGGGGTTGCATTAAATGTGTAGTTTGTTTTGGGTAGTGTAGACATTTTAACAATGTTTGTTCTTCCAGCCCATGAGCATGGAATATCTTTTCATTTCTTTGACTTGTGTTGAATTTCTTTCATTAGTGTTTCATTGTTTTCAGAGTACAAGTCTTTCACCTCTTTGGTTAAGTTTATTCCTAGATATTGTATTATTTTTGGTGCACTTGTAAATGGGTCTGTTTTCTTAATTTCACTTTCTGCTGCTTCATTGTTAGTGTATAAGAATGCAACAAACTTCTGTACATTGATTTTATATCCTGCAACTTTACTGAATTCATTTATCAGCTCTAGTACTTTTTTGGTGGAATCTTTAGGGTGTTCTGTATAAAGAAATTTTGTTTTATAGTCCAGCATATGGTCTACATTGGTGGACCCCATCACTTATTTCATCCAAGTCATGGATGTCATTTGCAAATACTCCTAGTTTTACTTCTTCCTTAGCAGTTTGGATGCCCAAGATATGGTCCATCTTGGTGACCATTCCATGAGCTCTTGAAAAGAATGTGTAATCTACTGTTGTTGGATGGAGTTATCTATGTATGTCAGTTTTATCCTGATAGTTGATTATTTGTTCATTTCTTCTCTGCCTTCCTGATTTTCTACCTCATTGTTTTCTCAGTTGCTGATAGTTGGGTATTGAAGTTCCCAACTGTAATTGTGAATTTATTTGGTTCTTCTTTCAGTTCTATTAGTGTTTGCTTGATGTGTATTTTAAGATTTTCTTATTTGATGCATACACATTTAGGATTTTATCTTCCTGATGGAGTGCTCTTTTCATCATTATGTAGTGTCCTTGTTTGTCTGTAGTAACTTTCTTGCTTTGAAGTCTCCTTTATCTGATACTAATATAGCTATCATTGCTTTTTTAAAAAAATAGTGTTTGCATGATATGCCTTTTCCATCCTTTTACTTTCAACCTCCTCATGTATTACACTGGTTTTTAAAAGTAAATCAAAGCCAAGTTCAGGTTTTAAATGTTGTCATGAAGTTATTTTGAATTCTTTCAATTAAGGTCAGATTACATATGTGGGTAAGTGGTATAAATCTTTTAAAAACTAGAAAATGGAATATTGGTATGAAGCAGAGTAGAGAGAGAGAGAGAGAGAACTTTATTTATTTTAATTAAAAAAATTTTTTTTCTTTAATGTTTATTTTTTTTAGACAGAGACAGAGCATGAATGGGGGAGGGGCAGAGAGAGAGGGAGACACAGAATCCGAAGCAGGCTTCAGGCTCTGAGCTGTCAGCACAGAGCCTGAAGAAAGGCTCGAACTCATGAACCGTGAAATCATGGCCTGAGCCGAAGCCAGATGCTTAACTGACTGAGCCACCCAGGCACCCTGAGAGAACCTTATTTATTAAGTCAGTTTTGGGTCATTAAACAAATATGTGTTGAATACCTCATGTGTACCAGGAATTGTCTTAGGTGCTGGAGACATAATAATAGAACAAAACAAGAAAAACAAAAACTCTCAGCCTGAAGTTCACATTCTTGTGGAGGAAGAAGAAAGTGAACAGATAAACTATACTGTATATCAGAAGGTAATAAATACTTTGGAACAGGGGCGCCTGGGTGGCTCAGTCGGTTGAGCGGCCGACTTCGGCTCAGGTCATGATCTCACAGTCCGTGAGTTCGAGCCCTGCGTCGGGGTCTGTGCCAACTGCTGGGAGCCTGGAGCCTGTTTCAGATTCTGTGTCTCCCTCTCTCTGACCCTCCCCTGTTCATGCTCTGTCTCTCCCTGTCTCAAAAATAAATAAAACATTAAAAAAATTAAAAAAAAATACTTTGGAACAAAGTAAAGCTGGGAAGGGGGCAGAGATGGGTAGGACTTGTAGATGGTGGTGATGGGGGTGGTGGTGGTGGTGAGGTTTTGATTTTAGACAGGTGATCAGGAAAGCTCTCTCTGATAAGTTGATGTTTGTTCAAAGACCTGAAAATAATAAGGGAGCAAGCTGTGCTAATTTAATTTCTCTGGTGGAAAGGTATCTCAGGCAGAAAAGGGCATTCTTGGCATGTTAAAGGAACCAGTGGGAGACCAATGTGACTAGAGCAGAGCGAGTCATGGGGAGAGTGCATGGAGATGAGGTCAGAGAGGAAGTAGGGGGCTAGGTCACGTTGGATCCTGAAGGCCACTGTAAGGACTTTAGCTTATGTGAGATGACAAGTTACTAGAGAGGTTTGGATAGTAGTGATACGATTTAGCTTTCATTCCAAATGGAGCATTTGATAACTTGTGTGTACTTGCTGGTCTGTTGGACAAAAGAAAGGAGGTGGGAATTAAATGTATTGATTTTTAAAAGGAGAAGGAAGAGGAGATAACTTCACAGCATTTTTTCCACTTCTAAAATCTTTCACTTCTTTAGCTTTTATGGGTCTAAAGTAATTGATTTTTTTGATTTTAAAAAATATGAGGGATACTTCTCTCTGTGACCCTGCTAGAGCATTAGGGGAAAAAAAAGTCTAATTTCCATTGAACAGTTTGACAGGCTATTTTAAAGGTCTAAAGGAATTCACCAGAGGCGCAGATGGTATCATATCAAGAATAACAAAGACTGGAACCTCTGCCCTGACTATAATTTATCTTGGTTTATTTTCGGTAGACTATCAGGCACTTCATACCCACCGTAACAACCAAGTGTTTAAAACAGATGCCTAACAGCAAGAGCAAACACAAATAATTAGGGATGGTAAAGAAAGAAGAAACATAAGCCATTGATAACAAAGCCATTGATAACTGGGACTAGCTTTACACAATTTTCAAATTGCCAAGGACTTGTGATAATTCTTTCTGATAGTTCATTTCACTTAAAAAATTTCAGTGAGATGAGGACAAGAAAAAAAGATGAGAAAATTGTGTCTAATGGATGAAGAGGGAAATCACAATTACAGTACCTAATGGATACAGAAAGTGTACAAAGATTGTTTTTTATAGACATCATTAAAAAAGTAGTTTTTGCAGAGGTTGAAAGTGGAGGATTTACCTGAAATGTGATCAAAATCTAATCCAGTTCACTTTTTGGAAAGAACTAAAGTATAAATACAAAGAATGAAATAATACCTTGAACCTTACGTGAAGAGAATCTCACAGCCTGTTAGAATTTCTCACCTGCTCCCACAGTAATCTGTAACCACATCTAATTAAACCATCACGAACACTGTTTAAATCCCCCCACAATTAAAAGTCCTTCTAGAGGTATCTGCATATGCATATCTTAAACTTTGCTTCTTTAGAAAATTTTTTTTTAATTTTTATTTTTTAAATTAATTTATTTATTTAGAGAGAGAGTGTGTGTAAGTGAGCAGGGGAAGGACAGAGTGAGAGGGAGAGAAAGAATCCCAAGCAGGTTCCATGCTGTCAGCAGAGAGCCTGATGTGGGCCTGAAACTCATAAACCATGAGATCATGACCTGAGTCGAAGCCAAGAGTTGGACGCTTAACCAGCTGAGCTACTACCCGGGTGCCCCCGCTTTCCTTCATTTTAAGCCTTCCCTCTACCCCTAAACCCAAAAGTCTTTGTAGGTACTAACCTCAAATAGATTACTTTTTCACAATCTTCATAGATGTTTTTCAAATAGCAAGCACTCTTCAAAGCTTTTTGATTTAACAACTTGGGTAAATTATAACTTAGTGGAAGGTCAGTCAGTAGGACCATTCCTAATAATGATTATAATTTCTGATTCAAATATCAAAATAACAGGATCTGACAATAGTTCAGAGTCTATGAAAATTAACCAGAAAATCCAAGATCTAAATTCTTTGTATCTTCATAGGAAAATACTTCAATATATTTCAAAATATTTCAGATTAGAAATCCTACTTTTTGTAATCGGAGTGTGTTAAATACTTGACTAAAATGCGCCAATTGGCCTCTTCTTCCAGAAGTACTGTCTATGTCAAAACTAAATTAGACACTGTTTCTTAGTATGTGAAAACTCACTTAAATATGCCTCATATTAAAAAATCATGATACATTTAAATAAGTCTATGAAAATAAGTGTAGTAGCTGAATAGTTCTGGTCTTATAATACCAATTAGACAAATATTTTTATTTATCTTTAGTATAAACTCTTACTTTTAAAGAATCAACCCTGGGGGCACCTGGGTGGCTCAGTTGTTTAAGCATCCAACTCTTGATTTCACTTCAGGTTATGATCTCATGATTCATGAGATTGAGCCCCTCATCGGGCTCTGTGCTGATAGACCTCTCTTGCTACCCACGTTCCTCCGCTTTTGTGCTGTCTCTCTCTCTCTCTCTCGCTTTCTCTCTCTCTCAAAATAAACTGAAAAAGAAAAGTTTAAAAAAAACCACAGAGAATCAAACCATGTCCTCTTTTTTGTTCCTTTATGGACACTACAGTTATTAAAAACAACTACTTCTTTCAAATAATGTCAAAGAAATAAGTAACCTGAGCATTCAGCCCTGACCCAGAGAAATAAATGTTTGTACTTCTTTGATTATAGTGCACTAACTCTGCACTAAATGAATTGAGAAAATTCAGTTTATTTTAAAAAGCCATATCCTAACAGACAAGCCAGTGTCCTTCACAATTTTTCCAATTCTGACAGTAATAATAAAATAATGATGATGGTAGTGTTAGAGTTACCACTTCTTTGTGCCAGGTTAAGCTGTTGCTTGGAATGTCCTTCTCCTTTGCTGAAAAAATTCCTAATAATGTAGCATACAGAGTTATGGTATGCTCAACTTCCAAAATCTTCAGGAAGCTCCTTTGACAATGATAAGTCCATGTTGATTGTTTCTCTGAATTGCTATGATCAGTTTTGTCTCTTCTACATGATTGAGCATTTCATGATGTAGGACTCCCGAAGTTCTCTGGCTGTTTTCCAAATATAAATATATTCACCCCTAAAAAGAAGCTCCACTAAGGGGTCATTACCATGTTCTCCTTTCAAAACCTTTATTCATATAGCACTTCTGTGGAAAACATATACATATAAAAAACACTACTGACTTCCCCATTTTGCTTTTAATATTAATTAAGATTCTGTTTAATTTTCAAAACTTTCCCCAAATGATCATCCTCTTCCTTCTTGATCTGAACATGTAATCAGTAAGTTCCCTAAAAAGGCCTAGGTCACCAGACACAAAGTTGAGGCTGACCTTGAAGAATGAACAGAGTATCTATAAATGCTAGTGGATGTACAGTAATAAAATTCCTGGTACAGTTCTACCAGCTTTTCAGTATAATTGTCACAAATTTTATGTGACTCTTTAACTAGCGTGTTGTTCTCCGGTTAGCCCCAGTAGCTCCACTGTTTTGGAGATCATGCTGACCAGAATAACACTTCTCTGAATTCAACTATAGCTCCCAAGATACTTTCAGAAATCGTCATTTTAGAGCCAGGAAAGGGCTGCGGGAGCCTTTTAATCCATTTTACACATGTGGTATCTAAAGCCCAGAAAAGTTAAATGGCCCATATTGGGCTTACAATACTTACTTGATTTTGTGGTTCACCAAAGTGAAAGAGCTAGGTAGATTGATAAAGAGTCCAGATTAAGGATGGATCATCATGACACCCTAGTTTAAACCTTTTATTTAAGGAAGGCTGATACCATACTACCTGATGAGCACCTACGCAGCAAACCAAGGAAGGATGTGCTCTCTCGTAAACTTTTGGCACAACTGACAACAGTCTGTCTTCTCTTTTTAAAACTGTTTTGGATCCCCAGTCGGGTCATCTCTTCCACCATGAAATTTAACTGTTTTTTGCCTTCAGTAATAATCATGAAAAATACATACCAAACCTCAATAATATAAAACCTAAATGATTTGGGAAATTTGGTTCGGATTACCTGCTATGTATGAAAGAATAGAACATTTAATCTTTGGAAAGACAGAAGTTTGTTTTGTTTTTCCCAAAGTAGCCAGTTGAATAATAATTTTAGATTGTGATTTTTAAGCCAGAGTACTGACTGTGGTGGCATCCTTTAATGGACTATTATCATCTATTAGAAACTTACTAATGAAAAACACTTAGAAAATGAATGGATTAATTTGGCAACAGTATTGATGTTGACCTGGGATGGGAATCATTTAAGGATAGAGTTGCTTCAAATATTCCCGGCAGGCATCTACAATTTGTTGATTATCCATCCTCTTGGTTTTCTTTTTTATCCTCTTTGCTGACAGCTTGTGCTTTATAATCATCCATTCTACTTCAACAGAGCACAGATAAAATATAATAAAATTCAAATTGGATAATTTTGCTTTGGGTTAGAAGCTCCTTCAGAAAGTGTTTGAGATTTCACTAAAAAATGTTTTGGGAATTTTACAAGACTTTTTTGTTATTTATAATGCTACTTCTAATATAACAGGTATGTATTGTTTAAATAGTTCTACAGTCATTAAAATTATTATTGTGGGGGCTCCTGGATGGCTCATTTGGTTAAGTGTCCGACTCTTGATTTTGGCACAGGTCATGATCTCGTCATCATGGGATCGAGCTCCGCATTAGGCTCCATGCTGATGTGGAGACTGCTTATGAGTCTCTCTCTCTCTTCCTCTGCCCCTTTCCCCAGTTCGTGTACTCTCTTTCTCTCTCTCTCTCTCAAAAAAAAAAAGAAATTATTGTGGCATCTTAGCTGTGTTGCAGTTTATAAATTGAAGTAACATCAATAGACCTAATTCCTTTCTTTTTAGCATTTTGAGATATTTTTACTAGTTTCCTGTAAGGTCTTAATTAGCAAAATTTTTCAAGTCCCTGTTCCTATCAAGACTAGTTAGGATGCCAGGCAGAAATCAGTGTGACTGGCAAATAAACTGACTATGATATTAGGAACGTTAAAAAAAAATGTTAAAAGGTCAGATCTATACTTTTACCCCCAAGATCTATAAATTTTGATGTATAATAACAATGTGGCAGTTAGAGCAGAGTTTGTGAGTTAAATTATATAACACTTAAATTCTGTTTGTTTTGACAGTACAGATACCACTCAAATACAGATCAGTAAACGTATCTCTGGAATCAAAAATAGGAGAGAATGGATTGATGAATGGAGAAGATATGTTAGGCATTGAAGAATGATGCAGTTTTTTGAAATAGTTAGTATTTGCCCTGGAGTTGATCAAAATAGAACCTAACCCTGAATGTGAAAGTGAGATGTGGCTCTGCTAAAGATCATATCTGATTTCTTAAGCAGTTTCATCAGTGTCAGCTGTGAGATACACTTAACATTAAATGACAAGGCAGGATTACAGTGCAAGCCCTGGAGTCCAGCCAATTTATCATCCTTGAAGCTATGTGGGATGCTGTGTAGCACTATTGAAAATAGATGACAGAAGGCTGTCCAAGCAGCTGCTGCGTGGTTGATCTAAAACAGGGAGACCACAAACCAAGCCAACAGAAGAAATACTTTAAGGGCACAGTGTATCACAGCGTCAAATGATAAAACACAACTCAGGGCAGCCAGGAAACAGTTGTTTCTGTGAATGTAATAATCAGAAATAAAGTGATTCCTTCATAGCAAATCTACTGAAAATAACATGATTTTGAAACAATGGTTTGCAAACATGGATGGAATAAATAAATGATAGTTGCTACTCAAATCAGAAGACAATTTAATGCAAACATCATGAGAAGGATTAATTAGATCCTTTTTCTAAAGCAGTTCACAAACCATTAGAGATATCTTTGATTATCAAGATGTCAAGAACCTAATCACTTATCTAAGAATTTTAAGCTATGTTAGTTTGGTTTAAAAAATAATATCAGGGCTGCCTTTGTGGCTCAGACTCAGGTCTCATGATCTCATTGTTCATGGGTTCAAGCCCTGCGTCGGGATCTGTGCTGACAGCTCAGAGCCTGAAGCCTGCTTCAGATTCTGTGTCTCCCTCTCTCTCTGCCCGCCCCCCTCACACTGTGTCTATCTCTCAAAAAAAAAATGTTAAAAATAATATCATCAAATGTCCAAAAGGCTAATTTTCTGATGTAGAAATGCTTCTCCCTCCTCTAATATAAGACATCATTTTGAGCATGTTAAGTGCTTTTAAATTGTGGAGCTAATTAATTAGTAGTTTTTTATGGCACACTGAAATCTTTTTTATTAGAAATAATTCATTTTATTAATGGGAATATATAGACTATTTGCCTGTGAGTTCATTTGTCTGTGAATAAATCATATTGGTACAGTAATATAGAATAATTTAGTTTAAAAGTCCTGTAACATAAGAGTATATGATCAAATTTTAGGAAATTAGAAAAAAACGGACCAAATAAGGATCCAGAGGAAAAGATATTTTCTCATATAGCCAAACTTCTAACTTAAGGCAAGTTGTACCCCCAAATTTCTTTAAAATATGTAACAGAAACTCAGAATGCACATTCCCAAAGAAATAATAAAGAATACATTCATAGACTGCCTACAAATTCCAATTTAACACATAATGTACCTAAAATATTATACATTTGTACTGAAAAAGGATGATAACCACTGCTGATACATACCAGTAATTAAACAAAGTGGAAAAAAATGGAAGAAATAAGAGGATAAAATAATCAGAAATTAAGTGATCTCTTTGCAGAAAAGCCATTGAAAAGAACATGATCCTAAAACAATAGCTTGTAAACCAGAGACCACACAAATAAAGGCTGCAGCTAAAGTCAAAGAATAGTTTGATAATAACAGTAAGAAAAGGATTAACAGAGCTAATTAGAGCCAATGAGCAGTTGGTTAAAAACTTTTAACTCTGTTTTGAAATCTGTACTGGAACAGGAGAGGTATTTTAGAAATTTATGATTAATGTCCTTTTAAAATGGTTTTCTTTTCACTGATAAGGGAAAATTAGAAACCCTCACTTTTTTTCTGCTCATCTCTTAAAAGCCAGTTGACTTCTTTCTCATTCTGTATACTTCCTAGTGATTTCATCTGCTTCCCTATATTTCATTATCCTCTTCTATTTGCTGGACTTCCAAATCTGTGCTCCCAATCTAGAGTTTTTCTCTTAAATTTGCTGTGTTCTACTGTTTACTAAACATTTTCACTTGGATGTCCTGCAGATACTTTAAATTCATTATGCCCCACACTGATTTTATCACACTGTTCCTTTCAAAAAAACCCCAAAATGTATGCATATCCACTCATGACTCAGGTCAGAACTGTTTGAGTTCCTAACCCCTCACCTTTGTATCCATAATCGGGTCCGTTCTCTCCCATATTAATGCAGTGATATCCTAACTGTTCTTCCTACTTTGAGCTTTCTTTTTTCAAGTCTTTTCTTCAAATTCTGCTTGTACTTCCTAAAACTCCAGCCTGAAAATGTTAAAATAGAGATTTAAATTAAAACTCTTCAACTGCTTTGGGCGCCTGGGTGGCTCAGTCGGTTAAGCTGCCGACTTCGGCTCAGGTCATGATCTTGCGGTCCTTGAGTTTGAGCCCCGTGTCGGGCTCTGTGCTGACAGCTCAGAGCCTGGAGCCTGTTTCAGATTCTGTGTCTCCCTCTCTCTCTGCCTCTCCCCTGTTCATGCTCTGTCTCTGTCTCAAGAATCAATAAACATTTAAAAAAAATTTTTTTTAAATGTACAAACTCTTCAACTGCTCTTTTTGCCTTTAAGTGGAGTATAAACTCTTTAACTTGAATTACAATGCCCTTTGTGGTTTACAAGTGTTTATTCCAATTGCCTCTTACCTTCTAGGCTGACCTTCTAACAATTCAATGAAAAACTTGTGCCATTTCTTTTCTTGTCTGGTCCTTTGCACAGACTTTTAAATGTATAAAGAAATTAATTATAGAACACTTGGCTAGTAGTAAATGTAGAATAATGAATTATGTGTAACATATATCTCTCAAAATAAAAATTTGGAGTCATTTTAAAATGAATATCAACTTCTTTCTCAAATATGCCATTCATATGCTCACAGTAAAATCAGTGGTTGAGATTTTACAGTGTTACTACTTATGAATAATAGAATAACTTAAATTATCTTGTTTTGTTGACATTTCATAAACTGTAGACAATAGAATTGTTAATCCTGGTGAGTTACCAACAATAAATAAAATTAATAATCTCTCAGTTACAACAGCTGTTGTAACTTTTTCAAAAAAATGAGTTGGTAGGGTAAGTTATCCCCAAGATGGGAAAGGAGTGGGGAGAGTGAGAATTATCCTTAGACCATAAAGACCATAGAGAACATAGAGAACACCAGCATATCTTTGATCCTGTGGTCGGCAGCTGCCCTGCCCTCACCTTTTTAGTCCATATCTTCCTTCACCTCCAGGTCACAATGGCCTAAAACACTGGGAATGTGGCATCTAAAAAAAGTCAACATAACCAACATCACACCAAAGGAAGTCTTTATTTTCATGTAAAAGTATATCACATAGATGAAACAGGACTTTGAAATCATGGTCCTAAAGGGGATAAATTGTGAACTGTATTTTCACTGGTAGAAAAAAGTATCTGCAGGTACTTTTAAGTGATACTTGTAAGGTATTGGTTTTTTTTTTGTTTGTTTTGTTTTGTTTTGTTTTGTTTTTAAGTAAGTAATTTGTCCCTTCCTGACTGACATACTTTTGTCAGGGCAAGAGGGCAAGAGATGCTCTATAAACCAGATTTTGGCTTGGCAGGAAGGCCCTGTGTGGCCCTGCAGGAGTAAAAGAATGATTAACATACACTCATCACCTTAGAGATTCTTTTCAAAACAAATCTGATCCTATACTAGAAAAACCTAGCCTATGTTTCTCTGAGACATTTGCATAAACTAGTGGCTAATGATCATTTGACAATTTCTGTTCACAGACATTGAATTTTATGGATTTATTAGGATATTGGATAGCTTTTCTCATTTTGCTAACAGGATATATTTCTACACATTTCTTTCCACATTTACCTGGAAAGAAGTCATATCTGACCATCTGATTTGAATCCAGTGCTAATGTATACCATAACCTTATCCTGAACCTGTAAACTTATGCTGAAAGTACAGTCTTTGGATTGGATTGTTTTGTTTTGTTTTGAGAGAGAGAGAGAGAGAGAGAGAGAGTGCCAGGGCAAGGGAGGAGAGAGAGAATATTTTTTTTTTTTTTTTGGAGAGAGAGAATATTAAGCATGCTCCACACCCAGTGGGGAGCCCTATACAACTCTATCTCGGGATTGTGAGGTCATGACCTGAGCTGAAATCAAGAGACCAGTGCTTAACCAGCTGAGCCACCCAGGCACCCCTGGATTGTTTTTAATGTGGGAAATAGAAACAAAAGAGAACAAGCAGGGTTATAGAGAGATTTTATAAAAGTTTTCATTAGAGAACAATAATTAAATAAAGATTTAAAATAATTAATAATTATTAATTAAATAATAATTAAAGAATTAAATAAAGTGCCTTTCCAGTTAGGACAGCAGAAAGCATCAAGGTTTTATTCACTAACACCACTAAAATATCAGTGACAACACTGTGGACTCTCTCAGTGAGTCACAGAACAAAATTATTGAAAATGAAGATATAGTTCAGTTCAAGTAGTTCACAACTTCAGAACCAGTTATATTTCAAAACTTGGTCTGTCCATCTCAGTGCTTAGTGTCTGGAATTCACTTACTCAAATTATTTTGTATACTGGTATTAAAATCCCATGATTGTTCATTTTTTGAAAAGTTGCAGTATACCTGAAATCAAGAATATCTTCAGCAAATTCAATTCTGAATCAAGGGAAACCATACTCAAAGGTGTAATAAAAGAACCAATATCTACACCATTTAAAGAATCTCTGAGGGGTGCCTGGGTGGCTCAGTCAGTTAAATATCCAATTCTTGATTTTGGCTTAGGTCATGATCTCACAGTTTGTGGGATCAAGCCCCGCATCAGGCTCCTCAGGGACAGAAGGGGCCTGCTTGGGATTCTCTCTCACTCCCTCTTCGCTGCTCCTCTTCAGCTCCCATGCGCGCGCGCGCGCGCACACACACACACACACACACACACACACTCACTCACTCTCTCTCTCTCAAAATAAATAATACACTTTAAAAATATGGATATAAAGGGCACCTGGGTAGCTCAGTTGATTAAGCATCCAACTTCGGCTCAGATCATGATCTCATGGTTCATGTGTTCAAGCCCCGCATCAGGCTCTTTGCTCAGAGCCTGGAGCCTGCTTCAGATTCTTTGTCTCCCTTTGTGTCTGCCCCTCCCCCACTTACACTCTGTCTTTCTCTCTCTTTCTCAAAAATGAATAAACATTATTTTTCACCTGTAATTATTAGAGGCTGATTATGATATTTATTATACATTAATAAAGAAAAATCGAGAACTTACCCACAAAAGTTTTGCCACCAACAGCTTACATACCAAACCTGAGAAGCATGAGTTTGACTTGCTGGTCCCTGCAAAGGATGGGGTTTGCTTAGGTAGCATACACGTTTTAGGGTTTGGAAGGACAGAGCAACACTCATACTCAGCTTTAGCATCACGTGTGTGTTTTAGAGGGATAATCAGGACCACAGTAGGATTATCAGGTGGGGCACACATAGCTTTGAAAGTGTTTAAAAAAACATCTTACAATGAAATTTCTGTACATACTAATGAAAGTAAAATATGTGTGATTTTAAAATAAACTATGGTATTTTTTAACTCATTCGTGGTTAGCGTTCAGTATATTCTGCTTACTGACTGTATTTCCTTGTTATGTATATAAACATCATGTGTGTGAGACTTTATATCGTTATTTTAAGAAACTTGTGTGGTTTTCTGTTCTGCTTTTAATATCTCTCAGCTGTAGTCATAGATCTCACATTAAAAATATGTGAGATTAAAAAAATATTATGAGAGGAATAATTAAATTTAAGACACCAAAAATAGGTGTTGGGAGTAGTGATTATATGTGTCTTCATTAACAATAACTTCATTGTTGTTTCTAGGGAGAAAAATTAAGTACAGGCTGTCACCTCATATAGATGCACATACAAGAGGTGTATAAAAGTTGTTGACAACTTGAAATTCCAAATATTGTAATCAAAATTAAAAATTATATAATGTTTATTAAGCTCTAGTCATACACCAGGGACTGTGCCAAGCACCGTATTGCATTTAATTGTCTAAAAAGCCCTAAGGGAAGGTCATCTGAGTGGCTCAATCAGTAGAGCATGCGTCTGTCGATCTTGGGGTCGTGAGTTCAAGCTCCACATTGGGCATTGAGCCTACTTAAAAAAAAAACCCTAAGGGAGGTAAGGAACTGAGCCTTGAAAAGTTTAAAATAACTTGCTTAGTTAGAGGTCACCCAGCAAGTAAGCGGAACAGGTGAAATTCACGCACTATTGGATTCCAGAACCTCAGCTCTCCACACTTTCAATGCCAGATTCTAAAAAATCATCTTTCACCACATCCTCCCAATATTCTGCATAATGGCTGTGATCTAATAAATGGACCACTGACTGATCTAGTAGGTGAGGGGAAACCATTGAGCTGGGTCTTACCCTTGCTTTCATATCAGAGCTTTTGTATATCATAGAAAGAATATTGATCTTATTATGAAAATGATCAGGCAGTGGTACCATCAACAGTACCATTACTGATTGCCTAAAATTAGTATTATAGTGAGCAGAGTCCCATCATAACACACTGAAGGTGCAGGCTGAAACATGTATACACAGCTATTCCTGCTTCAGTGTGCTTGCTACATTAGACTTTATATATGTATATATACATATATATATACGTATATATATATATACGTATATATATGTATACATATATATACGTATATATATATAACTCATTTCAGTTATACAGGTACTGAGGCTCAGCTGATTGAGTGCAGTGCAGATAATGCATGTCAGAGGTTTGATTTCCTTTCTTTTACTTCCTTGTAGATAGTTAGCTATCTGTGGTCAGAGTGGGAATATGGGCTCAGTGCCAGCCGGGTGCATGGTGTGTTCGGGTGAGTATAGTAATTAGAGAAAAGCAGACTAACATCCAAATCTAGGAGAGATGCCTGAGACTGGAGTTGATAAGAATCCACATAAAATATCTAAAAAGCTCCTCAGAAGCAACACAGTCTGTCTTGTGATTTAAAGACAAGTTTTTCAATATATATTGTTAGGTAGTGGCCTACTTAAAATCTATTCAGTAGAGGAAATCTACAAATAGGGGTTTTGTGACCAAGGATATGCACAATACATACATTTAATTTATATGTATTCCTTTACATAAATGTTCATTTAAATAAAAGTACTGTAATTAAAATGCTTTAAAATTTTATTTGGATTATGTATTTTATGTCACGTTTTACTAAACATTGTACATTTATGTTAATATTGTTTTGCAGAATTTATATATACTCTATAGGCTATTTATGGAATTTTTGTGGGCATTTTGACTATAGATAATTTTTGCCTTATGTACTAACTTTAGAATCAACTGACAAACCAGCTGTGACTCTAGAGTACAGAAGAGGTGGACATAATAGTAACTGCAGTAAGAAGAATCGTCATGGATCTGAACATGTTATAGTTTAAGAATTTTTGTAGAGTGTCTAGAATGTTTCCAAGAGCAAAGATGTCCTAATTACAGATAGCTGGTTCTGGTTTTTTATACAGAAATAGGCAGATAAAAGGGAAAGATAATTTATTTTTTTAAGTTTTTTTACTTATTTTGAGAGAGGGAGAGTGCAGGTCAGGGAGGGGCAGAGAGAGACGGATAGAGAAATCCCACGTATGTTCCTTGCTGACAACAAAGAGCTCAATGTGGGGCTCAAACTCAAGAACCATGAGATCATGACCTGAGCCAAAACCAAGAGCCAGCCGCTTAACCAACTGAGCCACCCAGGTGCTCCAGGAAAGATAATTTATTAACCAGGAATGACTTGAGAGAAACCTACCTTAAAATGTATCTACTAAAAACCCACCTAAAGTATAATTTGGTTTCCAATCTATAGGATTCTACCTAGTGGAAAGAATTGGACCGCATCTATACATTTAACCACTATACACCATTCACACGTTAATTGTAGCCTGGCTTGTATTTGTATATTGTCCAAGCCCCCTCACCAAATTATGAACTCATTGAGGACAGGGATGGTTTTTCACCTTTATATTCATTGTAGTGCTAGCAACTGAGAAACATCAGGTGAATGTTTCTGGCTCTTGGATCAGGTAGCATTCCCATGGCAAATTAAAATGTGATTCACTAGTTATAAATCAATCTCTTGTGAATTTGGTTAACACAAATGAATTTCCTGGAGTTTCATTCCCATGGGTGAACTGATAAAATTAGATTTCAATAGAATAGTACATATATCAGGAGGGCACAGGGGACAAAGTTTCTAATAAATTCCTGTAAATGCACTGCGCATTTCTCCAGTGCATATCAGTGGGATTTTATAAAAAGCTAACCCTCATATTTTACCACATTCTCTGATGTTTTGTTACTCTTATGATGTCCAAATAGGAATGAGTATGTATTTCTTTTAATGTTTGCCTTTTATTATTGTAGAATAACATAATTCTCCACTTCTTGAATGGTTTTTAAAGTGTATATATATATAGAAGAAAGATATAATCTTTATATAATCTAGGGAGTTAAAAAAATTTTTTTACATTTATTTATTTTTGAGAGTGAGAGAGAACGAGCACAAGCAGAGTAGGGGCAGAGAGAGAAGAAGACACAGAATCCGAAGCAGGCTCCGGGTTACATGCCGTCAGCATAGAGCCGGACACAGGGCTCGAAGTCACAAACCGTGGGATCATGATCTGAGCTGAAGTCGGACACTTAACCGACTGAGCCACCCAGGCACCCCAATGTAATCTAGAGACTTTAAAAATTAGAATGAAAAATGGACAGAAATAATAATTTAATTTAGCAATCCCTAAAGGCAAGAGGCAGCAGGTTCCATCTTGAGAATCCCAGCAGATCTGTGATCTGTATACTGTGGATATACTTAGCAGGCTGGTGTTTTGAGTAGGAGGATAATAGTTTTTAATTGGCTCATCACTGAAGTTTCATCCTGAAAGGAGAGAAATGAACTTAGAGCCAATATTAACAGGTGATAATTAAATTATGGGTTCTGCATGCTTAATATCCTACACTAAAGGCAAGATGAGACAACTAGAGGCCATTAACTTTAATAATTAGAGTCAGTATCTCTCTTAAGTAGGATTTTATAGTACATTAGCAATGGATGATTAGTATTAAATCAGAAAATAAACTGTTTTCTTACCAGAGCATGTTTTACTAATTCCAACTTCATACCTATGCATTTAAATGCATAGAATAATTTATATGAACTAATAGGTCTTCAAAGGTAAATAAAAAGATAAATGTAAAACATCTGTCAAAACCTAAAATTGATATCTCTGTTTTTAAACACTGTTTGTTTTCTACATTTATTATGGGTTAAAAACAATATCCAGAATGAAGGCTTATGGTTGGTTAACTTTAATCATGAAGAACTGGAAATAAAAAAATGAAAACATTTAATTTTATTATTAAAGCTGAAGAATGCCTGATTGAAATGTTCAGGTATTCCTTTGTAAAGATTTTATGCCATTATCTTTGACCTTAATGTTTTAAAATAGTAGGTGGTTATTCCACATTAATTGTATGGGTATTGCTATAGATATCATGTAGGAATTATATCTCAGTAATGATAGTACTCTTTCCAAAGAGTGTTTTATTTTGAAGAACACATAATGAGTGTCTATATTTATTATATATGTGTATGTGTGTGTGTATATATATATATATATATATATATATATATATATATATATATATTTATATTTAGGTTTCTTTATTTTGAGAGAGAGAGAGAGAGAGCAAGCATGTATGAGCTTGATCAGGGAAGGAGTAGAGAGAGGGAGAGAGAGAATCTCAAGCAGGCTCCCTGCTGTCAGTGCAGAGCCTGACCTAGGGTTCAAATACAAACCATGAGATCATGACCTGAGCTGAAATCAAGAGTTGGATGCTTAACTGACTGAGCCACCCAGGTGCCCCTATAATATGTATTTTTAAATGTTTGTTTGTTTTGAGAGAGTGTGTGTGTGAGAAGGGGAGGGGCAGAGAGAGAAAGGGAGAGAGAGAATCCCAAGCAGGGTCCACACTGTCAGCATAGAGCCCGATGCACACAACCTGAGCTGACATCAAGAGTTGGATGCTCAACCAACTGAGCCATCCAGACACCTCTGTCTTTATAATATTTTTAAACATCACTGCTACTACATTAACTTTGAAATACTTAATGTCATGGGATGCCTGGGTGGCTCAGTCAGTTGAGCCTCTAACTTTTGATGTCAGCTCAGGTCATGATTGCAGGATCTTGAGATCAAGCCCTGAGATCAAGCCCTGCAATGGACTCTGTGCTAGGCATGGAGTCTGCTTGAGATTCTCTTTTTCTCTCTTCCTCTGTTCCTCTCTCCCACTCATTCTCATTTTCTCTCTCTCTCTCTCTCTCTCTCTCTCTCACAAAAAAAAGCGTCATATGTTTATATTTGGGGCTTTTGTTAAACAATCCCTGCCTCTCTTGAGAAGTCCATTTTTATTATGACTTAGAGTGACCACATAAGTTACCGTGGAGACTTTTGGTGAGTTAAAGAGGATGCTTTTATAAAAAATGAATGTGTCAGGACAGTAGGTGGAAACCAGGAAGTATATCACCCCATTATAATAGTAAGCCATTATTAGAGCACAGTACCTGAGTTATTATACTTCCTAATCGCTCAAGCACAGCATTTCTGGAGAAATGCTTGCAGAATCCGTGCTTGGGAGAACAGAAGTACATGCTTCCTCCTTGCTACATACAGTGTTAGATTTGGGTTCCCTCAACTCCAAGCCACCAGAGGTACTTTTGTTGTTGTTTTCACTTTGGTGTCTCCAGCACCCAGGAGGGTGCCCTGCACATGAAGGTGAAACTAGCAGAATCCTGGGGTTCAGACCAAGAGAAGAGTGTGCTAGAGCTGTGCAAAGTGGTGGTTGGAAATGAAAGGAATTGGAAGCAGAGGAAAAGGGAAACCGAGCTGTCCTTGTTTCAACTCCACAGAAGGATATTCCATTATTACTGTTCTTACAGAGAAGCCAGAATTTGAGCTGGCTTTCCTTCTTTTCCATTTTCATTAATCTAGTCTTACACTCAGTATCTACTCAGAGCAAGACAAAGACCACTCGTAAGAGTAATTGGTTCACCAGGGTTCAGTGAGCAGTGGATTGCATCTGATGTGATGTCCATGGCTAGTTACAAGTAGAACGGTCACCGAGATGCTCCTTTATCTGGACGTATAACCTATAATTAATCCATACCTATACAATTCTTATTTCAAACAGGTCTATAATCTCAGAAAAATAATAGTATGAGTAGGTTCACTCAGTTTTTCTCTTGTTCCAGTGATTTTCACAGCAATGCCTCTGTACTCCTAGAAAAAAAGAAATGTCTTGTAGCTTCACATTATCTTTAAATGTGCTTTTATTGTGTGCTTATCTGCACTTACAGTCTTTCAGTGTATAGACCCCATGGTGCATGCACGATTTGTAAAATGGAGAATCCATGTAAGGAAGTTAAATGTGGAAAAAAGAAAAAAAAATCAAAACAGAGTACAAATAGCAAGGTTAAATTGAATGCTGTTAACCCCCTGCCGACACCAACTAATAGTGCAGAAGCAACAGCAGGAATCTGAAACGGAGGTTAGCGTGGGGAAATTTCCATTCATGACAGTTATAAATGAAATACACTGCCTAGTTTTTCTTCCTAGGGTATCACCTTAAAGAGCATTTTAAAAGTAGCATCAAAGACAATACCAAGTGTATATCCAGTAGAAATAACAAAAGAAAAATTTAAACAATATCTTAGTCTGAAACCCCCATTAGAATTCAGGTGAATTTATTTCCTGCCTTTAAAAAATTGATATACTTTACATACAGCAAAATGTGTAAATATTAAGATTTCTTCCTACATTATACAGCTCAGTGACTTTTAAGATAGGAAGAAACCCATGTAATCAGCAATTAGATCAAAGTACTGAACATTATTACCACCTTAGAAACTTTCCTCATGCCTTTCAAAACCACATCTGTTATTATTTAGAAGTTTTGTTTCTCTAGTTATTCTCAGTTTACCTCCAGCTCTATATAAACTACCATGTCTGTTTCAAAATTACAGGCTTGTGAGTGCTTCCTGCTGCCATCTTCTCTCCCCGATATATTTCCAGAACACTTCTCTTCTGCTTTTGACCTTATTCCTTCATATCCTGTTCAATGAAAAGCAGCTCTTATTTTGTGGGTAAATAAATTATTAGGTAACAAGGACAGTCACCTGGGTAGAAAATTTGCTGTTGTGAGAATACACTTAGTTAAGAAAATAATAAAGAACCAATTAATGATATTGAGTGAAAAATATAAAGTATCCCTAATGCTGTATGTGAGGTATTGATATTTTAACAAATCAAAAAACATCCATTAAAAATATGTTCACAACTGGTTGTAGATTTAGTTAAGTGTATAAAATGCTAGTCACTCACACTAATTTTATCCTTACTCCATCTTTTAAAAAGCTTAAAATTCTGTAAGCAATAGCCTCGTTTATTTTTCTTTTCAAAGTTTTCACTTCTCCCTTTTTTACAAGAATACTATTCTTGAGTATAGTTTTCATTTGCCTATTCATCTTCCTCCTGCTGTTTTCCACTGGTATTCTGCGATTGTCTTTCTTCATCTCCTTTCCCTCCTGTTTCTAGAACTCGGCACATTCATTCTCTTTATATTCAAATGAATCTGGTAGTTCTCCCTCCACCACTGGTGAAGCTAATGATTTCCTCCATCTCCAACGCAAGTCCTTAAATATTAAAATGCCATTCTCAGCAGTTCCCTATTTTCTTATCATTTCAAAGAACACCTCTCTCCATCCTTCCTTTCACATCACTCCTATGAAAATACAGTAAAATTCATTTAGAAAGTTTTGAACTATCATGAATTTGTTTCTGTTCTATTTCCTAGAAACTTCATATACAGAGTGTATATATATAATACCAGCGTATTCACTTTCTAGATTCCCTTTGTTTTAAATTTACTCAGTGTTTCTTGAATTATCTAAATTACCATTACATTATCTTGTTAATCCATTTCAGTGTTTTATGTTTTGACTTTAAGCTGCTAAGTAGCAGGGATAGGTGCCTGCTGAATTCATGTTGAACAGTGCATCACTAGAGCAGCCCAGGAAACATTTAGATAGTGATTCAAAACAGGGACAAACTTAAGACAAAGACAAAAAAAAAAGGAAATCTGATAGAAAAATAATACAGAACTGAGATGAGAAAGACAAAGTTGTACCAAGAGTGTAGATAGGTTAATAGAAAAAAATTAAAGAAGCAGGGTCATTAGGGCTACTAAAACAAAATAAAACAACCCCCCCCCCCCATCCCCTGCTATTAGTAAAAAAGTTAGGGAAACAAAACATGGAACAGATCAGAAAAGTGTTCCTGAACTGATAATAGCTTGTGAGGAATTTTCACAGCTCTAAAGCAGTGATTAACAATGGAAACAGCGTACGTTTTCCATTTCCACATCAGGCTATTTGTATCTAAAGAGGCAACAGGTATAAATTATGGGAGATTTGAGAGGACTAAACTTTGTTTTAAGGAGTCTCAAGTGTGTGACAGATTTTCAGTCAAGTTGTTTCCCTTAAGTACTGATTTTTAAAAACCTAATAACTTAAAACTGACCTCCCCCCACAAATGGTCCACAAAACATTCTTCTTTACTTCTGAAGGTTTTATGATGCATTATTATCATTAACCGGTCTTCTGCTATTAAACTGAAATGACCAAATGAGACAAACAGTTCTGAGAACATTCTTCTACCACTGATTAAGACTGGGTTGCCAGATATTAGAAATAAATCATTTAGTTTTCTGAGCTTTCTGAGCAGACTTGGTGACCTGGCTAGCCCCACCAGCCTTCGTATCCACTGCTTTGATAGACAAGCACAGCAATTACCTGTCACGTGTCATTAATAGCAAAACAACCCAGAGGAAGATACTTAGAGAGGCTCACAACTATGGGCTTGCCAGGAATGATATCAGTGATGGCAGCATCCCCAGATTTCAAGAATTTGAGGCCATCTTCCAGCTTCTGCCCAGAATGGTGATCTATCTTCTTCAGCTGAGCGAACTTGTGAGCGTTGTGAGCTGTGTGACAATCCCGCACAGTGCATAGCCAGCACTGATTTGGACTGGATGGCTCAGGATGATCACCTGAGCTGTGAAGCCAGCTGCTTCCATCGGTGGTTATCTTTGCTGTCACCAGCCACATTGCCACGACGAACGTTTTGGGACACACGCTTGACACTGAAGCCCACATCGTCTGCAGAAGAGCTTCACTTAAAACTTCATGGCGCATTTCAACAGACTTTGTTTCAGTTGTAACACTGACTGGAGCAAAGGTGACCACCACGTCAGGTGTGAGAACATCAGTCTCCACAAGGACAGTGCCAGTACCACCAATATTGTAGATGTTCTGGAGGGGCATTAGATGCGTTAGTGGCAGGATGCCATCCAGAGCTTCAAGTGGCATTGTTCCACTGGCATTGCCATCTTTACATGTGACTTTCCATCTCTTGAACCAAGGCATATTAGTACTTGGCTCTGACATGTTATCACCATTCCAACCAGGAATTGGCACAAATGGCGGGGTTGTAGCCAATTTTCTTAGTGTAGGTGTTGACTTCCTTAATGATTTCCTTGTGTCTCTTCTGGCTGTGGGGTGGCTCAGTGGAATCCGTTTTGTTAACACTAACAATTAGTTTCATACCTAGTATGTAAACCAGAAGGGCCTGTTCCTGGGTCTGCCCAGTCTTAGAGATACCTGCTTCAAATTCACCAGTACCAGCAGCAACAGTCAGAACAGAAGGTTCAGCCTCAGTTATGCCTATAATCGTGTGTGTGTGTGTGTGTGTGTGTGTGTGTGTGTGTGTGTTAAATATTTTATTTGAAGCAATCTCTGCACCCAACATGGGGCTTGAACTTAACACTTCCAGGATCAAGAGTTGCATGCTCTACTGACTGAGCCCGTCAGGTGCCCCTATAATCATGTTTTTGATGAAGTCCCTGTGTCCTGAGGCATCAGTGACGGAAAAATAGTGCTTACTGTTCTCAAATTTCCACATGGATATATCAGTGGTTATACCATGTACACATTCACCTTTCAGTTTATCCAAGACCCAGGCATACTTGATGGGGCCCTTTCCCATCTCAACAGTCTCCTTTAAAAATCTTTTGATGGTTCTTTTGTCAATCCTACCACATTTTTAGATCAGAGAGCCAGTAGTGGTTGTAAACTTGCACTCATCTGTGTGCCCAGTGATGATGTGTTGAATCTTTTCCTTTCTCACTTTGGCTTAGATTTAGTGGTGGTTTTTGTGACACCTGTGTTCTGACAGGATATTTGTTGCAAAAAAGCAAGAGGATTTTTTAAAAAGATTATATAAAATTAACTTAGAATTCCCAGCGTAGAAGCTTGGTTTAGGGATTAGGGACCTATATAAATATGAAATAGCTGCAATTACACTTACTAGGCTAGAATTACAAAAGATCAGTTTCCATGCTTCAGGGCATAAAAAGATCACTGAATGTGATCAAAATGAAATGTCTCATTTCTGTATGTTTCTGCCCAAGTATGCAACTCATGGGACCTTAATGCCTGCCTCTAATGCAAGACAGAAATATATTCAAAGCAGAAAACCAGACATGATGGCTGGGTGGCTAGCTTCAATATGGCAATTCTCATATTCCCAAGAGCATATCCAAAAGTATGCTTAGTGCCTGAGCAGGTTTGGTGGTTTGGAGATGTGCTGAGAAATAATAATAGAGCAAGTCCCAGGGACATGATGTACCAAACATATGATAATACGTATGTGAAATAATAACTTGCAAGAAAATGGCAGCTTTAAAGAGTGTAATCCCATTATTTTTCTTAGAGAATATAAGAAGCCAAAAAATCTAAGCCTAAAAGATAGCTCGTTGAAAACCTTATACATAAGAAATGTTACATTATTCAATTATACATGCTAGAGAGCAACAAAGAAAAAAAACCCCAAAAACCCAAGGCAATAAAAGCATTAACTTCTGAAGTTTTACCTCATCTTAAGAGGCATTTTTCCAGAAAGGCCATTATTCCTGGGACCACAAAGTTGTGTGTGCCTAATGGGCTAATTTTAGACTCCTTCTTCATATACTGTTTGATGTTAAAGAGATTTTTAATTTTATTTTTTATTTTTTAAAATTTACATCCAAATTAGTTAGCATGTAGTGCAGCAATGATTTCAGGAGTTGATTCCTTAGTGCCCCTTACCCATTTAGCCCATCTCCCCTCCCACAACCCCTCCAGTAACCCTCTGTTCTCCATATTTAAGAGTCTCTTATATTTTGTCCCCTCCCTGTTTTTTCATTATTTTTGCTTCCCTTCCCTTGTGTTCATCTATTTTGTCTCTGACAGTCCTCATATGAGTGAAGTCCTATGATTTTTGTCTTTCTCTGACTAATTTCATTTAGCATAATACCCTCCAGTTCCATCCACTTAGTTGCAAATGGCAAGATTTCATTCTTTTTGATTACCGAGCAATACTCCATTGTATATATATACCACATCTTCTTTATCCATTCATCCGTCGATGGACATTTGGGCTCTTTCCATACTTTGGCTATTGTTGATAGTGCTGCTATAAATATTGGGGTGCATGTGTCCCTTCAAAACAGCACCCCTGTATCCCTTGGATAAATGCCTAGTAGTGAAATTGCTGGGTCGTAGGGTAGTTCTATTTTTAGTTCTTTGAGGAACCTCCATACTGTTTTCCAGAGTGGCTGCACCAGCTTGATTCTCGTGAAGAGATTTTTTACACAATACAAACAGTTTCTGTGACCAAAGGCCATGATCAGAGCTGCTCTTTGAATAAGAAATAATACTTTCAAATAACTAAAAATTTGCTAAAGGCTGAATTGAGACTAGATTCTGAAATTCCTGATTCCATAGTTATGAAAGACTGTAAAATATCTGGATTTCCTCCATTCAACTCATGTGTATATCAAAGCTGAATGAGTCCTGGTATTTTAAAGTAATGGGTTGTAGAGAAGGAAGTAGACTTTGTTAAATAAATGCAATTCCAATGGCAATCACAGGTTTCCATTAGATAGACATTGGGAAATAGTGTACCATCCTCTTGGAAAATAATAAGTTGTTAGAATTGGATGTACTTCATGAGGTTAAAGCATTTTTTATTTTTTATTTTTTAAAGTTTACTTATTTTTGAGACAGAGACAGAGCATGAATGGGGGAGGGTCAGAGAGAGAGGGAGACACAGAATCGGAAGCAGGCTCCAGGCTCTGAGCCATCAGCCCAGAGCCCGACGCGGGGCTCGAACTCACAGACCGCGAGATCGTGACCTGAGCTGAAGTCGGACGCTTAACCAACTGAGCCACCCAGGCGCCCCAACATTTTTTAAAAACATTACAAAGTTTTGTGATGTTTTTGAGATTCCAGTTTCATTAATTCCACATGTTCCATTCCAGATTTGGTTCTTGAATCTCCACTACAGCAAGAGTGTATATTTGTGGAATATTTTGCAGTAACAAACAAGAGGAAGAAACATAGTTTTTTTAAGATTCCTAATAGCCAGTGTATATAAACCTAGCAACCTATTTCTACCAGTGTCAGCTAATCAAATTTTTATGTATTTTATATGTACCACAAAACATAATTTTTAAGAGGAAACTCTGAAGTGAGTGCTTCTTTATAGCAGAGAAAGACACAGTGTAGTGCAAAGAGCACAACTTGAGGAATAGAATGGTTTGCCTTTCGCTCCTAAGACACTCATCACCTATCTGAATTTCCTCAGTTTCCTTATCAATGAAATCAGGGTGGTTAACACTGACCTTGCTAGGTCGCGGGAAGGATTACTATGGAAACTGCTGAGTAGAGCAGCTGGCAGAGCAGGAGCTTCACAAATGGCGGATGCCGTCACTACCACCACCATCATCTTTGTTGTCATTTCATGGCTGGCTTCGACAGTAATTCTAATGTCTATAAGGTGAACTCCACACATAATGAGATACGTAACTAAAGGAGATGAAATGAAATGTTCTATTAAATGTTAAGAAACAGTAATCCATACAAGTTCCTACAGTTAAAAAACAATCCATAGGAAAACTAAAGCCTTTACAAAATGAAAATAGTGCAGAAGCAACTACTTACAAAATTAGTCCTAACTCAGATGTTATTTCTCCATTTAGTACTTGTGTGTGTGTGTGTGTGTGTGTGTGTGTGTGTGTGGTGTGTGTGTACACACACACACACCACACACACACACTCATCCTATCAAAGACTTTGGTTTCTCAATAAATAGAAGGCAAATTCAATTCAGTTATAAAGTGAAATGGAAGTCATTCAAAAAATTTCCTGTAATGAGTTAAAGCAGTGATGAAGTACTGCTGGGATCACAATCCAGGCCACCAATGAATGACAAAATCAACAAGGATGATGACAGAGTAACTTCTTCAGAAGGACTTGATTATCAAAGAAGAAGGCCTTAAAAAAAATCTGATGAAGCGGGTGCCTGGGTGGCTTAGTCGGTTGAGCGTCCGACTTCAGCTCAGGTCATGATCTCGTGGTTTGTGAGTTCGAGCCCCTCGTCAGGCTCTGTGATGACAGCTCAGAGCCTGGAGCCTGCTTTGGATTCTGGGTTCTCTCTCTCTCTCTCTCTCTCTCTCTCTCTCTCTGCTCCTCCTCTGCTCATGCTCTGTCTTTCAATAATAAATAAATGTTAAAAAATTAAAAAAAAAACCTGATGAAGCCTTTATCTTTTTGTAAAAAAATGATGTTACTGTAATGTAAAAGTCAAATATGCAGTTTAAAAGTCTAGTAATTTACTATCGTGCATACAAACAATTATGCCAATAAAATAAACATTCGATTTTTACTATTCTGTTAACTAGAAAAGATTTTCTAATGTTACAGATTTTCTCAGAGTAAAAATCAACGTTTTGAAAAATTTTTAGTTTTAATTTCTCACAATTTACTCTGAATATTTGGTCCCATTTTAAAGTGATTTCACTTTAAGGAGGCTTTTCATAAAATTATCCTATTATAAGTACCTCCAAATACGAAGTAAAATTTGTATAAAAATTATTAAAAATTTTAAGTTACATCAAGTTATATAGGAGGTACTTTGTGTTATCCTCAGTACTCAAATATGTGATTTTATATTAAAGTGGTTCTATGGTTACATAAAGAGTATCCAACAATATCTTAAACTTATAGAAAGTAATTTCTTCTGAGGAGTTCAAATTGCTTCATACAAAATTTATAAATTGGTTCATCTTTGGCCTGAAATAACTTCTAATTTTTGCCCTCCAGCGAAGACCACTTTTCATTTAAAATAGGCTAAAATCCTAAAGGAATAACCATGACCAACCCCAAACTAATGATCTTTTCAAATATAGTTGCACCTCATTTATCTGACACCACTGGACAATGAAGTATTAAACTGGAAAACTTACTGTGAATCTGAAGCTGGTCCTGATAGGTCTTCCCCATAGCTCCTCAGGAATATTTCATTATTTTATCTTCTGTGCTACCCAGTAGTGTTTAGAACATAACCGATAAAATACTACACTGTATTTGAATTATTTGCTTATATGTCTGTGTGAACCATTACATAGCAAACTCTTTGAGGACAAAGGACATGTTTTTTCATCCTTGTATCCACAGCATTCAGTGCAGGTCTAGCACAAGTAGAAATGCAATTAATCTTTGTCACATAGAGGAAAGAAGGAGATGGGGAGGAAGGGCTCGACCTTATTTTTAACAGTGAATATTTTTTTAACAATAATCTCTCTGAATGATAGCACTTTTCTTTTTCTTAATGTATAGAGTGAACTAAACATGCTTATTTAACTTTTTTTGGATGGCTAAGGGTCATAGTTTGTACCATTAATTATCGCTCTGTGCCTTCTTAATGATGCCTTCTAGTACTGTTCAAATACTGAGGTTGATCTTCCCAAGAATTCATTACTGTGGGGCTTTCCAGTTGGGGATACCTCTTCTCATCTACAGGAAGAACTGAAAGTTGACCAGGAAAACCAGTTAAAGAAGCACTTTTCATCAGTAGCCTTTACACTGAGGACAGTCATGGATACACCTGGGGCAGCTGGCTCTGTGGCAGCTTGAGGTCTTCTCGACATTCCTGAGGATTCAGGTTTACTTCTACATTCAGAGTTTAGAAAACTAGCTCATATTTAATTCCACTACGTTTCATAAAATTTTCCCTCCCAAGTACACCGGAATTCCAAATTTTCAAAATGTCCTCCAGTTGCACCTATAATTTTTTAAGTAATTAGTGTTTGATTACATAAAAAACAAGAACATCTTAGTGCTCAATTAAGAGTTACACAAAGATGAAAATGTATCATTTTGCAATGACCACAGGAAGGCAAAAAAGGAAACATTCTGTATCTTAAGTATTGGTTTTTAACATGCTCCAAGTGTGTATTTTGTAGATCCAGGTCCATTTCAAATGTGCGAACCATCAAAGCAGTTTCCAAAGTGCACAGATAGCAGTTATAGAGGTCATGAGAAGTTACTCAGAAATTATTTTTCATTGAATTCTAACAGGAGGAACAAGTAGATAGACCTGTGTTTAGAAAAGAACTTTGCACGATGAACTAACACAGGCCCGTTCATATCTGACTCGTGCCTGAGGAACTGAGGTGGTCTCTCCAGGACCCACTGCCTGGTACTATATTGACCTATCTGTATCAGTCGACACACTGAAAACCTGCCACAACTTTTCCCAAAGCAGAGGCTACCCTAGAGCTGACCCCCAGCACTCTGTCACTACCCCAGCAGCACCACAGTCCTGGAAGACTGCAAAGAAACATGAGTGCAAATACACGTAAGTAGTTATCTTTGTAGAGTTATGAAAAGCCACAAAGAACCCTGAAAGAAACGTAAGGCTTGTGCTGTTGAAAACAGGGCTGACTGTAGAATGGGACCTGATCATGGCTCCTTCATGACCACCTCCCTTGTTCCTGCACTCCCACTCCAACTCTTACCAGAGACAGCAGAGTAGAGTGAAAAGAATATACATGAGGGTTTGAGTTTTGCTTTTGCTCTTGGGCAATTTATTCAAAGTACCTGAACCTCATTTCTCATAGGATTACAGCCAGATTAAATGAGACACCCTGCTAAGAAATAGGTTACCGTGCCTTGACATAGGCAAGCACTCAAGCCATGTTCATTTGTGGCACATTAGTTTAAAGCATATGATGTGGGTTTTGTTTTGTTTTGTTTTGCTTTCCTTACAAAAAATTGGGGTATTTGAAAACCTATTTTCAATTATCTTGTGATATTCTTACAGTAAGCAAAATAGACAGCATGGTTATCTTTAACTGTATAATTTATAAATTACTTTGTAATTTATACTTGTACAACACTTGTATCAATTTGATTCTGACAGTCCGATTCTTAAAAAAATAAGTTATTGATGTCTTTGATGGAGCTATTTTGAAACTCATTTTCTCCACCTCTTTTAAAGAGGTTTATTATATATTGTGACAAATATATTAGATGTTTCTACACTAATTGTATCAGCAGGGCTTAATCAGTTTTATGAACCATCCTATGCAAAACTGTTTTTTAAAACTAGTTCACTATATTTATTTTGCTCTGAGCCATTCAACAAGGCAGAGTAGCTACACCATTTTATACCAGATGGACATTTTAACCGAACCTTTGCATAAAAGAAAAAAATTAGCTGATTCAAAACCCTGACAGAACAAGAAAAGGAGTATATGAATATTTTTTCAAGTGGTCTTGCCACCAGTTTTCTTCCCCTTTTAAAAATAGATTTTCTTTGACTTTGAAGATACTATAATTTCAGATGAAGAATTTCTACCTAAATGTAGATGATACATGTTTAAGAATCATTAAGAGTCAGACAGTGTTGCTAGAGTCAAATTACTACCCCCCCCCAAAGGTATACCTGTGGTTTCTCTAGTTCCTTTTAGTTATCTCTCTTATTCAGTACATTTATTTTCTTAAAATAGTACTCTGATTTGAGAGCTCTAATGTTGAATTAATGGCTTTAATGGAAAGGCTATGCTCCCAGACTCCTGAAATCCTCTTTGGAATATAATTCCATGTGTACAATTACGACAGAGTTTTAAAAAATCCTAAATCGACCTGTTACACTGAGTACTATTTGGAATTGAAAAGGAATAAAATACTTAAATAT